>NC_087371.1:3513062-3826747 GCF_031761385.1 Necator americanus
AGAAGGCTACTGATATGCGCTGTTGCTTCAGCATTTCCGTTCTGCATTGAATTGGTCCGCTCAATATTGGTTTTGCTCTCCTTCAGGTCAACGAGTGAATTGTACAAACACGTCACGGAAATGTGGTTGGTTATTTATTGATATTTGTTTATTTCTTTTAGTCTTTCAATGCCATACCTAGACATATAGCAGTTTAGAGTAAGGGGGGTAGGGTTCCTTAAGGGCATCACTCCACGAATCTGAGGTGGTGCGGATTTCAGGTGGAGAGTTTTCCTATACAGGATCGTAGATTATGGAAAGGTGGGTGATTCCGTTCATTTCTTCCTAATTGCCGTAAAAAACAGCCCGGAAGATACAGCTTCGGCTTCCGGCGCCCTATTTTCTACAACGAGTTCGATTGGAGCGCGCCAGCCGTGTGCACGCGCCGCATCTTCCAGGCTGTTTTTTTATGGTAATTAGGAAGAAATGGACGGAATCACTCACCTCTCCATAATCTACTATACCGTATACGAATACTCCACCTGAAATCCGTACCACCTCAGATTCGTGGGGTGATGTCTTTAAACGAACTCCTCATCAAATTTTCCCATCTGATGACCACATAGGACCGTAGGATGTGTGATTATAAACATTTTTCTAGGATTCAAAGCTACAGATGTCATTTCAACAAGGAAATGTTATCTGAAATTATTGATTGGTATAGGACATCAAAAGAGATCACATAACGTAGTAAATAATAATTAAGAAACCCTCTGACTGATATTAGGAGGTTTTCAGCTAACCTTTAACATGTAAGGAACAATATAAAGAAATTTTGAACTTTTCGACGCTTCTGGATTTAGGTTCTATGAAATGGAAACTATAGTGACTGTATCTGTTTGGTTACAACTGATCATCAACACAAATGTTCGACAGCTTGTTCTGAACAGTTTGTCACCATCCAGCTTGTTTCCATCGAGCTAAAAATAGATAGAGAGAAGATAGGGAAGATGATTTTGTTCTGTTTTTTTTTTACGAAAATTGGTAATGCAAATAAATGATACAATTTTACATAATACAACAATGTTATATGATACGATACAATAAATTTTCCTCGTTATCGCAGTTCAACGTCTCTTTTTTCCCCTTTCTAAGCTTCAGGCGTCCTTAATTGAGTTAAGCTGAGGTAAGCCCTTATCCTTAGTCAGTGCTGCTGTGGCAGCCGAGTATTCAGTGAACCATTGATGCTCTCTACTCGAGCCTGGAGCAGATCCAGACCAGGACACCTGGATTATCACTAGGATCAGGATTTCCACATCATATGACCCAGAATGTCTTTAGACCTTAAAGTAGCAGTGGGTCCAGTGTGGAAAACTTATTTTTATTAACCTCCTTACGTATATTAAGTGAAATTCATATAGAGATCAATCAACACAACGCACAACTCATATATACAAAGATTTGAAAGAAATGAAAGAAAAAACATTGTGGACAATGCCTAACCGAATCAACAAATATATAAACAAAATATTATTGTCACTAATCCTACGACTACAAACGATAACCTTTGATAGGCGTTGCTCGAATGTTCCTGCCGGAGTTCTGAAAAAAAACTGTATTTGGTACTGTTGTAAACGAAATAGATTCATTTATAACAGTATATGTCCAAATGGGAAGAATGCTAAAAGCTCCGGTCCTATTGGGCGTAACAGAATGCTAAGTATAAACGCTACAACATGCTTAAATTTTACGAAAGGGGAAAGAAAGGACAAAAAGCGGTATTTCGAGGCCTCAACGGAGCATAAAATCTTATTATCAGATTTATCAGAAAGTTCTTTCAGCTTTAAATGCTGCATTAAGTTTAGAGTTTACTGTAGTTGAACTGTTGTTGTCTCCTTGCCCGTTTTATACAAGCTTTCATAAGTTTACAGATCTAATATGGCGGACGAGTGTAGCGCAATCAGTAAGAGGTTCCGCTATGTCTGCATAATCGATCGGAGGTTCGAATCTGCCTCAGGGCTCACCGAGCCCTTCTACCCCCGCGGTCGATGGTACCAGAATTGTCTGGGAGGATAAAAACACTGACGTGACCCACCGGGTAACGCCCGCAAGTCAGCGTATAGGGTAGACATGCGTTCGTAAATCTCAAATAATTCTGGATTGAAGGAAGGCGGCGGTAGCGCATCTCAAGTGGATTGGCTAAGGACAGACACTTTATATAAGACAGAAGGATTTTTCAAGAACGCCTGCAAGATCACAGTGATATACGGTCGTTCGATTTTCAATTTTTAAATAGAAAAATTCTTTACTACGTTAAGGTTCGCATGATAAGGGATTTTCTGGTAGCTGAGATCAGCAACATGCTTAATTTTTTTTCACTGCACAGTTTGAAGGAGCACAAAAGAAATTAACAACAATATGTAAGAATTTTTTTCCTGTTTTAATTCACAGAGTATCGTAGGAAATTCCCCAGGATTTCCTACAACTGGATCTGAGACCTTAACCAAAACTGAGGAAAATGTGCTTATCACACCGTTACTCGGATGATTCCGGTGCAAAAATTTCGCTTAAAAAGTGAATATTTTCTGCCTAACTATCGATCTAAAAAGCGAAAAGTGGTTTCAGCGCATGGATCTTATCAAACTTATCTTCGTCGTTAAGGATGCGCTCAGATCCGCAAAGAATGCACCCAATGGAGTGTCAAAGTTAGGAAAAGTTAGGAAAGTTCTGTACGTACGCAGTGATGAAAAAATCTAAAATTTGGTGCTACCAGATAGAAGAAATTCTAACGATAGCAGATAGAACAGTGAATAAGGATAGAGTGTGCTAGTGTGTGTGTGTCTGTGTGTTGGTCAAGAAACCTGAAAACACGTGCCTTCGGCAGAACGTGGTGTGGTACGAGTTTGTAGTGACGAGGATGTGAACGATATGGATCGAACCGGCTGCGTGTCGACTGCTCGTGCGTAGCTGTCGTCGTCTGTTGACGCATCTTTATCTGAATCCTCGTCATCACTGATCACTAAACCAGAACCTGGAATGTGTTGTGCGAACATGCGGTGCTGGAAAGTTCACTACACATCTACAGTGCGCTCGAAATTTGGAGCATTGTGTGGAAGGCTGTGATTTTTGCGTTTTTTTCCTCTCTCGGTTACCACTTTCAAAACTACTGTGGGCTCTTCCACACTGTGCTCCACACTACTATCACATTTTCCAGGATTCTACTCCAGTGCTTGCTCACATGAAAAAAAGATGACGTCACAAAGAAAGTGAAGACAAGAAATTAGTAATTACCAATAATAGCACTAACAGTAACAGCTACATAACCAATTGAGAATACGTTTACATTCATATACGCCTTGCAATTATTAGTATTCAATCAATGTTTTCTTTCAAAAACTTTGTTAAAAACTAAAAATACTAAAAAAAAAACTCAAGAATCTATAAACAGAGGCAATCACGTGAGTAAATGCTACAGCTCACCTTCTTGAATCGCGTTCGTGTATAAGAAGTTCGGCTCGGCTTCTGAAATTTCCCAAATTTTTTTTGTGGAAATAAAAAATGAGGAGGAAAAAGAGGGAAGAGAAGCTATGACCGTAATTCATACCTTCCAGGTCAATATCAGCAAAATGTACTCCATTATCGTTACGAGCTGTACATCGATAACTACCGTAATGATGTTTTTCGACCCGTCGAATTTCTAACACATGCACACTATGGTACTGTCCAGAGACGGTTTGGGACTAAAATAAATGAAATTGGGATTCAACTGAAATCAGGCTAAATTTCCACCCACCTCCTGCGCATTTTACCTGAGTGAAGAAAGAAAAAAATGTTAAAAAATTGTGGCCTAAAATAATTTGAATAATTGTAATATTCTTCCTCTGAGAAACGCTCTTTCTCTATGAGGATTCTATTACCTTTAGAAGATTTTAGTAGGTGCCAAATTGAGGAATGTTTCTGGAAGGTTTCGCTCAAGATATTTTCACCTATGTGACGACAGAAATTGAAAAATCATCGAGTAAAATAATTAAAAGATTTGACCTGAGAAATCCCTGAAATTTTAACGGACCAGCTAGCATATTCTTAGGCTTCGCTAGCGGGGATATTTGCTCAAACGAAAAAAAGCTTATTTATGAGGTAATACTTTGTTTCCTACGGGGTTTTCACTTGCTTTTTTTGTTCAAAACAAACGATTTCTCGTAAATAGTGAAAAAACCGACTTTAAAAAAGATGATTGTGTCAAGAATCCTATTTATTTCTGGATCGTAATGATTTTCTTCTCTCATAACTGAGCTAAAACGTATATAGTTAGGTATGGAAATCAGTCAAGTATAAAGAGCCGCGCTTTTGTCCAAAATTTTTATTTTTCCTCCGTATATTGACATATTTTTATTAATATTTTTACTAACCGTAGCATAGTTGTCCGAGTCAAAGATCTGTTGTCCGTCCTTGTCCCATGTGACATCCGGTCTTGGCCATGATTCAGCTGTACATACAAGTCTGGCTAGACCACCGAGTGGAATTCGTACGGTTGGAGTTTTTGCCTGCATTAGTGGAGGAACTGGAAAGAAAAATCCTTTTTTTTCTGGAAAATTAGTCTCTGTCTCTTTGTGAAGATTCCTTTAATTCTGGACGATTATATATCACATGGGCGGGTGTGGCGCAGTCGGTTAGAGGTCCGTTGTAGCCACACGGTCGAGGGTTCGAAATCGCCCTAGTTCAACCAAGCCTTTCATTCCTCCGTGGTCGATGAACTGGTACCAGGCTTGACTGGGAGGATAAAAACACTGACTTGGTCATCTGCTGGCCCCCGCAAGTCATTGTATAGGCCAACACGCGTTCCAAAACCTCATCGATTACGAATTCCAGTAAAACGCATTGGCGCATCCCAAGTGGATTGATACGCCAGTGACTTTATCCTTTATCCTTTTTATATATCACATATTTTCCAGATTGAGTGGAGTTCCAAGAAGATCTGTGGTTTTTTCTGCTTCATCTGCACCAATCTCATCTCGTCCACTTCAACAATCTTCAAATTTTGATCATCGAAAATATTATTGCTGAATTCCTCGAGTTGGCTCCCTATGGAACGAACACCACATGACCCCCATCCTTGTTGTCTGCCGACTGCGATGTGAAGTACTCGCCCCGCAAACACGACAGAAAATTGAGTTTGTGCTCGTCTTGGACATATTCATTCGGACAATGAGGAGCGTTTTCGCTCTGAGGCACGTCAGAGGACGAACTTTTTGAAAAGCGATCGACTTCATACGAATCTTGTTACGGGTTCTCCGCTTATCGACGCCTATTCAAATGTTGCGCGTCTAGCGAAGAAACGTGCTTCTCTTTTTTTCCAAACAATTACATTCAGGGACTATTGCTGTGCCATTTCAGTTTTTTTTTTTCAAAGCGAATTTCAAATTATGGAAAAGTGAATAAGGCACTGAAAAGTGGCCTGAGCGAAAAACATAAAAGTTCTCACATATTTCTTGAAAAAGATTTTTATTTTCAAAGAAAAAGTTCAAATAATTTCAAGATATAATGAATTGCTCCTTTCAAGAAAATCGGTACTTGGCGGGAAAAGTGTGGAATCTTGGGGAACATCGCATATATTTTACTTATTTACATTATTACCATCCCTAGTCTATTCGAAAGTAATATTCGAAAAGATCGAAGCTGGAAAGAGCTCGTGTTCTGAAAAAGAGGGTGGCAGCAGATCCTCCACCTTTACCCACATAGCTTCTGAATTTCAGTTTTTTTTTTCAAATTTCTGCCCCAGTTATTTACCTTTTTTAAATTTCTAGTCTAGCTCTGAAAATTTTTTGGCCTCGCTCCCATTTTCTTAGTACCCTTACAACCGACCGGCGGCTAACGGAATAACAGAAAAAATAAGTCTTTCAGACTGCGCACAAACAAAAATCCACCGGGGCTTCATTACCTTCTTAAAAAGACTTTGAAAGATAAAGACATGAAAGAAACGGTCACTGAAGTTTTCCATTCCCGACCAGCGGCGAAATTTGCAGTTCCATGTATATACGGTAGATAAAAAAAAATTTAAAAAAAAGTTTAAAAGTTTTCTAATCACTTACATGTTACAAGCAGTTTAACCGTCCACGTTTCATCCGGAGGGATTCCGTTACTGGCCACACAAACGTATTCGCTCATATGTTTTCGATTCACTTTTGTCAGATGCAGGCTGGAACCGTGGAACACACTGGCTGAAACGGAAAAATCTATTGTTATAAGGTTTTTCCCTACAAATCGACCTACAATTGTCTGTAAATTTTATCAGTTTTTAATTCAATTTTTCTGAAACTTTAGTTCTCGACCTTTACTTATTATGGATACGAATCGGATTATCCTCGTTTTTGCTTTAAAAAAAGTAACTTAAGTAAGTAAAAAGCAGTAAGTAAGTATTAAGTAAGTACAAAAAGACTTGAGTAAGTCAAAAGCGAGGATGACTTACTCCTGGCTACTTTTGTCTTTGACTTTTCTTCTTTACTTTTGCTAAGACAGAGGGCAATAATGGTAATTTATCTAGCCTAAGTGCTGGATTTCAGGATTGAGGACGGCTAAGTTTTGAGATAATGATACAATCCTTACTTATGTTGATCTGCCACAAATAAGACTTGACTAAAACAAAAACATGAAAGGTGTGTGAAGAATGTGTAAAAAATAAAATTTATTTAAAAAAATAGAAAAAAGGCATAAAAAATAAAACTGAGGTTGAACAAAGTGCTGGGCATAAGATTACGGTATAGAATCAGTGTTCTGTTCGTTTTCATGCAAAAAAATTGAGGTTTACCTTCAAATAGGCTGTTTTCTTAATTTTATTTTAATCTGATTCTTAATATTCTACATATCCTACCAGTGAAATGCTCGTTTCACAAAAAAAAGCATAGACAGGATTTATTTACTCATTATTCAATTCATTTATTATATTAATTTGTTCACTATATTTATTATTTTTATCAGTAACTTCTTTTTTCACAGAGTCTCGTAGGAAACACTATCCAGAGATGGAAAAGAAAATCTCGTGACATCATATTTGCTTCGAAAAAAAAACTTGAAAGATCAAAACCAAACTTTGCAGTAACCACAGAACATTCCCACAAGGATCATAGCATGGATTTCAGTGCGTGTGAATAAGTTGAAGTGTAAATACCGCTAAGCTAAGTGTATGAAACATGAGGAGGGATGAAAAACATGGTTACAGGATGAAAAAATTGTTATTAACTGAGTCAACAATGAACTTGAACTGATTTTTTTTCCATCGAAGAGACCTTCATAAATATTTCCTTTTCTATTTGAACGAAGAAATAGTAGAAATAGTAGAAATATGTCGGCGGGTCATTAATTTTGTTCCGTTGTTTTCCAAGCAGAGAAAAAAAACACTAAACATTCGAAAATAACATGGAAAATCATTCAAAAACATCCTTTATCTCACGGATACCGAGGTTACGTAGCCATGCGTGAAAACTTCTCCGCTCCAGAATAAAGCACAGATTCCCACCTACCCTTGATACGGGCGCATTTAATTATTTAGAAACACAAATTATTTTCACAAGGCCGCATAAAATATTTTCTCCAGTTCACAACGTTAAATCCCCCAAAATTCCAGCAGCGGAACCGTTTCGAACCCTAATTTTAAGAGCCATACGAACCAATTACAGCTTCTCCTCGCTTTCTAATAATCTTCCAACCCCTTATCCAACCCTTTACTGCTAGCTACCAGCTAATGTTATTTTTGCGTAACGCCGGAGCGTATTGAGGATTAGAAACGATTGACCTAGCGCCCTCTCGACTGTCGCCACTAATTGACCATCTCCACAACCATATGGCATGGATTCTCCGAGTCAGTCCGAGATTGGATTAGATATCCACTTACGTTAAAGGAACAAATCAGGTGTGAGATTGGGAGGAGGGAACAGGAGAGGAGGTGATTCCGTCCATTTCTCCTAATGCCGTAAAAAACGGCCCGAAGATACCCTTCATTCGTTTTGGCGCACCATTTTGTACAGGAGGTTCGATTGGAGCGCGCCAGTCTTGTGCGGCGCCGCATCTTCCGGGCCGTTTTTTACGGCAATTAGCAAGAAATGGACGGAATCACCTCCACCTCCGTAGTCTCCCATCCCGTATACGAATACTCCACCTGAAATCTGCACCACCTCAGATTCGTGAGGTGATGCCTTTAACGTTATATTAACTTGAGCTTTAGCATGACATCCGGTTCTTTGTAGGACCCGCCGACCGCCGAATGAGTGAGAAATCCCTGAAAGCACAACGTTTCGACGATGGGTATTCGTCCGGCTGTATTGTGCCGATTTCGCCCCGAGGCATGTGGAATTTGAGCCGACCGAACATGCGTAAGCGGATTTGGGCGTCATAGAACAAATGGGAGCCTGAGAAAGTCTGGATTCAGCATGTAGTGTGGAAGTTTGAGGCCTACGAGCTAGGATGAGGTTGGGTTTTGAAGTTTTGAAGCAGAAATCGTTATTAGCTAACGTCTCCCACTCTGTAACTACCTAAAAGCACATACATCTGAATAGGGTCACTGGTCCTGGCTGGAATTTCAGATGAGCACCTCGAAACTCTCCAGATATCCTTATTTGGAGGTGTTTTCACCCAGTTCGTAGTTATAACCCCAAGAAGTGCAGTGAAGCCTAACAAAGATACTAATTCTTTAAAGATTTTTGCCCTAATAATTTCTAATAATATTTCTATTATTTGTGATTTTTTCATATTATTTATATTATTTCTAAGAAAAATTCTTCGTAGGGTAAATTGAGTTAGTATAGGAAGGACGCATCTTACGTGGGCCTTAGATGTGAAAAGAAAGCGACTCCCAGGTAATTTTTTCTTGTACTTTTTCTTGTACTACACATAGGTACAAGAAAAAATTCGAAAAAAAAATGAGCAGGAATAAAAATGGGCCCAGAGAACAATTCTCGCTCTAATAATTCGTTCTCGTGGATTTAAGACAATCAGTTTGTTCGTGAAATTCGACAGTTGCATAAAACTGATGAAACTGTCGAATTTCACGAACAATAAAATAAATTATTGTAATAAAAAATAAAATAAAATAAATATATCCTTAACCGTACGTAGTACTAGAAATTCCTTCCTGAAAAAGTTGCACCACTGAGATTCGATAAGATCAGCACCGTATCCATTCAAAATTTTGAGAAATGTCATTTTTTTTTCATGAATAACCAGGGAAATCTTCTGTTACTCCCAATTCTAAGACATATGACACAAGCTTTTCCGGATATGTAACCGAATCGTGCTGCTGAGCTTACCTCCAAATCCGGTGGCACCATTGTATCGGATGATCTGTTTGTCTTGGCGACGCCAGACCACCGTTGGCGTCGGATTCCCTTCCGCTTTGCATGTGAGCGTCACATTATGACCTTCACGAACCTCCACAGCTGACGGAGTTCCTCTGGAGACTGCTGGTGGTACTAAAATTTAGGATAGTTAGTGAACAAAGGAAAATCGAAAAAAATTCGGCTAATTTTTCACATCGAGTGCCCATTCAAAAAAAAAATGAATATTTGAACGGGACATGTGCCCCTCAGCTTATTCATATTGTTCTTAATCTAGGTGAACAACCCAGTGGTCGTACTACGACGATATAATTGTCCGATATAGACGTGCCTGGCGGGTGTTCCACAAAGAGGAAGCGATTACGCTTTTAAGGTGTTGTCATCACCTGTTACAGGCTTGGTTAATTATCCTCGGCTACAGCACTAATTATGGTCGGTTCGACCTCTTACCGCTATGAGGTAGCGAATTTCCCCGCAATCTCCCTGCCCCCTATAATTTGAAGTAGTGAGCTTGCGTATTGATATGGTAGGATGTTTTGAATGAAAATAACACCCGCCCCCTTTGCAAGGGCGGAAATCGAATGAAAGTCCTTTCTTTCTTAATAGATTTAGTCTTGTTATTCCTCTCTTCGCTTAGTTACTGTTTGTTACTAGGCCAAGGTTCTATTTTAATTTAGACACCTAAGATTATAACAGAGGACAGCAAAGAGAGGATCCATGAAAGTAAACAAAAACGTAAATAGCTTTTTTTTTCAAAGAAAACAACCTCAACCTCAAAATCTCAATCATTCCAAGACGTTTTTTGTACTTCTGCGTGATCCCGAAAACTCGTGAAAGTTTTCAGATTAGTCGATAATGATCTTAGAGATAAAATCTATATGCTTACAACGTCATAATCCAAACTTTTGTAACCTATTTAAAAAAAATTTCTTCACACATTTTCACCACCCGAAAAGCTTTTGAATTTTTGAGCATTGTAGTTGGCAAAATAGTAAAATAAATCGTATAAAAATTTAAAAAAAAATTAAAAACCATGAGAAATTTGTGTTAATTGTATGAAAATTACTCGAATATTCGAGTAACAGCTACCTATTCTATGGAATCTCGACGAAATCTCTCATTATCCGCCCAAGAAAACCTCTCCAACCAAACCGCATGAGCTCGGGTTTGCTTTAGAGTTAAAATTAAATTAATTTAATTAAATTATGAAACTACATATTACAACAGCTATATTAATTACATAAAATTACATAAAAGTAAAACTATCCATTTATTGTATTGGAAATTAATACTATTGGTTATTAAATTGATGTTGGAGGTGCAAAACGTGTACAGCAACATTGACACTATTCTAGAACTGACTACGTATGTCTACTGCAAAATTTAAATTTTATTTATTTATTTACGTGGCAATCCATGTGTTTACGCATGAAGCATACAAATTATCATTTTAGTATGCATTATACATTATTATTATTATTATTATTATTATTATTATTATTATTATTATTATTATTATTGTTATTATTATTGTTATTATTACTATTAGTACACAAACAACCACACGATATATATTTTTGTTTTCTTATTTATTTTATTCTTACTTATTTCCTTTAAGTCTTTCTTCCTATCGGAACTATTTACATTCCTGTGAGCTTGTTGTTTCGAAAGAAAAAACAACAACAACCTGCCCTTTGGTAATAACTAACCGCCACAAACCACTGCGCATCCAAATCCCGGAGTCAAACCGTGTTCGAAGTCGAACCCTACTTCACCTAGAGCTAAATAGAGAGCGCAGCACCTAATTACCACTAATAAGACGTTGTGACGTTATTATTTGTGTGACACACGCTGACTTACACGCAACGCAACGCAACAACAACCTCATACTAATTGAGAAGTCATACTAGACATAGTAGACTGAGTGCCAGGATCTCAAGATCCTTTAAAGTAGAAATAACTTCGAAACAAATCCGAATAAATTTCCCAGTAAGGCAATCAGAAATCCTTTATTCAAGAGCGTAAATCCCTTTAATTGAGCCGACTGCAGTTTGGGATTGGCGCTGCTCGGCTCCGGATAGCCCGGCACGATGATAGCGCCGTGTATCCAGAGGTGATTTATGGCATCGACCACGATTAGCATGCAAATAGAAATCTTCGTGCACTTGGTGACATTCTTTGTGCTATAGAGCACATTTTTGTGACATTAACGATCCCAGGATGTTATATCGGCTCAGCTGGATGTTCAGGATAATCGCCTAGTACCATTCACTAAAGTTATTTTTATTTTTATTTTTTGGCAACGGCAACTAGGAAGTCCCTATATGGCTACAATTTTTCAACAACTCCCTGCAAACCATCAGTCCGAAACATTGAAAAAAAATCCTTGTTTCCATCCAGAAAAACGCCGAATAGCTTCTCGATCCACTTGAACGCCCACAAATGCGAACAACCATTTAGAAGAATGTATGTACTTTTTCCAAGACATTTCTGGAATCCTTCCTTAATGACCTCTTCTGACGAAGCTTCGATAATTCCAAATTTTTCGAATAAATGGAGAAAAAAATGCATCAGAAGACCATTCAAATGAATAAATGTGTGGGCGATGTGAATGAAGAGATCTCGAGGAGATTTAGCCAAATTGTTCAAATTTTTGGACAATTTACCTCCATATGTCAGTTAAAACAGACAATGCAATTTGTTAACTCGTAAAAAAAAACCTACCTCAATTAAAATGTTTTTTTTTCCGCGTTGGAACCTTCTAAACAATTTTCTTAGGAAGAAAAACTCGTAGAGATCGTAGCTGAGAATAGAGGAACATAGCATAATTAATAAAATTATTCAGTTGAAGTTAAGAAAAACTTTTTGAAAAATTTTAAAAAAATTAAAATCAAAATTAATAATTACTGGAGATTTTAAATTCTTCCGAAAAATTCACCTTGCTAGAGTTGTTCGTCCGCTAGAAAAATACGGCTGATTACTGGCTTAAAAATGTGTTTTTGCAGAAATAATATCAGATAATTTCTAAAAATGATGGTGTGTTCATATAAATCGTTTAAAATAAATTTTAAAAAATGGAAATAATGTCAAAATAAATGAATGTATGTGTGTATGGGATACGTATTGATTGTCAATGATCCTGAGTCATATAGATTTCTCGGAAACGGGTATTTCATCGCTTTTTTTTCGCTATCATAACAAGAACCACTTCATATAACGTTTACGTCGTTATTATCCAGTGATTACCAGTTCATCGGGATCCGAGTTTGAATGGGGCACGAAATCTCTACCGTACCCCGCCATGGGTAGAGGTTGTGAATGGTTCCGACGATTGTTGTGACCCTGTGAGAGTTTTAAGCACATTTCACCTCACGAACTATGTACAAACCTTTGATGTCCAGCTCAGCAGTGGCGCTCAAAACAGGATCGGCATTCACTTGGCACGAATAGTTCCCACGATCGGTCTCCTAGATGTGAAAAAGTGTCATATTTCTATTAGAAAACATCAAGAAATTGAGCTCGAAGTTAGTAGAACAACAACTATAAAAATAGAGCCGCCAAGAAATGTTTTCAGTTCAAATTATATGTGAAAACAAAAAAAAAACAAAGCAAAAAAAAAACAGAAAATAGAAAAATATAACAATATATGGGAAAATATGGAAATTTCTGTGAGCACTCGCTGGGACTGTATCGTTTTCTTTTTTTCAAAAATATATGAGAAATTTCCGAATAAGCTTCAAAGAAAAAAAAAACAAAATTCTGAAAATGAGGTAAATAATTGTCAGGAAACGTATCAAGAAAGTTTCTCGCTACGTTAAACAACAATTGTTTATATAAAAAGCTGAAGAGAAACAAACCTGCACGTTTTTGATCGTCAATATCCATTCGTTGTTAAGCGGTCCCATTTTAGACTTCAACTCGAATTTTTCTTTTTGTCGAAAAATCTACAAATATTCAGCTTATAAACTGTGTGGGTGATAATGTTTATGCAGCTTACAGTTTCCTCATTTTTCCGGCAAATGTTCGATTTGTTTCCAAGACCTAATCCAAGAGAACACTAATTTTTCTGGAAAACAGTGGAGAAATGCTTTGGAAAGCAGCAAAACAATGTTTTCGAAATTTCTACCGGTACATGCTTGAGGTCTTCAAAATATAGTGATCGATTTCTTAGTGTTTATACTTAGTGTGAGCGAAATCCCTGTATAAGTTAGTGGAAGATTTTTTCTTTCCTGGATTACGTAACTTTAGAATTTTTAGGAACCTCTAAGCAGCAATCAGTATTTGCTCATTGTATTGTATTAATATTTAAAATCCTTGCTAAAACTCTTCAGCAGAGCTATGTATGGATTGAAACCTTTGTTTTCTTCGGGAGAAAAAAATCTTTGATTACCCATTTATGTAAAATATATGAATCTATTTTTCTGTACAAACAGTACAGAAGAAACAGTTTAAGGTTTTTATACTGGAATTTTGGTGCATCGTAGCAGTATAAGGTCCGATTACCAAGTAATAGTTCTGTCAACTTAGGATCTTACTGTGTAAGGTCATATGTTAGTTGGTTAAAGATTAAGGTGTTAAGGGTTCACCCCTTAACACAGCCGTTTTCCTCTTTCCTATGGTTACGTTAAAAAAGTAAACATCATCTCAATAGCAGCTTTACTTAACAGAAGCGGAAAAACTAAGAAGTGATTGCAACGCAGCGTACTGTACTTCGCGTACTGTAGCAGTTGTCCAATTATACAGTAACCATCGCAATATCGACCAAGAAAGAATTTTTTTTCCCAGGAAAAAATACTACAACTCAGTATAATTGTTAGTAATAGCGCTGAAAACGGTTTACTGTAACATAAAAACCAAACATAGCAGCAACCCCCACCTTTTCATCAAAGGAAATTAATCGTGGCGGTGTACTTGCTCTCACAAATGCTACCTGAAAGAAAAAACAATTTTTTTCGTCGGAAGAAATAAAAAGGATTAGGAAAAAAACCGATGATAAACGGAAAATTTACCATATGTTTGCCCAGATTGTCGACTTTACACGTGAAATCAACATCCTGGCCTAGTAGGGCTACAGTATCGCCCATAGAGTCGTCCAGAATTACAGGTGGCGCTTGCCGAGTGCATACTAAAAATGAGATCTTCTTAAACAGCATTCTCTTAGGTATAGGTGCATTTTGAACACTTCTTTTACATCGCGTTATTGAAGAAATTGGTAGACGAGAACCGGTCCCTAAGGTAACACTAATCATCCAATCAAAGATTATTCGCCCAGACTGCGAGTTAACAGCCATAGAAATATATTTTTGGTATGTCGTCTTGTGCGTTTTCTGATCTTAATCGTAGTCTTGACTGACTACAGTTCTAAGAATATTTTTGGTATCCAGATGATCCTTGAGATGGACAATCCACATGAATTCTATATACTTAGAGAGGTTACCAAAGACTGGATGATCAGTGTCGCAAGGATTTCCACAATTTCCAGCCTCAATCCGATATATTCTTCTGGTAAAATTTTAGTTTTACAATTAGAGCTCACTGCCAGGATATTTTCCTTCCTTGAGCTCTTGAATCTTCTGAGGTATTCTTTATTCGCCTTTACTTTTTCCAGATGAAATTATTGTTATTAATTACGTAATTATTTTCTGGTGTCAGGTCATACGAACTCCATAACTGACTTCTGAATCACCTTCGCCTCCTCGCTTCTTTTTCCTCACTGCTCTCCCGTCATCCAACGAAACAAATCCAGGAAAAAAAACCCGAATCATATACTATGAAGTGCTTGTGTATTCAGCGATGGAGTGGCGAAATTCGATACCGGAGGGCGTTTTGAAGAGATCCATACCAATCTCAACATCAAAATCCATTTTTAGAATGGAATTGATTGAATGATGCGGATTCGTTGAACAAATAAGAAAAAATATTGAGGAACGACTTATTCTGTATATAAATAATAAATAGTGATTCAATTAACAAAGATAGGAGGGCAATTTACTCAGGAATGATGAGGAAAATAATGAGGAAAAGAGTTTTATTTGCTTGAAATAAATGTATTACTAGTTATATTATACTACATTATATTTTATTATTTATATTTGCAACATGGAATATTTTCTGTTCTAAATCTCGAACTAATGATGTCAAAAAATTAAAAGAATTTCATAGGAGCAACGTACTGTAGTCACCAATCAATATTTTTCCGCTAAGAAAAAAGAAGAAAAAGAAAGAAAGAAGAATTTCACAAGAAATCTATGTTTTATTGTGCAGTTTCACAGAAAAAAATGCACGAGGACAGACTAAAACTGCATAAATCATAGAATTCTTTCGATTTTTAACATTTATGACTGAGTGAATTTATAAATTATTAGATTTTGATGCAGATGAGGATTTTCAACGTAAGAAAGAAGACAGATTGACGCAACTTCAAACATATGAAAAGCACTGCATGTTTCGCCTTTTAAAAACAAAAACTACAGTAATATTTGTTTTTTGGATGAAATCCTTTTACTATGAAGCACACAAAACTTTTCCTATCTCATCTGCTTAGAATTTTCTATTTTTTTTTTGTTTTCTTTCTTTCAATTTGATCGTTTTTTTCTTTTTCTTTTCTGGCTCGAAGGTTCATATTTGCATCACAGTCTAATTTATTTACACTACCCTGAAGGATGTGGAAATTACTGGAACTTCAGCGGTAAAACATCATCTCACTAAAATTTATATATGGATTATATATGGAAAAGTATGGGACACAACTGAATATTTATAATCGAATAATAATTCTTTGGCAGTAAGCAAGTTTAATGTGAAAGGACATTCTCCAGGGTTGTTTTTTTTTGTAGACAAGTAAACAAATAATAAGAAATAAACAAACATCAAATATAAACACTGTTTTCTACTTCTTTTCAATTTGATGGGGTATTAGAAATTTGTGATTTGTGAAAAAATCACATACTGGATCATTTTATCTTCCTCTGCCTCAGTCCTTACACTCCTCTTCTCTTCTCCTTTTTTTTTCTTTTATTCGAGTTTCAGTTCCCCAAGAGAACTGAGATTTGGAGAGTTTGCCCGGAAGAGTAAGAAGGGAAATCCTAGTCGATTCACTTAAAACATTAATGTTACTGAAGAAAATTATGTACTCATCTTAAGGTGCCGGAAGAAGGTCAAAAAATTGAATTATTCATGGCCCATGGCAAGAAGAAGGTAAGAGGATACGAGGACTGAGAACCTTACGCCTAATAAGGGCAATATGGGACCCTACGCGTAGGTCACATGGAAAGTTTTTCTTTGGAGAACCACAGATAACGGAAAAATAGTAAAAAAATAACACCAGCAGTGGTCTGAATTCAATTATAAAAATAGCAACTAAATATTTTCTGGATTTCGCAAAATAACCTGGTGCAGCTGAAAAAAAGCCTGGAGTACACAACTCTTGGATGTACTAAACCTTCTAGGAAAATCTTCTTCTTCTCGGTTATAATTAAAGGCAGAGACCTACACATATGTATATGTATGAAATTATTAAATAATTAATGTACTTCATTAGACGGAAAACTCAATATTAGGACGTAAGCCTAGTTAGTTACATATTAGATGCGGGAATTCACTAGCATTAGTTAGGACGTCAGGAAAATAAAGAAATCTCCGGGATCAAAACGGTAGCCATTCAAAAAAGAATGAAAAAGAACTAAATTTGAGGACTTATTGAAAACGTAAGTTTTCTTGCCATAAACATTTAGAAAAAAGAAGGGAAAATCGAATTTGGAAATTCATTGCTCTTCAAAATGTTTGTTTCTAGGATCTAAACTGATTAGGAGATCCGGAATTCAAATTCTGTGGAGATATTTTCATAAAATACTAGCTGTAAAGATTTACAAGAATGCGTCCAAAACCCCAAGAAATCCCTGAAATTTCCTAAGCCGTTAGAAAAAAAAAATAAAAAAGAAGAACAAAATTTAAAAAAAAATAGAAAAAAATGTGCTCCAGTCGTAAAGAGCTGAGGTTCCATTACAATTCACCTGTGATATAATATTTTAGAAAAAAGTGTCGTGGATTATATTATGTATACACAAATATATAAAGAGAGATTAAAATAAAATTTAAACTTTCTAACAATGTACAGTAATTGGTACAAAAATCTTACTTTAGTTCTATAAAATAGTGTTTAATGTAATAAAACTAACAAAAAAACCCTTTATTTCTAATAATATAACCTATTAATATTATTAAAAATCTAATAATAACAATAATAGAAAATAAAAGTGGGAAAAAATTAAAAAATATAAAACCAACATAAATCTAAAATTTAACCTTCTTCTATACGAATTTGTTGTATCCAGTGTTTTCTTCTTCTTCTTTTTTTTCAATTTCTACCATATCCATAGAATCACAGCTCTTTATGAATGGAGCACATTTTTTTCTACTTTTTACTTTGTTTTTCTATATTTTTTCTAGCGGATAGCGGAGCGGATTGTTTTGGGATATTTTAGGGATTTTTAGGGTTTTTTTTTCCTCAGTTCATCCCTGTACGTTCAAATGAATTTCTACGTCACCACGAAATCATAAAGTTCGTGCAATCCGCGGGTGAAAATTGTTATCGAGTGCTTCGACACACACCCACGCACCCGCACACACGCAGATGTGTGTTGGAAGTGGTTTTTGGAGGCTCGTGCCCCGCCGTCACCGACGACGGCGGTCGGTCGGGCGGGCGCGGTCGAGCAGCGACCGACAACGACGTCGGTCGTCAGCCGACGTTGGTGGTGGTGGTGGATAAATGAATCGGCAAATTGGAAATTGCCGCCGGCGATAGCGTTCCGCTCTTCGAAAAGCGATCACTAAGTGCTGCTGGTGGTCGATGACTAACTGGCTTAAGGTCATCTCATCAACTATATAGCGTATGGGTATGTATGGGTAGATGAAGGGAAGACCGAGACGCAGAGCAGTACAGCTGTATCGTTGACGATTTTACGATTATTTAGTGCTATACGCGTCGGCTGACAATTGCCACCATCTAATTTTAGTCGACCATCCATAAATACTAGCAAGTATTAGCGTAAATTAATACATATTCTATAAGAAATTCATTTAAGCTAGCTGTGAATAGGCCTTGGATTACTGTTTTATTACTTGATTACTTTTTTACTTGATTTTTATTACTTTTTTATTACTTACTTTTTATTTTACTTTTTATTTTCCAAAATTTTTCTTATTACTTGATTTTGAGGAGAACAGAGAACTACTTTCAAAGCATGCTAAAATCCCTATCAAGTAGCATTTAGAGAGAGAGATTTTTTCATTTCCGATGAGAAAAGGAGGGAAAAATAACGAATATTGATGATTTTTCAGGATTTATATGCTCATTTGAGAATTTCTTAGACAGCTATGGATCAAAAAAAAAGTGCAAATGTTACTAATTAATGTATAAACACGATTACAACCATATCATGAACTAAAGGAACATTCCAGAAAAGTTATAATCAAATAGAAATGGAAATGATGGTAATTTCCTATGTCTGGAGTTCGTCCAGAAATAGATTAACCCGTAATAGTTTTTCTATTGTACTTCTATCTCTAGAATTTTCTAGAAAAATGCCAAACGCTGACGGTGTCGTCAAATACGAAAATACGGCAGCGATTCGGGAAAATTATCGAAATACATCCACTGGGGGGAAATGAATGTCACTTTGCGATTCCTCACAGTTATTTAACTTTTCCTACTTTTTTATTTGAATTAATCCAGAAACAATGTCCCGGTTCTGTTACAAATCTTTGTTGTTCTATGGTCTTTTTTTCTGGAAATTCGAACACGCCAAACAGCAGCAGCAGCGAGCAAACCAGAATGTGCATTGATGTGACACGGATATAAAAATACGATGCACCGCTAGTTTCGGTTGTTTTTCGTCCACGTAAGCCAAAATGATAACAGAAATCACGAATGTTTACCTGTTTCATGTGTTTTACGGGATTTTTTGTTGTCCACTCAAGTGCTGCACATTTATTTGGGAGAAAGATTCTGGACCGAGAAAACAACACCAAACAAATCAGCTTTCACCAACGTTGGATAATAAAAAGAATTTTTTCCGCTGTACTATTCTTTAATTTCTCTTCGCAAGCGCTTGAAATTCCCAATTATGCACAGTTTTTCAGGATAATGGATTAACGGAAATGTCAAGAATGAATAGAATCAGCAATTAACATTGGTAAAAAGGAAGTTAATCTAAGTCACTGGCGTATCAATCCGCTTGGGATGTGCCACGGGATTCGACTGCAAGCTGCAGGTGAATTTATTGGTCCTTAATTCGTGAACGTCGTAAAAAAAAAACACCCAAAAAGCGTGGAAGCAGTGATTTATTAACAGATACGTTTTTCTGGATTCAGCGCGTCTCTTCGTAGATTTGAAAGAAAAATCTATTTTAACGGTGCTATGTCGCAAAAAAAAACCATCTCTCATCAGATACCACCACAGTAACGACGTCCAGAAAACAGCTTTTCAATAGAGGAGCAGGAATAATTTTCAACTACAACAAAAGAGGTAAAAAAGCGTAAAAGTAGTAGTAAAAGCAATTAAAAATATTCAAAAAATTTTTCATTCACAAAAATTCCAGAAAAAAAAAACGCGGAAGTCCTCCCTATGCCCTTAATTTGAATATTAAAAGAAAATAGAAGAAGAGAAATAGAAAGTGTAATGGGAATTTATTTTCCAAATAAGAGAAGAAGACAAGTGAGACTTTTTTCTTTGAAAAAGTGATTAGTTTTCCTTTGTTGGAGGTAAAAATGACAGGGAAATCCTTAATTCGGGAAAAAAATCGTAAAATTTTGCTTAAGGATGGAGGGAGACAAGAACAAGGAGGAATCGTTGAGGTGTTTGAGCAAAATTTATCGAGAAAACTCAAAAAATCTAATAAATGTACAATTAAGTTGTAGTAAGAGAAGGTGATGAGCGGCAACCAGTTAGGAATATCATAAAGTCCGGCTTAGTATTGTTATTTAAGTACATTAATGTGAAATAGTAAGTTTTCCTTACCTAATCGCTTATAAGTCCTGTGGTTCGTTTAGGTTGTAAGAATTTTGTATAAAAATTAGCTATTTTAAAAAAGTTATGCTCGGAATGGGAAATTTCTATTACTTATCAGCAAAATCAAATATATTTACTGGCAGAAATCTCACACGGGAAATTTACGAGGAAATTAAAACAACTTTGGAAAAATTTCGCAGCTTTCATCTGCGGACTTGACCAGCATAGAAAAATCTTTCTTATTCTTTTTATTTTTTCTCCCATCTGAATCTACTATGAACATCCTAACTCTTCCATAAAAACCACGTAAGAAAAACCACCAAGTAATGCGAGGAACGTTACGGGTGCTTTAGCGGGAAAAAATTGAATGCGATGCAGAAAAAAAGGCTAGAAGAAAAAAAACGCTATCTCATCAATTGAGAATCCTCTCAATTCTCGAAGCACATAAATTCGAATCAAGCTTCTTCAATTTAAACTAAGCGCTTGATTTTAAACCCGTTCGCACAAAGAGGACCTATTGAGAACTCAATTATTCCAGGGAAAAAATTCGTCTGGGCACGAGAAGAAGAGGAGGAACGTTTCTGAGAACATTTAAGGGATTTATGGATTGTCCTAAGTGCTAACGATACTTACCGTTGAAAATTTGACATAGTAATGTCGGGAACATAAGAATTGAGGAATCGGTCATGAAATGATGAGGATGATGGTACTCAGATCGGTTGAGGGAGGAGGACTGATGGCCGTCGAGGAATCAGTGCTTGGTGGCTGTCGATTTATTAAGCCGTATTCATCGACGGTCTCTAGGGTAAGGGGGGCGAAAAGTAACAGAGTTATACGGGGCAGCGAGAAGCGGAGGTCAAATCCCATCACATTCCACTTCTTCATCCGAAACTCTTCCATCTGGATGGAATGTTTACGAAACTAATGAGCACTAGCCTCACTGAGGCACACTAATTGCGACCTTAGTTAGGCTTAAGGAGTTCCCGAGTGGTGGTGGTGGTGGTGGTGGTGGTGAAGTGCTTGTTGACGTAGTCGGTCGCAATTGAAATTCACTTGAAATGGATGACATAGGGAGAGAGATATATATAGTAGTACAGCACTGGATTTCCAAGGAAAAACAACGGATCAGAGCCCGGAAAATCGTATTAGGGATAAGGGCGTTGAGTTCCTTAAGCGATCTATGGATCATTTAGGAATAGAATTCACATAAATTACAACTAACCTGATAGTTTTGCTAACAAACAAGCGGACAGCAAGAGTAGCATCGGAGCAATGTGTTTGCGTTCTGGAGCACCAGGTGCTAATAAGAGCGGACGACTGGGCGTGGCCTACGCCTGGCCCCATCTCGTTTCTGCTCGGATACCACCAGCGTCGTCGACGCGACGAGCGTTCGCATGCAGCTAGAACGGTTTCGATTTGCCTTCCGGGATCAGTACATGGATCATCAAATCGATCAATAATTTTTGTGTGTGTTTCACGCTTCATTAAGCCTTAGGGAACGAATATGGCATGATGTTTAGGTTCAGCAGCAATCTAGCGAGTGTGTGTGTGCTTGAGGAGTCTTAAGGGTCATCAATGGATCCGAGAAGCTTGGCAGCTGTCCTGGTAGCTGCTGGATGAAAATATAGAGAAGCAGATTGATAGCAAAAACCGCTGAAATTTGGATGAACTCACTCATTTCGGAAATATTAGATGGAAATGTGCATTTCGATTGCTTGCTGAATCCGAAAAAAATAGAGAAATAAAAGATAAACAGGAAAGAAAAGCGAAAAAACAGTGGAGAAAGAGGAGTGGGTCGAAGACAAAGAGAGCGAAAAAAGAAGGAAAAAAATGGAAATGATAGACAAAAAGAGAAAGCTCTTTGGCTCAGATGATTAAAATATATTGGAAGAGATTTTTTTTTTGAGGATGACAAATTAATTTATGCCTCGTGAAGATAATTACTGTTGCATTGTTTAGGTTTTTTTTTTCTTTGAACTAATGGATTGGATGCAATGGATTGCTTTCTGGAAAATTCCAATGATTAGAGTTTTACTGGGCCATTTCTCGTCTCTGGATGCATATTTGTTTCCCGAAATAATATTTGATCAGCTGATGATATTTTCACATAAACCACTATGATCCATTTGAATTTTTGCCAACACAGTTAGTATCATGGTTTTTTTTCAGAAAAAAAGCTCAAATATATAATTTTAAATGGAAAAATGCAGCGTTAATAGTTGGATTGAGGAAAAAGTCCTTTTTTTCCTCTTTTTTATGTTCGAAAATTTGTGCAGAAGTAAAAAGCACCAGCAGAGCGTTCTATGCTTTTCGAAAGAAAACTTGTTGTCTTATAAAATTGTTTGTTGATTTTTCAGCTTTGTCGATTTTTGTATTTTACTTTTATATTGAAGTGGGATCTCAAGCGAATAAAAGCACTTTCAATAAGATTCACTTTTTACATTTAACTTAACTTCTAAATTATGGGTAACTGAAATCTGTCCGAGAAAATTGTGCTGCCGTTGTTGCTGTTTTTTTTTTCGTGTGGAAAACATTGGAACTGGCGTGAAAAACTTTTAAAAAAATAAAGAAAAATAATATGAGAAAAGTAGTGTAAGGAATCGCAAAACGTACTGACCGTAGAGACGAAGTCGTAAACAACAACAAAGATCATACTAGTGATAATTCTGTTGTTGTTTCCAAATAAAATAAATGATAAACACATTATTAAATAATATAGTCAATTTCATGGAAAAAATTTAGAATAAATAAATTTATAAAGAGCTCGCTTGGTTTATACTTCTAACTTAATTTCTGCAGAAACGACTACGAGGGGTTAACCCGTGAGGAACAACTTTGATTTTTTCGATTTTTAATTTTAAGCAAAAACCGAGCCGTGGACGGAAATTTTAAAGAATGTGTGAGAAAAGAGGTTGTGAAGAATGCTTCGATGGTTGTCTCATGCGAATTTCTTTGCCACGCGACAACAACCATCTCTTCCTGTTTTCGCTCACCCTCAATTTTAACTTAGTGTGTTTAAATTGTATTATATACCGTAACAACAACAATTTGTTGCTAAAAAGAAGTGTTCGAGTATTTTACTCTCACACTACTTCTTCCCAAAGCAATTTCTTTATTACTAATTTAAAAAAAACGATTCGCTCGCACAAAATAACTGAGATGATGTGGAAAAAATACTTGGAAAAATGCAAAATTAGAAATTTTCTAAGATTGAATCTGCTTTTTACAAGCGAGTAAAGACCCAACGTATATATATTTTTTTTAAATTTGTGATCAAAGCTAACAGCCGGAAATTCTCAAATAAATTGCTATGTAGGTCGGATTAGAATATAATGGCAAAGTGATGTTATTTGTGAAAAATAGCCTTTTCCCGAGATGGAGCAGAAACATGGAAATCCCAGTAGTTACAAAAGTCTTTTCGATGGGAATTTCCGAGAATTGCTACTCCAAATGTGGATGGATAATAAATTGAGGTTTTCATGTAGTAGTTCGAATGTTCTTTTGTCTTGAAACTGGGGATATTCTGAGAATTTTGCTATAGGACTCCAGAGGTTTTTAGGTTCCATCTAAAAACCTCGTAGGCAAACTATAGCAAAACACAGACAAATTGAGGTTTATTTTTTTTGGTATTAATCCAAAAAAATATTTTCAATAATTTTTTTCTAGGATTCTGGTACACGAAAACAAGCAAACAGTTAAACAGTTTAACAGTTAACATTTCATTTAAAAAAAAACTGCATTCAAGGAAATCTTCCTGAAAACGTGAATAGAATACGTTGACAAGGACCAGTTAGCCAGGTAAAATAGTTTTTTTTTCATACTTTTTTCTCCTTCTCTTCAATAAATGTATGAACTCTGAAGGTGGGTGAAAAGTTTTCCTCTCGGAAATTTCTTACTCTTTAGTATCGCAGTGTGTTCCCAGAACAATCCATTAATAGTCCAGGAATTGATCATACAGTGGACACCATTATAAGCTATGATGTCAAAGTAAATCCATCTACTAGGAGGAATTATGGAGGCTAGCTACTGAGCTGTCAATCCAAGTGGAGTAGCACATAGCGTAATATTTTCCTGGTCGTCCATGTAGGTTTTTGTGGATTTTTGATTTATCTGATGCATGCTGATGTCAAAATCGGTAATCTCCATTAAATTTTGCGTTATTTTTCTTTGTTATAATACAAATATGTACAATATTGGAAAAAATCTAAGATACGTAACGAAAAGAAATATGTTAGTTTTAATCATAAAATCAGAAATTTAATCTTTTACGTTCTCTTAAGAATAGATTCGTCTTAGGGAATTTTCAGCTTTATATTTATTTAATTTTATATTTTAGAATATTTTTCTGCATCTTTCTGAGAAGGAGATAGCTCGAAGTCTGTTCGGAAAAGTTTCTTGGGATTCTAAAAAACTACAACAAAAAAAAAACTCTAAAAACTGCAAAAACATAGCACTAAAAAAACTTGATGAATGTTCTGATAAAGAAAATTTCAACTCGCATAAATCTATTTTTTTCAATGACCACGACTTTTCAGATACCAGTTTCATCTAAACGTTTTGTAGCTTTGTGTTTATGAATAAAAATCAGGAGATGTCCGTGCAAATGTCCGTCATTCACAGACAGAGAATGTTGCAATTCAAAATTCTCCACCACTTCAGAATTTGTTTGATGGAACTGAACTAAAACTGAACAATTGTCCCTTCAATACACTTCAAAGTTATTCTTTTTCCATTTTTTCCCCAATTTTCTCTATGCTTAATATTTTTAGGCTTTATTCAGGTTTTTTTTAAGAAAAAGAAATAAAATTTTTTTAAGAAAGAAAGTTTTTTTTTCTGTCTGCTTTTACTTCAATTCTGATTCTGGATCGTGAAAAAACTAAGAGGATAACTGTAGGCTTTGTGGAAAGTCGCAGATTCTTGTTAATTATTTAGTTAGGAGCAAGATAAGTTCACTCAATCTCACGTATTAAAAAAATTGAGAAGAAACTGAGCGTTCATACTGTATGTACAGTAGTCGTTATCCGATCTTTGTACTTAATTGATGTGATTAGTGATATTAAGCAGTCCTTATAGTATCACGGGGCGGGTGTGGTGTAGCGGTTAGAGGTTCCGCTTCCTGCACGATCGATCGGAGTTTCCAATCCGCCCTAGTGCTCACCAAGCCTTTCATCCCTCCGGGGTCGATAAATTGGTACCAGACTTGTCTGGGAGGATAAAAGCACTGACTTGACACATCGACCGGCAACCGCAAGTCATTGTACAGGCCAGATACACGTTCGTGAACCTCAAACGATTCTGAATTGAAGTGAACGTGGGGGCGCATCCCAAGCGGATTGATCAACGCCAGAAACTTTAAACTTTAAACTTTATAGTGTCACCTCATTGAGGTGATAAGGCGAGGCTTATCACAAGCCCCGACATCATTTAATTGATCCCAAAGAAGTTCTATAGAGTTTCTAAAAACGAGGTTCATTGACTTCAGGGTCAATTCAAGGAAATTCTTCGATTTTCCTGGTGCTGCTGGTGCTGAAGGTCTTCCCAGAGTAAATTAGGTATCCATTTGAAAAGATTTGTATTTTTTTTAAGTTTGTTTCTAGGGAAATCACCAAGTAGGAGAGTTCGTAACCAGCACATTGTTATCCGTGACCCATTGACCTTAGGTCATCTCGAACTACCACATTCTAACGCTCCAGCGAAATTGTCATCTCAAGAGTCCACCAAGATTCACAATCCACCCACTGACGATTCCCAGCAGTGATGTGCTGTCAATTTTTTCTAAAGATTATGTCGAGCGAATTGGTCGTTTCATGAACGGAGGAGATATATGAGATTGTTGGGAGGAGCGGAAATATGCTTTGGTTGACATGGGACTGGATTTTATCCATGCGGTTTGCTTTAATCTCAAAAAGAAATCCACAAAATTAACGAATAAACAACAAAAAGAAAATCAATATGAACACCTTTTCCTTTTACGATTTCCGATTTATTTATTTATTGCTGTTGTTTTCTTTATTTAATTATTTTATGTTGTATTGTATTGTATTTTATTTTTTTTCCATATCATTGCTTAAGCGGTTCAATTGGACAGCGTTAAAGAATAACAAAGTCTCTGTACGTACATGTGTCCCTGTTGAATCATTCTCTCTCCAGGAAAAAAAAAAAGAAAAAAAGCATGACATACGTATTTTCAGGAAATGCTGCTAGCTTCCCAATCCAAGAAAAATGTCTGATGTCAGGGGTTGAGCCTGTGGCTTTCGCTCCCTGCTAGTGGTTTTTCAAATCTTTTCTTCAGAAATATGTAGTCAGAAGAGAGATCCTGAGGCAAAATTGGCCCTGAGCTACGGTACAACCTGCTGGTTCCCTCTCTCAAGATGATCTAAGGTCCTTGCACCATGTTCTGGATCTCATCCTCGGATCCTTCTGACCTTGTCTTATAATTTTCTATGATTCTGGTTAAATTCAGACGAGAACGGATGATTTTTGATCGAATTAGTAATGAGAAAGGCCCATGAAAGCCAGCACGCAGAGGAAGTCTATTTAAATAAAAAAAATATTGGATGTCCTCCGGATCTCTTTTTGATCTTTCCACATTTGTTGTGGTGCATGATAATTTCACTAGAATATCAATCGTTCATCAAATCCTCAGTTCGTCCCCAATTGTTTATTATTTTTTGATAGTTTCGTGCGAGTGTAAATCATAAACATCTTTATTTATCTGTTAGACTCTGATCTGTGAGGATTTACGCGAATTTTTCGAGGAATTTACTCGTTTGCTGAGGTCACGTGCCGAAAGGCGATTATCCGTGAGGAATAGCACGAGGATTGTGAAGAGAGTTTGCTGAATTGAAGTAGTTCACATTCTGGTTATCACCGATTCCAATAAAATAACAAAATAATAATATAAAAATACTAATAAATTAAAATAATTGAATAAATAAAGCAATAAAATAAATAAATAGTGAATAATAACTATACAAATTCGAGAGAAACAGTTGCAAGCCGTGGTGACCTTCGGACAGACTAAAAATGCAAATGTTCAGGACAATATTTTCACAAATCGATTATCGATCATGCTACATAAAACTATGTCACAGTAAGTCTTAAAAGGTAAAGAATTCAAAAAAAAGCACACACACGACATTTCCATCAAAGGTTACGTTATGAGGTTTTAATCGAAAAAATTCCCCCCTCCTCTTTCTCGGAAAACATTTCTCTACCTTCTCTTCACCTAATTGCCCAAAATGTGAGAAATAAGTAAATAAATAATTGCAGTTTTAGAATCGAGCACTCGGATATAAATAGAAGAATTAAAATTAATAATAATAATAATAATAATAATAATAATAATAATAATAATAATAATAATAATAATAATAATAATAATAACAATAATAATAATATAAATACAAGCAGTCTTACCGGAGACTCCATCGCAATCGTCGCGTGAACGATCGAATCATAACTATATGAAAGAAACCATGTTAAATTAAGCGAAAATAGTATGGTAAAACCAGTAACACAAAAACTCGTGAAGAGATAATCCTGGAAATAGTAATTTTTTTTCGGCCACTCCTTTCATCGACTCAATTTTTTTTTGAGATGCTCGATCTAGGATATGTAATTTTTCATGGATGTCTCTTCAGTGAATAGCTAATCCCGTTGTAGTCAAAAAGTTTTGAAAAAAATAAAAATTTAGAAAAATCACACATATACAATACTCTGCATGAACATTGAAAAACCGACGGTGAGTGACGGTGCGGCACCGTCGGCTACCGTCGCCCGTTCAGTACTTCCACAGAAGTGAAGATTTCTTTAAAATCTTTACACAGATGGATTCGACTCGTTGAGATCTATTCAAATATGTATACCATGTAGAACGAATCTATTAAACATGCGGAATAATGCTTGAAAACACCAAAATCATACCTATTTTAACCATTTAGGGGCAATTACAACAGTTTTCGAGGAGGAAATTTATTTTTAGGTGCTGAACAATGTTATGTTCTGTTATTTCTAGAAAGAAGAATGAGTTCCTACCAAATTAAATCATTTGTTCGAATTATTTCTATAATATTAGTCAGAGCTTCGAAAACGGTTTTTTGGGCTTTTGCTGAATTCCAACAACTTTAATACGAGAAATAAATGATAAAAAGTGAATACGTCCCCAGAATAGTGCTTAGAACAACTTATATTTTGACAAGAGGTGAGTTTTTTTCGTCTGCTGGTATCAGAAGGTGGGATATAATCCTTCAAAGTTCACAGGTTGCCAATCACAGCAGGAAAAAAATAGTTTGTTGTCAACTTTGAGCATTTATTAATCCTCAAAGAGCTAGGTAGCACAACTTCACCAGGTTTATTTTTGTAGCAGATAAAATATACTACTGTATTTTACTTTAAGAAACTCCGTATATGCGCTTATCTTTTATGCTAGAAGCATCAAAGTAGGTAAGTTCCAGTTTTTTCGCGTAGTGCATGATCTCGTTGTGATTTCCTGGCGTTTTGTTTGGCTATTGAAACCGTGATAACTAGAATCTTTTTCAACTTTTGATTTTACACCAGTATCTGAGTTTTCACGGTGTTACACCATGTTTGACTTTTTACTGATTTCCTAGAGCTCGGTCTTTTCTCGCACCTTTGCGAAGGCATAGCGCCTCCCAATCGGGTTACGCATGTCGAACAGTGCAGGACTATGGGGGCGCCATTGCCATACACATGGTGTCACAAGTTCATAAAACGATCACAGCTTGACAATAATGACGTTTATTAAATATAACCTTAGTAATTAAATATCATCATTAAACACCAGAACACTGAAATCACTATTCGAGATTGTCCGTTTCAAAATCACTTTCCGTTTGACGCCCTTCTAGGATATTTCCTCCATTGCGCTTGATAACTCTTCGCAAACGTCTCTTAATGCCAGCTGCGTATTTTTCACAAGTCTCCGGCGTTAATTTTTCCCAATATGCAAGGATAGAAGATTTCAATTCGCTTATTGTACGAACGCCGCGACGTCTAAATTCCAAAGACAAAGAATAACACCTCATTTGGAAGTTAGCAAAATCAGATAAAATTAAATGGAATTTGGTAGATAAAATCTTTGTAAAATAATAAAATAATGCCAATTACCTAATATAACTCTTCATGTTACCCCCATCTACCAAATTCCATTTAATTTTATCTGATTTTGCTAACTTCCAAATGAGGTGTTATTCTTTGTCTTTGGAATTTAGACGTCGCGGCGTTCGTACAATAAGCGAATTGAAATCTTCTATCCTTGCATATTGGGAAAAATTAACGCCGGAGACTTGTGAAAAATACGCAGCTGGCATTAAGAGACGTTTGCGAAGAGTTATCAAGCGCAATGGAGGAAATATCCTAGAAGGGCGTCAAACGGAAAGTGATTTTGAAACGGACAATCTCGAATAGTGATTTCAGTGTTCTGGTGTTTAATGATGATATTTAATTACTAAGGTTATATTTAATAAACGTCATTATTGTCAAGCTGTGATCGTTTTATGAACTTGTGACACCATGTGTATGGCAATGGCGCCCCCATAGTCCTGCACTGTTCGACATGCGTAACCCGATTGGGAGGCGCTATGCCTTCGCAAAGGTGCGAGAAAAGACCGAGCTCTAGGAAATCAGTAAAAAGTCAAACATGGTGTAACACCGTGAAAACTCAGATACTGGTGTAAAATCAAAAGTTGAAAAAGATTCTAGTTATCACGGTTTCAATAGCCAAACAAAACGCCAGGAAATCACAACGAGATCATGCACTACGCGAAAAAAACTGGAACTTACCTACTTTGATGCTTCTAGCATAAAAGATAAGCGCATATACGGAGTTTCTTAAAGTAAAATACAGTAGTATATTTTATCTGCTACAAAAATAAACCTGGTGAAGTTGTGCTACCTAGCTCTTTGAGGATTAATAAATGCTCAAAGTTGACAACAAACTATTTTTTCCTGCTGTGATTGGCAACCTGTGAACTTTGAAGGATTATATCCCACCTTCTGATACCAGCAGACGAAAAAAACTCACCTCTTGTCAAAATATAAGTTGTTCTAAGCACTATTCTGGGGACGTATTCACTTTTTATCATTTATTTCTCGTATTAAAGTTGTTGGAATTCAGCAAAAGCCCAAAAAACCGTTTTCGAAGCTCTGACTAATATTATAGAAATAATTCGAACAAATGATTTAATTTGGTAGGAACTCATTCTTCTTTCTAGAAATAACAGAACATAACATTGTTCAGCACCTAAAAATAAATTTCCTCCTCGAAAACTGTTGTAATTGCCCCTAAATGGTTAAAATAGGTATGATTTTGGTGTTTTCAAGCATTATTCCGCATGTTTAATAGATTCGTTCTACATGGTATACATATTTGAATAGATCTCAACGAGTCGAATCCATCTGTGTAAAGATTTTAAAGAAATCTTCACTTCTGTGGAAGTACTGAACGGGCGACGGTAGCCGACGGTGCCGCACCGTCACTCACCGTCGGTTTTTCAATGTTCATGCAGAGTATTGTAGCTCATAATATGTATGTGACAAATAAGCACTTCAATGATTTTCGATTTATTGGATTTTCGAGAAGGTTCCAATTTGTTAGGTGTGGAAAAGTCCCAAAAGTATGACAAACGAAGTGATTTTGTGGTAAAAAAAAAAGAAAAAAGAAAGAAAAGTGGAAAAAGAACTGCAATGTGATCATAAATTAAATTTTTCTGCCTAGACTGTTCAGGAGAGCACCACATTTCCTTCAAACGCAGCGTATTACGAAACTGGTGTTGTGTTGAGGTCTTTGAGGGTGAGCATCGAGTTTGCGGCGTAGACAGCGAATATGAGCTTGGCTCACCCTAAAACATGGCGTGGAGAACGTATTTTGTTCCTACAGGATGCGTTAGAACCCGTATTCCCGCACACGCACCGCGCCCACAAGCGTGCGGTCGAAAATCGATGAGGTCTCCTCAGTACGCTATTGAAGTCAATCCAATGAGTAGAGTCGTGTACAATATGGAGGGAGAGCGTTCTTACCCGCTTGAAACATGCTGAGGCCGATTCCCACGATATTTCTCAGAATGATTAGAGAGATTGAACTGAGCGTACCTATACGTTCATATTCGTAATCTACAACTCGACTGGGACCCCAATATCACTCTCACCGTGGATATTACATAATATAATATCACATAATATCACTATATCATACAAATCACCGATAACTACAATTATCATATAGTATATCATATGTAAAATCATATAAAATCACTCACTGGGACCCTAATATCCTCAGTTTCATGACATGCTACTTTAATCGCTTTTATTTCCCCAATTTAAAATATCCAGTAAAATCGAACAATGACTGCTTTGACTGACCGCACGTCTCCAGAGCGCAGAAGAGCAGGATCGGCTGACTGTAGCCAAAAGACATAATGTCAAAGTTGTTGAAAAGATCGCGAACAAATCTGAAAAAACTTCTGTAAATTTTCGTTTCAGATTATTGTATTATTATTACTATTATTATTATTATTATTATTATTATTATTATTATTATTATTATTATTATTATTATTATTATTATTATTATTATTATTATTATTATCATTATTATTATTATTATTATTATTATTATTATTATTATTATTATTATTATTATTATTATTATTATTATTATTATTCTTCTTCCTAGCGTTTGTCCCGCGTTGTTGCAGGGTCCGCTTTTCTGCTTCTTGTCTTCCATTTGGTTCTATCCATTGCATCAGCCGTACACAAACGTGCATCTATCATATCCAGCTTCACACGGTCTAACCAGCGAATCTTTGGCCTCCCACGCGGCCTCACTCCTGAAACGTCGAGCTTCAGTGCGGTTTGGGCCACAGAATCTTCCTCTCGCCGCAAGACGTGACCGAACCATCTCAGTCGGGCCTCCTCCATCTTCTCAGTTATCGGGACGACGCCGAAGATGGAGTGCACAGTGTCGTTGGATACTTTCTCTTTTAGCGTTACACCTATTGTCCACCTTAACATCCGCATCTCCATAGCGTGCAGCACTCGTTCCAAGGCTTTCGTTGTCGGCCAGTACTCGCATCCGTAAAGGGCAACAGGACGCACAACCGTCCTGTAGATCTTCGACTTCAGTCGAACAGGGACTTTTTTGTCGCACAGTACCCCTGTTGCCATTTTCCATTTCATCCATGCAGCATTAACACGTGCTCGACCTTCTTGAACAATGTCGCCTGTGGAAGTCACTTTGGATCCAAGGTACTTGAAACAGTTCACCTTGTTTAATTCGGTGCCATCAACACGAATTGAACCATCCTCTATCCTTGGTCCGCACTCCATGTACTCAGTTTTTGATGTGTTGAGGCGCAATCCATATTGCTGCAGCTGATCCTTCCAAGACTGCACTTGTTTCTGAAGATCATCCCGAGACTCCGACGCGAGCATGACATCGTCGGCAAAGAGTAGAGTCCACGGATGCTGCTTCTGGATTTCCTTCGTTATCGTGTCCATGCACAGTATGAACAGCAGAGGTGAGAGGGATGAACCCTGATGAACCCCTACTCGTACAGGGAATGGCCTGCTTGTTCCAACAGCACATCGTACAACGCTGGTAGGCTTCGCATAAAGCAGCTTCGTCCACTGCACATATTCTTCTGGTACTCTATGCGACCTCATGGACATCCATAACAGCTCATGTGGGACACGGTCGAAAGCTTTCTCGAGATCGAGAAAAGCAAGATGCACACTGCGGTTCTTCTCTCGATGTTTCTCCAGGAGGATTCGGACAGCATGGATAGCATCTATAGTGCTGCAGTCCTTCACAAAACCGCACTGGTTGAGTGAAACGCTAACAATTTTCCTCAGACGAGCTTCCAGGACACGCTCAAAAATCTTCATCGTATGGCAGAGCAGTCGTATAGGCCTGTACGAGGTGCAGTCAGCAATGTCTCCTTTCCCTTTCCAGACAGGCACGGTCACGGAAGTTTGCCAAACGTCTGGAGTCCGTCCTTCTGCAACGATCTTGTTAAATAGAGTTGCGAGCCACATGGACCCTCGATCTCCTAGCAGCTTCCAGATATCAACAGGTATGTCATCAGGACCGGTTGCCTTGTTCGACTTCATTTTTGCGAGGGCAGCACTGACTTCGACGGCAGTAATTGGTAGAACAGGACCCTCGATGCTGGGAACGGTTGGGATGGGAGGATGACAGAACTCTTCGTTACACAAGTGATTGTAGTACTCTCGCCACCTCTCCAGGATCTGACCAGAGCGGCGCAGAACGGCTCCATCAGCTCCCTTAACGATCTTGGTGTGCTCCATATCCAACGTTGAGCGATGACGTGCTCTGACTAAACGATACACTGCCCGCTCGCCTTCTCTGGTATCAAGCATGTCGTACACAGCCTTGTAGCGGTCCGACTTCGCCTTGGAGACTGCCTTCTTAGCCTCCCTCTTCGCTGCTAGGTAAGCACCCCGATCTTCAGGCTGACGCGTCCTCCACCAGAGCTTATACTTGGACTTTTTCTCACGAATTGCCGCCTGAACTTCCTCGTTCCAAAACCACGTAGCCTTTTGTACCTTTGGCTTACCTAGAGTCGTCTTTCCCAGAGTGTTTTCCGCGGTCAAGCGTATAACGCTGGAAGTAGACAACCACATTTCCTCCACACTACGAGTAGGGTGGGGAAGTGTAGATGGAGCCACGGACGCGAAAAATACCTCCTTTCGATCCTTCAGATTCCACCATTTGATGCGCTGTGTTTCAGTCCTTGGATGTCTCTTCCTTGGACGGGAGATTTTCAAGTCCATAACGAGCAGATGGTGTTGGGCAGCGACATGATCTGTAGGGATGACTTTTGAATCCTGCAGAAGTCGGCGATCTCGTCGGCGTAACATCCAGAAATCTATTTGTGTTTCACGACCGCCGCTGGTGTACGTGATCAAATGCGATTTTCTTTTCCGATACTGCGTGTTAGCAATGATCAAGTCACTTGCAACAGCATACTCCAGGATTCGCAACCCGTCGTCGTTACGAGCTCCATAGCCGTATCCACCATGACAACTCTCGAATCCGTCTTTCCGGGAACCGACATGTCCGTTGAAGTCTCCTCCGATTAAAAGTACTTCTTCGCTTTCCAGGGATTGGACGTACTGCTCCAGATCTTCCCAAAAGCACGCCTTCTCTTCTTCACTACAGCCCATCTGTGGCGCATAAGCAGAGACGACTCGCAATTCCACTTCTCCTGTATCTACTTTTACAGCCATCAAGCGATCTGATAGTCGATCCACCGCTGTGACGCTATTTCTAAACGACTCGTTCAATATGATACCAACGCCGTTGCGATTTGATGTGCCGTGGTAGATCAGCTTGTAGCCATCGCCTAATTCCCTTGCCTTGGAGCCTTTCCAGCGAGTCTCCTGTACACAACATATGTCAACACGGCGTTTTCTGAGACTGTCTGCCAGTTCACGACTTCTTCCAGTAAGCGTCCCAACGTTAAGTGTTGCCAAGCGCACTGGATGTTGCTGGCGATGGCGGACTAACTTCTTTGGCCGGCTTCGTCCTCTAGCCGGTAGCCCTCGCATATTTGCCACATTGCCCGGGCGAGGACAATGCGCGTCGCTTCTGGGGTACGCCCTAGCTTCTGAAGAACACATAGTAGACATTAGCAGTATGACGCGACGGGGGTGTTGTCCTCGGTCGGCTTGTCGCACTAGCAAGCTAGCAGCCTGGCACCGGAATCGTCGTACTACCTCCTCACTTAGCTAGCCTGTAGCCTTGGCCCAAGGACCGGGCTACTAGCCGGACACCTTTGTGGCATGGTTGAACCTGCCGAGACGAAGTCTCGCCACCATAGCTGCCCGACGGCCAGGGCCACCGCTGCGCCGCTTTGAGGCGTGAGGAAGGATTTGCAGCAGATTATTATTATTATTATTATTATTATTATTATTATTATTATTATTATTATTATTGTATTATTATTACTATTATTATTATTATCAATATTTTATACGTTTGTCGTTTGTGAATTCGTGATTAACAGTTTCAACAAACAGTAACGAAATCGTAAACAAAACATCAATAATTGGTGTTTTGCACTTGCAATTTTCCATAAGTAGTTATTTTTAAAATTTTTCAGCGCCCCTATTATGAATCTACGGTTTACTGCTGAATATTAGCACTGATTTACCTGAAAATACGAGTATCACAAAATTCTTGTATGGTAATTTTTTGAAGATCTCTTCTCTTAACCATGATGATTTGTGATCGTCCCAGAAGAAGTAACAGGTTGCCTGAAATATTAATTATTATTATTAATTATTGATAAAATCAATCAATTAAATTAGTATTTATAAACCAGTAGTATTTTAGCCAGTATTTCAGAAGTGTTGTTGAAGAAAATTTATGAAAATTGAGATGGAAGCCAATACCGTATTGACACATTTCCCTTATAACCAATTAGAAGTTCTTTAGACGTGTCTTTTGAATGGGGCTAAAGTAATTAATTGTGCTGAATTAATATAGCTTCGTGAATTTCTATGGATTAGAGTGATTCCGATCCATTTACCCGGATTCACTGTGTACACGATACATGTAAAAAGAAAATGAAGAATGTTTTAAACAAAACTGGTTTGGAATCCTAAGCCAAGGCCGGTGCTGTGGTAGTTTTGGTGCAACCAGTCTTTAGATTTTTCCGCCATTAATTCCCTGAGGAAGCTTGCAAAAATAAATGCGATAAAAAAAGTAGGGAGGAAAAATGCAAATTATTAAAGAGGGAGCTGTTCTGAGAATATCATATCCTCAATTACAGTTTATTTGAGCAAGCGATCATCCGAATGGTTCTCTTGCCACTTTTTTCTAGTCGGCTGAGGTCACGTTGTAAATTGCCGCAAAGTTTACTAACCATAACATTTCATTAAAGTAGTTAGGTACCACCTATAACTTACTTATATTAAAAGCATCATACCACGAATATGATGTGGTGAGGGAATCTGGGGCAAAAGCTAGAGATGGGGTTGTATCGCCGGGGTGGTTCCGCCTACCCCTCCCTAATCGTCGTAAAAAACGACCGTAGAACACGCCGACGATTTCAATTCCAACGCGCCACCATTGTGCACACGCCGCATCCACGTGCGAGCGGTCGAAGATCAATGAGGTCTCCTCAGCAGCCTGCTCAAGTAAGACCAACTGTTCCCGGGTGCCAGTCTCCAAGGTCCAGTTCCGGAGACTCATTGATGTGTGGGTCTCGTGAGGAACTGGCACCGGGAACCTAACAACCCAAGGAATGCGATGTGTGCAGACAGTCGGGACCGGAGTTAATCCGCACGTGGTCATGGTAGCTAGGCTTGCGTCCGGGCATCGATGGTTCACCTCCTGCTGCGCTGGTCACTACTTGAGAGACCCTAAAGCTACCGCCATACTTTTCCTTGCTTTACCCTTACTCTGGCCCCATGCCGGATTTACACTAGGCTCTGGCCCTTGTACGGTACTGCTGGCAGCCGCCCTGCGGGCACTGCGCCCTGGGCTGCTCGAGCCTGTGGCAACACACATGCATACACTTTACATATATATATGTATATATATATATATAAACAATATGTATAACAATATATATATATATATATTGTTGGCCACTTCCTTTTGGCTCTTATGCACTCTACTGCATCCAGTACACTGAGTACTTACTCAGTCTTCATCCCACTCTACCTATATATACACACAGTACAATACTAATGGAACGGGGCCTAACCAGCCACTCACTGCGGGACCGTCAAGCACAAATCACCGGACGTATGAGTGAGGTCCTGGTCGCGGGAGCATGTGCTCCACTCTGCCGAACAGCCTCAGGGACGCCGATTACTTCCTGCTCGTGCCGCCTCCCCCTGGGAGTGAGCGGAGCGAAAAGCGCGCGAAACGGAGGAGAGCCGTGGGACCTTCGTCGCGTCCGCGGCACGTGCCCTTTAGATGTTGCGAAAAGAGTCGCGTGGAATCCGCGACACCAATGAATAGGCTGCAGAAGGGACCGGAACGTGTACAAAGGAGAGCGTTCTAACGTGCATCGTATTCCCAAAATCTTCATTGATATATTTTTGGCAATGATTACAAATACATTCTTTAATTTGGACTCGGTTCAATTCCTCCCCAGTAAGGCGAAGGAGCCTCGGAGATATAGGAAGGCATATTTCAATAGCGTCACATTCTTTCCTTGCAAATTGTGCTAGCTTTGCTCAAAAGTGTGCTTCCAGACTTAAGACTGATATCGATTTTGATCGTTGAAATAAAAACTCACACACTGCAAACATTTGAGAAGTAGTCGGAGACTGATCGGATAGCTACATTTACACTCGAGATCGTCAATATCTCTATCGTCATCCATACGTTTGAAGCTGGAAGGGGAGCACTTTTTACGGTATGTTCAGCGAAAAATCACAAGAACCTAAATAAACGGTGTTAAAAATTCTCTCTAACAAAGGTCCAACACAGGGAAGGAGAAGAGATTTTCTTCTAAAAGAAAACTGAACAAAGGAAGAATTCGTGTGGATGAATCCGATAATTCATTCGCTAAGAAAATTATTAAATTTATTGAGCTTGAACTAGCATCACAGAATTACCGTATCTCTACCAACACGGATCTTTACTCGGGTGAATTTTATTGCTCGTTACTCACCCTAGACAGATTCAGATATATGACCTATTCGGAGTGTTTTGAGGCAAAATTCGAGAACTACAAGCATCCTCCTAAGGTGCATCCTCCAAAGATCACAATCGCGTTTTTAACCTACATTTTACATTTGCGCTAATTTCTCAAAAATAGATGTCGTATAAATTAAGGAATGGAGTAATTTAATGGAAAATTGACTGTAGTGAGCAATATTCTGAAATTATCTCTGATCCCTTGATCACGATTCCTTGACCACAATGTCGTGCAATCTCCCATGGGATTTTTCTCCCAGGAACGAATATTTAGACCCAAAAATCATTTACAGATTGAAACCTTTTCCTAAAGCAATGTAGAGTTGACAAAAAGACACGTTACGATAAAACCTACAATCACATTACGGCTACAAGCGATAAAATTGCGATGTGAACGTTCAAGTTACGGTTTAGTTACTGTAGCTCGTGGTAACGAACAGAAATAGACTTTACTGGAACTTTCAGGCAACTAAAAAAGAATTGCTTCTGGTTTTTCTTAGATCGAAATTCTACGATATAATAGTTCTGCGATAAACGAGAAACTAAAGGCTTATAGGCAGGTTGAAAGCCGATCCTAGTTATGAGAATCGACAGAGATCTGACCCATCACATAAAATGACAGTGACCACGTATTTCATGAGTAAGATCGTGTTCTAGTACGTCTAACATGATCCGATCGATATAAATCCATGAAAATCGAGCAGAGAATGATTTTCTTCGAGAAAACCACAGAGATGGTTGTACAATCTACTACAATGGGGCTAATCATTGCAGAATACTTTCCGAATTTCGATACGTGATCCGATTTCTCGGATTTCGGGGAAAAGAGAAAAATCTACGAATCCAAATGTTGCACGGCAAAAACAGACCGAATAAGCAAGTGATTTGAGCGGACGAATAGCAGGAAATCAGTAGAAAAATGATTTGATACGTAGGGTGCGACTAAACAAATAGCTGAATCAACATCATACAATAGAAAAAAGTTTGCGATAACAACGTTGGCAGCCTATAAAAAGCAAGGGTTTCGAGTCCTAGGAGACCACGTTTTTTCCTTTCAGGACTTACAGAGTCTGGATCCTTTCCTGGTGACTTTACACCAGTTCAAACATTCAAAGACTCTAACAGAAAGGCAGCATACCATGAAATTGAAAATCTTGGAGTCTCCCGACGTAAAGATATGGTTACGGGTGTAAATCACGCACAGTTCCAACTAACTCTACTGAAAATAACTCTACTGAAAAAAGGCTCAGAGAACAGTTTTGCCGATCAAATTTCCCTACGACGCACTTAACAACGTGTTACGTATGTGAGCGGAGCCGCAGCGGGAAAGACATGGCAGTGGTTGACTGTCCACTCGCAGACGCAGCGCATACTCCTGTACTCGCGTATATGACACGTTGTTCGTTGCATCGTAGGGAAATTTGATCGACATGGTTGTTTCCCATCCGCTTTTTAGGTTAATTATGGGGCAACTAAGGGTGATCGCTTTCATATTCGTGATCTACACATGTTACCATAACGTTACGTGAAAAAATACGGACATCTTCAGATTTGTAGTGCATTGTCTTCACGCTTAATGATAAATACCCATAGTGAGAAAATGTGAAGGCTCTTGAACATAATCAGGATCTTGAGAACTAACTCTCGCCTTTCCCTCAAAAATGATTGGACAAGAAGAAAAAATTTTAAAAATTGAATAGATTATTATAAGAGGAATTACTATGTAGGAGTGGGGTGAAAATTTTGAAAGAGGAGAATCAAAAGTCTGTCAGAAATAGAGAAGGAGGATTCTGGGCCATGAGCGGGACTATATTTTAGAGGTAAAATATGGGTTAACTATCTTAATTTTAGATTTTTTTTTTCGGATAGCGAAAGTATAGAATATCGCCATATTAATGGGAACAACACCTGATGATTTGGCGATAAGAAACTGCTGTGAGGAAAAATACAATTGAAAAAAGATACAAAAAGAAAAAAATTGGAAGAATGCTTATAGATAATTAAACTACCGAAGACTTATAAGCCAGCGAACGGAGTTTATTTCAACCTATGTACATAGTGTCCAATCCAAATGTTTTGGATAACTTCGAGTCGACTTCTGAGTAAATTTCACTCATATGGATACCTAGACGTTTTTTTAGCATAGGCTACGGTAGAGAAATGAAAAGATTTGAGGAATAATCATCATCAATAACGAATAAAAAAAGTTTCGAAGGTTTTTAGAGGATGTAAGAAATTATTCTCTTTTTTTCTATAAAACTTTTTTTAAAGTAAATTTTCTAAATAAAGAAATTTTTTCCTAAATAATAAATGTGTAAATAAATTAAATTCAAATTAAATTTGAGTAAAACAAAAAGTCTCACATGAATATCGTATTATTAGCAGATTTATCATCTGATAAAAAAAAAAAAAAAAAAAAAAAAAAAATAAATTAAAAAAAAATAATAAAAATTATTTTTTTTTAAAATTTTTTTAAAAAAAAAAAAAAAAAAAAAAGGGAAAAAATAAAAAAGGGGGGGGGGGGGAGAAAAGAGGTGTTGGAAGGGTTTTTTTTTTTTTTTTTTTTTTTTTTTTTTTTTTTTTTTTTTTTTATTTTTTTTTTTTTTTTTTTTTTTTTTTTTTTAATAAATTTTATTTTTTTTTTTAATTTAATTTTTCAATTATTTTTTTTTTTTTTTTTTTTTTTGTTTGTTTTTGTTGTTGGTTTTTTTTTTTTTTTTTTATTTTTTTTTTTTTTTTATTTTTGGGGCTTTTCCCCCCCCCTCCCCCCTTCCTTTTTTTCCCTTTTTTTTAGAGGGTAGTGTGGTGGGTTTTTTTTTTTTTTTTTTGGGGGTTGTGGGTGTTTTTTTCTTAACCAAAAAAACAATTTTATAAAAAAAAGGGGGGGGTTTTTTTTTTTTATTTTTTTTTTTAAATTAAATTTATTATTATTTTTTTTTTTTTTTTTTGTTTATTTTTTTTTTTTTTTTATAAGGGTGGTTTTTTTTTTTTTTTTTTTTTTTTTTTTAAAAAATTTTTAATTTTTTTTTTTTTTAAATTCCCTCCTGGGGGGGTGTTGGGGGTAAAAATTGGGGCTGTTTCCGGAAATTAGGGGGTTTTTTTTTTTTTTTTTTTAGTAATTTTGGGGGGGTATCCCCAAAAGGGGGGGGGGGAGGGAAAAAGGGGGGGGGGGGGGAAAAAAGTTTTGGAAAAGAAAAACGGGGGGGGGAAAGGTTTTCCGAAGGGAGGGGTTTGGAAAAACCCCAAAAAAAAAGGGGTTTTTTTGGTTAAAGACTTATTATTGGGGGGGGGAAAAGAAGACACATTGTAACATTGTGATATCGTTCAATAAATAAATAAATAAATAAATCATCTGATGTTTTCCAAATCGTCAACACCTTATTCTTTCGGAACTGAGATGTTTTTTTTACCGTTCGTGGATGAGTGAAAAAAATGAGATTTCATTGGACATTTTTGTAATAAAAAAACACCGTCAAGGTGGAGTAACAGAAAAAAAAATCATTGAGAAAAGAAATAGTGCTGTATGTACGGTGGTACTGATGAGGCGTCTACCTGGATACGTTCCATACCTAGGCGCCTCGGTTTTTACTTCATATGGGGAGCAGGTGCACTTTATTTGAGTAACAGCAATCTCTTAGCAACCGTTGTTGTTAATCGTAGAAAAGTGATAACTGGAAAAAAAGTGGAAATTATTTTGAAAATATTGAGTATAGTAAAGTAAATAGTAAATAGTAAATAGTATTAAATTATTAGTTATTAGTAGTATAGTAAATAGTATTAAAACAGGAACAGTACAGAAATAAAACGTCGTCAAAGCAACAAACAGTGCACTGCGTTGAAAAGCAGAATCCCTTATCATTAAGTACACATTTTGAGGGAACAAAAACATTTTTCTTAACGTGAAGCGATTTCTTTTTTTTGTGCAAAAAATCGTCGTAGGATTTGGCTCGAAGTTCCCTGAGGTCGGCGGTGCTTGGAAAAGATTCTTATCCTACTGATTCATAAAAAGTGTGTGTGTGTCTAGCGTTAATCAATCCGCTGAGGATGCACCCTCACGTCCTCTTCAATTCAGAATCGTTTGAGGATTGTGAACGTGTAACTGGTCTGTACAGTAACTCACGAAGGTTAGTGAGCCGATAGATCAAATAAAACTCGAATTCGAACCTTCGATCGATCGTGTGCCGACCGAGTCTCGAACCTCTTACCGACAGCGCTACACCCGCCTCGATTATTACTTTTTTCCCTTACTTTTTTCATTTCTTTTGCTTCCACTGTTGTCTTTTTAACTTCATCCAAATTTAAAGTTTATTCCTAGTAGCTCATCACATAAGAAAAGGATTCCTGAATGGTTTTTTTGATTCTACTGAGACGAAGGCGCGTCCAATCGAAAGTTGTTATAAATGTTGTTGAGTTCACATTCGTTTTTAGCCATCTGAACTCGAGAGGATTAGAGGAGGAACTCGTCCGAGCGCTTATCAAGCACTCATCGAACACAGTCACCTCCTCATTGAGTTTTTCACATTCCTCTTTCAATTTCGACGTTTTTGAGGTGAAATCAGCAGCAAGATCATTCCTGAAACGTTACGGTTATGGTTACAGTTTTGATTATGAACCGCTATTTTATTCGTCCAGGAATTGGATTGAAATCAAAAAAATCAAAATCACCTCTGTTTCAATTGCGATTTGATCACGTTCTTCAATCTTTCCGTCTGTTCAATGTTATGTATAAGTATTTCCTTATCTGCTTTCAGCATTGCCAATAAATCTTTAAAGAAAAAAAATGGTTTTGGTGAAAATATGTGTAATAATTGTCGGGATTGAAATTTTCAATAAATCCTTTGATATTTATGTCACCTCAAACCAGTGAACATTATTTTAAAAATATTTCGAACGTTAACAAACGCAGACTGTCCTTTAACCTGACTAAATGCTCTTTTTTCGTACAACGCATACGAGGATTCCTCATTTGTTTTCTTTTTTTCAACTTTATTTTTGCTTTGTTTCTCCTATAGACGTCAAGGAGTATATAGCAAGTGCGGTCAAATTACTGTAAGAATAAACACCCTATTAAAATTCTGTATTGGTAAATAAACACATTCCGACTTTTCATAATTTATTTTCTTTATTTTATTTTTTATATTTTGTTCAATAATTCGACAAAATGTGTTTTTTGAAATAGTGATCACCTCCTTTTGTGTGGAAACACATACGAAAACGTCGTCAAAACGTTTTTTTCCACTAAAAATGTCATCTGGAAGGTGACCACGAGGATTTTCAGAGCAACGCTGCTTACTGAGGTGTTTATAGAAAGAAAAAAAAAGTGTGAGGAAAAAGAAAGTGTAGGGTAATTCGTTTCGAATGATTTCGATCGAAGACGTTTGATTTCATTCCAGAATCTTTTAAAGTTTATGACTTTAAAGTTTGAAATTTATAGACTAGTCGATATATTCCAGTGTTTTCATCGTCTCGAACAAGTCCCGGTCCCATTTCATTGAGAACAGAAGGAAGAAACTGTAAGTTGACCTGAGATGGTTTCGAACCATTGATCTTTGCATGTGCAGCCAAACCTCCCATCAACTGCGGTAGTACACCCACCACCGTGGCATACGCGTACACGTTGGACTCCAAGCACTTCCGGGATTCTCATCGATTGTTGTTGTTACAGCATACAGCAATGATTTTTGATCAATTTTGCGGCGTTACGGCTGTTTGAACAAATATTTTGCATTGCAAATAAGGATCTACGAGTTTTTATTGTATAATTTCATCCAAAAAGGCCATCAAATAGGAAGAAAAACGCTGTGCGTGCGTCCCATCGTTGGTAACTGATTCTGAACAGCTTGTGGTGTCTCGTGAGCTTCCATGTCTTTGCAGATGAGAGTATTTATTATCCTTTTATCGTGTATTTCTACCACAGTTGCTTGCTCATGCTTTCCTCAATCCGCAAACGATGTGTTCTGCAGGGCAGACTGGGGTGAGTTGGGGGATTTTCGTTAAATTTGCTCTTCTCTGTTTACTGTAACTACGCACTTGTTTAAAAAGCAAGGAATGAGTGCTAGTCCATCATTCAAGGTCGTAAACAGTAAAAATGTCCGCCCTTCTTGCGAATGTGGCTGAACACAGCTTCACCCTGATTTCACATGATCAAAGATCATAACGTTAGATACCCCTTTTGAGGAGGCATACGTCTCGCTCAGGCTCTATCTAGTGACCTACTTGACTTGACCTAATCGATGAGTTGATCACATCGCCTGGCACGATTCTCCGCATCTTCGCCGAGGTGTGTTGTCCTTGAGCATTAGAGCTCTGCCCAACCTTCTCGATCTTCAGCAAGAGTTTGTACAGAATCATTCCATTCCCATACACTGTCGTATAAGCTTACGTCTTGCCTGAACTACCTATTCATGTCGAATTTTCTTAAGTCTTCTTTCACCACCTCAATCCAGAAACTGCGGATTCGGCCTAGTGGGATTTTCCAGCTTGGACCCCACAAACTCCGCAGAAGACGTTGAACAAGGCGATCCGTTCTCTTCAATATAACCAAAGAAGAGAAGATGACTTTCTGTGACTGTTTTCGATGGAGATGTTGTTACCTTTCACGTGTCATCAGCCGGGACACCTCATGAAATTCCGCGTGAAGATCTTCACTTGAGCATACTCTAGGCCAAAAGTAGTCAAGCAGGCGCTTAAACAGCTTTCTTTCCGTTCTATCAAACCTCTTCGTCACCATTCACGGTGCTGCCCAAGTCTCCGACTCTTACATCATGACGAGGCAAATTGCGTATAGGTAGACTCGCAGCTTGACTTCTTTGGTGATGGAGGTTGACCACTGTCATTTTGGTAAGAAGTTAAATGCAGAAATGGATTGAGCTCATCTCTGCTGAATGTCTTTCTCATGGCAGCCGTTGTTCTTATCCATACAGCCCAGGTAACAGAACTCATCGACGAGTTCGATCGGTTACCCGTCCACACTGATTCCCGTTAGAGGTCCTGAAGAGATCTACGTCTGCTTGCATTCATCAGGGAGTAGACGTTCTCCGTAGGCTGCAGCCAGCTTCGATACAATGTTGACAACATGCTGAAGTTTTGCGCTGCTTTCTGCGAATACAACAACATCGTAGGCGTACTCAAGATCGGTAAAGGGAGGGGGGGATCCTGATGGTGCTAGGATGATATCGAAAGGACACCATTCAATCGCTTATCGCATGATGTCATCGATGGCGAAGTCGAGCAGGAGGAGTCCTGCCACTGCCCTTTGTCTTACTCCAGATACCATTTCAAACGATGTTGTACATCTCCCTGGTGTTCGAAAGCGATAGAATGCGGCAGAACGGGCGGTACGGTGTCGAGTTGGTATGTCACCGCAAAAAAGCGGTAATAAGACTGAGACGCAAAGCAGTATTAACTCCGGATGAACTTGTTATAAAGCAAACCTAAGCAATCATGTCCTACCCGTAAAAACTGGTGTGTAGCGTCCCAGCCCTATGTAATCCACCGTATGTCTATTTCCTTCCGCGGTTCCCTCATCAAGTTGGTAAGATCCTTTATTCCGAAATTGGAAATGCACATGCAAACGGCTGCTTAAATAGTAATCGAAAGTTCCCAACGATCTGACACAGAATCTTATCTTTCCTATAGCAATTGTTGAGAAAAAAAAGAGGAGGAAAACTTATACTTCAAATAGTTTTTTCAAAATGCTTTTTCCATTGTACCAAAGGAATATAGATGTAAAATCAATTTTAAATACTCTCCAAATGTAGTATTAACGCTTTTAGGAACAAAACTACGAAATTATCATTTTAGTTTATTATCATTTTATGAAGGTTTAAACTTCTAAAGAAAAAAGGGTGGTCAGAAAAACAGGAACTATTTAGTTTTATGGAAATTGCCACTACTTTTAATTTCTACTGATTAGTGAAGGCCAAGGGTGATGTCCAGCGTTAGCTGGGCGTTCAGACTGTTTATTATTTAGCATAAATATAAATATATTTGCTTTAGTTTCACGCGTGAAGATTAATTTTTTCTACAATCCACATAACGATGACACAGGAATGTATGACGTGATTTACACCGTGCATCACATCTGTATCTACAAGGTTCACGTCTATGAAACTTCACATTAATATTATGGAAACATTGGTGATAAAAGTTTTGATCAATTGCCTTTAGAAACCAGCCAATGTTCGCAAATTATCTTCATTTGTTTTCACTCCATCGAGTGATGGCCTGTGTGGTTTACGTATGGAAGTAGGCAGGGAGTACCTCCTATCAGGTACGAGTTTACTGGGATGCTCGATCAGAAAATAGCGTGCTAGGGAGCCTTCAGTGGAAATATTTATCAGCAAATTCCCGAATTTCCGGTACAAGACGATCCGATGGTAAACTGTATGTTTACCTCTGTGGACAAGTAACCGACGAGGATTACGGTGGTGTTTCGGAGTGGGCGAATGTTTCACCAACACTTCGTGGGAATTTGACAACTTTTCTTTGTTGAAAAGTCATTTTTGAGCAAATAAATAAATATTTCTGCATCTTCGCCTATCTGTTTAGTTCAGTTGTGCATCTTTTGTCCTGGTTAAGGATCTGCACAAGTTCTAATTTATCTTCATGTGACTGTTATTCTTATCTTCTCCGCACCGTAGAGGAGAGTCCGAAGAAAATTTCCCCTGCACTCTCTATGGAGGAAGTGTTGAGACTGGGGAATAATCCCGGCGATCCAGATCCTTCTTCGGGACCTCGAAATCAACAACGAGAAAAAAAAACATAAATTAACCTGATATAATTTTCATCCATCTTATTACTTCCAATTAAGACTTTCAGAGTTTTGAACAACTGCGTTAGCTGATTAAGAATAATTCTACTAAGGTAGACATAAACATCTTGCTGGTCCACTGCTTTCTTCACTTTTTCGGATGCAGCAGGATAGGGTTGCATATTGTTTGGAAAAGTTGTTGGTATTATTGCTTTTATCATTCTTGGATTATTCTAAGTCTTTCTTGAGTATATTTTTTGCACTAACATTAATACCCGTATTCGATTGGGGTACCGAATCGTACAAAAAAGGGACACAACTCTATGAAATTTTAATTTAAACTACTTTGAGTAGTACAACTGTAGTCTACGGTACCAGAGCCAAGTGTACATTGATTTTTGTAGTGCAAAATTTACGGAACGATCACGTCCACGAAGCCGAAAAACTGGTGAGTTTTCAGTTGTGTAATTTCAACTTCTCGAAAAAGATCTTCACGTAAAATACCCCGTAACCTTCAACTACAGTGGTAACGCCTGCGCGACTATGGGTTCCTTCGCTGGAAGTTGCCACCTCACACTATCTGTGTGGATTTCACTCTACCGTGCTTACAAACCACACAAAAGTGTAATTTTTCATCTTGTAACAGATCGTATTCGTTTTTTACTATCTACAACCTTCTAATAACTTCATCCATTTCTTTTCAATTGTAACTCTACGCGCATATACTGTTTAGTTATAGCTTCGGGCACACGTTAAAGAGCCAAAATGTTTCCCTCAAAGAGGCCAGGGACTAGGATTTCATAGAAGAAGATCGAGGTTGACTTTAAATCCTAAGTTTTTTCCTTAATAAATTTCGTTGATAATCTGATAATCACACAACCACAACTGTACTAGTGGTTTAGTTATTGTACTAGTTGCTGCATTAACCTAAAGTGGACCTTAGGATTTGATAACGGAAGTTTTTTCTTCATAACACCGAAACGAGTGCCTCATCGTTTGAAAATTACCTTCGAGTTCTTGCACTTTTTCCTTACCAACTCTTCGACTTAGAAGCAATGCTTGTGAGATGGAGGCTTGGACTTTCTGGAAAAGAGAACACTACATGGATTTATTTTTTCTAATTTATTTAATCTTTATTTCATCGTTTTCCGTATCGCCGAATTCAACCGGATGAACGCGCTGCGCCTTCGATTGCGGGGCAGCGTAGAGGGAGGAGAGAGTGCATGACATGCGGAGACGCACACGAGCATGCGTTGCGCGAGATGCGTTACGTCCATTCGCTTCAACTCATGTACGTCCGATTATGATAATTTATGATGATTACGATAGATAAGTATGAGGTATTAGGACTACGGTAATTGTTCGAAATAAACGAGAAAGTTCTAGCGCTCATTTACGAATAAAGAGGACTTTCTTAAAGTAAACTTTGATTTTTATCTCTATTTTTGATTTTTTCTATATTTATTCACTCCATTGCATATTAGCACGAGTTAAATCCTATTTTTTAGGCTGTCGGTGCACTCTGCGTTGCTTTTGCCGTTCACGAGTTATTTTTACCACGACAACTTTATTTTTAGTGGATTTCAACGTCGGCGGCGATGATGGTGGTGAAGAAATTGTCATTTGGAAACGAAATAATAACGAAGTTCAACAAATTCCTCATTATAACAAAAATCCTAATGAATATTCGAAATACTTACCTTTGTTGTGTCGTCAAAACCTAACGCTTTGTTGATGCTAACAATGGTTGTACCAAGCTGGAAACGAATCGTTTGGACATCGCAGCAGTCAAGATTTGGATCATCCCAGATCTACAAAATTACTGCCATAATATTTTAACGGGAAAAAATTTTAAAGACAGATGCAATTGTGGGTTTGATGCAGTGATCTGAGGATTCCTACAATTTTGCAGAATGAACTTATTGATTAGTGAATAAAAAGAAGAACATTTCGGAAAAAAAGGACGTATTCATTAGACTACAAGACTAGGATCAATTTGAGGACTTTCTTTCAGGTGGAATTCACCTACTGATCCAGATCTGATCACTTTTCTAAACACAAAAAGGTTTTTTTTTCTTCGCAAAAAAAAAACAAGTGAGAGAGCTAGTGAAACAAAAATAAGAACAATAAGAATTTTTCCGTTTTCTCACGTTTCGTAACATCTAGCGTGTCACAAATAAATAATAAAAAAATAAAAGCATATATTGAAATATTCTCCGAAATTTCCTTTGTAAACTGTTTTAACGTACAGTTTTAGCGTCTTCCTTTCTTTTAACCTCAACTGCTTGCACTAAAAGCATATGATTTGGATTATAATGGTTACCATGCAATATGATTTTCACCTGTAAAAGAGTTTATTGAAAAAAAATGTCAAAAAATCCAAATGAAAACTTACTTACCGGAAGGGGATTTCTGTTATCAAGTACACCAGATTTCGGGCTAACTATATATCGAGTTGGTGCGTTTGTCTGGAATATTCTTATAAAGTGGGATGAATTTGCTTGTATAAAAATTGCTGAGGTCCTGCTGCGATGCGGTTCCGGAAAATGACGAAAAAAATAATAATAAATTTGAAGCACCAGTGCCATTGTGATGGTTATCGCAAGGATTTCTACAGTAAACATGGCAACGTTATGTAAAATTTTAACGCAAAACTCAACTAAACTAGCTCCCTAATGATGCTATCTGTTATTTTCAAACTGCTAAGTCACTATTACAACAGTAAAAGCTTCAGTGTTACTGTTGAGTCCATGAGGTTGGATTCTATCCAAAAATTTTTAATTGAGTAAGACTTCAAAAGGTATTAGAAGTGAGAAACTCAAATTTCAGTGGTTCTCCATATTTCTTATCGTCATAGAATTAATGCAGTATTTATAGATGGTGTCTGGATACCAAATCGAGGAGAAATAGCCAACAAAACAGACTTGTGGGTCGTATGCATTTAGGCGCATGGAGCAGTACATAATTACGCACGTAGCCCTATTTCTTCAGAATTGAAAGAAGAATTGAACTGCTTCCAAGGAAAAAAAAAGAGCTATCTGAAAAATTCTGTTTAGAAGACAACAGTACCGACAAACAATCGTATGCAAGAGATCAAAAATGACCGTCCGTATTTGGCGTCATCATATTTTCAGGAAAAGGTTTAGTTCCGAATTATTTTTCAGAAGTTTTCAGTCATTAAGAGCGAGTGTAGTCATGTTACGTCTAGAATGGTGAAAGAGCAGTGCTGACTGATTTATCTTAAAGTAAAAGCAGAATAAATCGAAGATAGTTGTTTGGGAGAGTCACGAGCGCCGTCGAGACTGCTGGATCAGGGCCTGGATCGCTTCGCCGTGTCGTTAAATCACTTCAGGCAATCATTATCGATCAGATATCCCCATATAAGGAGAATATCTCCACGTAAGAAGAGATAAAGTGCAGTTGGAGGGGAAAAGGAGGAAGCACTCAGTCGCACTCTTATTTCTGGAAGAAAATAACAAAATCAGTCGGTCCCTAACACCTAAGCATTAGTCTAAGAGAGTTTATGACATTTAAGCCAAATTTACTAAGAGAAAAAGGGAGGATAGAGGTTCCAGAAATAAAAGCGCTGTTGTATGTCCCCCAGGGACATTTTCCCCCAGTTCTCAATTGAACAAACAAAAAGGAATCACCTGAAATCGGAAGGCAACGAGTGGGGCACGTGCTACTTTACTAATATGTACTTTTTCTGTTGCATGTCCTTCGCAGTCCACATCAAAAATAATGTATACCTGGAACAAATACTATTAATTCAGATTTTATCATAACGTAAAAATTCAACAGAAAAGTATACGCAGAGACCTGGTCCATCATTATAAGCTTCGGGTGGTTTTGAGAAGTGTTTTCGGCACTTGATATCATTGTCAAGCAAAGGTTAGGAGATTAAAGAAGCTTAAGAAAACCGTTCGTGAAGCGAGTGAGAACGAAAATGAATGGGACCTACACGACTCCACTCTTGTTTAACAGTTATCCTAGAACTAGATCCTAGTGTTGTTGCCTATGTGCTTAGCGGTGACTCAACAAAACTCTGGATCCCAGTTTGGGACGCAGATTGTGATTTGCTTGAGCTTTTGTGAAGGGTTGTTGTTTAAATGACAGCATACCACGAAACAAAAGGGCGAGTGTGGTGCAGTGCAGAGTAAGAGGTTCCGATGCGACTGATCGATCGTAGGTTCGATGCCGCTCTAGTGCCAACCAAACCTTTCATTCCGAGGTCGATAAAATGGTTCCAGACGTAGTCAGTTGGCACCAGTAAGCCATTGTATAAACTAACACGTATTGAAAAAAGAACTCTAACGATTCTGAATTGTAGTAGAACGCGTTTGCTCATCCCAAACGGATTGATACGCTAAGAACGTTGTCCTTTTACCTCACGAAATTGACAACGTTGGAATCAGTCCTGGACAATGTACAGTTCAGGATGTAGCTACGAGAAGCGTGGCTAGAGTAGCTGAGCTCCATTTCCTCTAATCGCTCTGAAAAAACGGTACGTGAGAAACGAGTGGCTTACGCGGTGGGCGTAGGTGAAGGTGGCGCAGTGTAAGGCATCGCAGAAGTTCCTCACGCCGTTTTTCACGACGATAAAGGGGAACCAGGAAGCGTAACCACGCTCGCACTCGTAACCCACAGCCCAAATTTACCTCTAGAACTTTTTTTTCCATAACCTTCAGTCTCGTCTAAATGACTATCGTATCGTAAAGGCCCTTATCTAAGGCTCGTTGCGAGCCCCTTGTGAAGCCAGTTCAACTCACTACGGATAGTTTAGCAATTCTATTTTAATTAAGTCGAACCTAGTTCGTGCGAACTTCTCTAGTTCGTCGAACGCGAAGGAAGTACTTTCGAAGCTAGTCAGTCTCCGAAGTCGTGCAGTATTCCTTTAATGCTTGTTTAAACGCTTTTTACTCCTGACAATATGTAAAGTCTTATGTGGTAAAAGTTAAGATAGGACCTTTTATCCGGTAGGTGCGCGTCCCAAAAGGAATAACGAGCCGTAATCGGCTGCAATACTGAACGCAAACAATTGAAGGGAAATAGTAGTTTATGGATGGGCGTGGTGTAGCGGATAGAGATTCCGCTTTCTGCACTATCGATCGGAGGTTGGAATCCACCCTAGTGCTCACAAAGCCTTTTATCCCTCCGAGGTCGATAAACTGGTACCAGAAGTCTGGAAGGATAAAAACACTGACTTGACACATCGGCTGGTCACCGCAAGTCACTGCATAGGCCAGATAAAAGTTCGTAAACCTCAAACGATTCTGAATTGAAGTGAACGTGGGGCGCATCCCAAGCGGATTGATTAACGCTATAAACTTTATCCTTTATTAATAGTTTCTACCGTTAGGGGTATTACTGTTACAATAGTTCATTTTCTTTTGAATGGAACTTACGGCGGATGTCGCCCAAAGGATACGCCGTAATGCCAATGTATAAATGAAGGAAGGTTAATGTTTCTACCGTGATGTTACAGTAGTTCCTTTTCTTTTGAAATGGAATTTCGTTTGAATTGGAAACTTGACTACCTATGCAGTCTGTCGATCCCAAAGTTGCTATTACGTCGTAATTAATTCGCCATTTTCGAGTTGATTTGTTGGAGGAGTGTCCAAGGGAAGTGCCTTCTCTCTCTCTCTCTCTCTCTCTCTCTCTCTCTCTCTCTCTCTCTCTCTCTCTCTCTCTCTCTCTCTCTCTCTCTCTCTCTCTCTCTCTCTCTCTCTCTCTCTCTCTCTCTCTCTCTCTCTCTCTCTCTCTCTCTCTCTCTCTCTCTCTCTCTCTCTCTCTCTCTCTCTCTCTCTCTCTCTCTCTCTCTCTCTCTCTCTCTCTCTCTCTCTCTCTCTCTCTCTCTCCGGTTTACTTATTGATCGCTTACAAAAAGTTTGTTGATAGGAATTAACCTTGTTTTGTTGTATTTAAATTCCACCAGTCATGCTCACTCTTCGTTTCTGCCTCCTACAGCTGGTTGTTTGAAATTTTTGCATATCTGAACGGGAATGTTTTCATCAACAGTTTAGAGATGGCTTCCGATACCTATCAGAAGGTCATCCACATGGTGGACGCGACTGTGAGGAGTGCGGGAGAACTACTGAAGCAATTGCAAGATCACCGCGTTGAGCCACCTGTGATCGAAACCAAAAGTATTGGTCTTGTTTGCGCATCCTCTATCAGAAATAGAGAAGTTGGAAGATTTGAGCAACATTTTTTTCAGAAATTCCAATTAAAATAACTAGTCAGGGCGATTCCTGCAAAACAGCGTCTTTCACCACAAGCAGCTCTCTTTCAGCTCATACTCCCCCTTATTCAAGGAGGTATGATGTGTTTTCACTTTGCGACAACTCTGTGTGGGACAGCTAGAAAGACATCCCACTATCTACAGAGAACATTGAGTTCCTTTTTATAATAGCTGGATTCTGTCTATGTAATGCACTGGCAACTTGTATACGCTGGCACATTCTTGGAAATATTGCTAAGCTACACAAAATTTGTAGTTCTCTGTAGATAATTTTGTATGCTTGACTAAATTGCTGAAAAAAATACGAGATTTGTGGGTGTCGTTAGTACTGTCCACTAAATAATCGATGTTGTTGAAATCATATGCGGAACAAAATGAAGCTAACATATCCCTTCTAATAGTTAGAAGTCTTTTCCAGATGATCCATGAATGATACGCAGAATTTCCTGTATGGTAGTTTTGCTCTGCGGTTACAGACCTCTTGTTCGCATTAACGATCATTAAGTGCATCAATCCGCAAATCTGGGGTGGTACGGGCTTCAGCCGAGTAACGTCTACGCGAGGTCGTAGATTGTGAGGAAGATGGTGATTCCGTTCATCTCTCCCCGTATCAGTGTAAACGGACGACTCACGGAACGCTGTTTCTTACGACGACACCTGTTGCAGTGCGCAACCCTTGCGCCTCGAACCTCCTGCGATTCGTTCGAATGGATTTTCGACGAAACGCATGCGGGAAGACGCAAGGGTGATGCCTTTAAGGACACTAAGTGAATTGGACAATGCAAAATTGCCGAACATTTTAAATCACCGCAATGTCAAAGAACCGTATGCCACTCTTTGTTGATAGGTGTGGATACTGGTGACGACTAAATGAACTCAGCCTTTAAATTGGCGTATCGTTGGGCTGATAATGATAGCTGCAGTTTCAATGATAACGACATGTTCAAATTCGACAGTGGTGATAAGAGATTCCATTATGACTTGAAGATCTGATGATGCAAGCCAAGAGAACTGAGTAGTACTATTGTATTAAGGGCATCAGTCCACGAATCTGAGGTGGTACGGATTTCAGGTAGAGTATTCGTATACGGCATAGTAGATTATGGGAAGAAGAGTGATTCCGTCCATTTCTTCCTAATTGTAGGAAAAACGGCACAAAAGATACGGCTTCGGGCGTTCTGGCGCACAATTTTCTACAAGGAGCTCGACTGGAGCGCACCAGGCTCGTGCGGCGCCGCTTCTTCCGGGCCGTTTTTTACAGCAATTAGGAAGAAATGGACGGAATCACCCTCCTCTCCATAATCTACTATCCGTTAGAAGAATACTCCACCTGAAATCTGCACCACCTCTGATTCGTGGGGTGATGCCTTTAAGTTATCGGACCAGGCCGAGACGACACATTGTTACACCCTGGACACCGTATTCGACAAGAAAAGGATTGTTTCCAAGAAAATAGGACAGTAGAGGAAATACTACGGTCGTCCTTGTACACGAGAGTGTGACAATAAGCATCGATTCTTTCGAACAACCGACTTAAATTGTCTACGAACGAAAAGTTGTGGATTAATACCAGCTTCCTAGCTCCGTCAGCGCTTACGTCAAGCTTCAGCAAAGAGGAAGTTGAAGCTTTTTACATTGTGCCAGGCGTGGATTTTCGGTTTCGTAACAAAAAAGGTTTCCTGAAACTTCTTTCTACGAAAAATTCCCGACTTAAGATTACCAATAACGTCGTTGTAGATGGATTCTAAATTGCACTAACTGTCGAAAAAACATCAAAGCTGAGGAGGGCCGAAATAATTTCAATAATTTTTCCAATTCTTAAACATAACAGCTGGAGTTGCAAATCTTTGGCGGAAATCTTCAAAGTCTTAAAAGTGAAATTGCAGTGAGCTCAAGTTAAAATCTAAGAAGTTAGAATCTAAGAAAAGAAGCTCTTATGCTACTGCCGACGTTTGTGTTGGACATGAGGACGGTGGTGATATTAGAATTATCCACGCTGACAATGTTTACATCAACTGTGATTCTGATGGATTGTGAGTTTATAGTTAAAAGTATTTTTTCCTCAAAATAGTGCCCATACATCACCTATCTCGAAGATATCAAAGTATTCATCCCGTTGAAAATCCTGTTGAAACGGAAAAAAAATCAGAAAAAACCATTTTTCTGTGTGGTGCATGATCCTATAACACCAAAAGTTAACTCCGTTGTGGCTTCATTCAACGCAGCAATTCATGGCTTTTTCTCGAAATCTTACCACGGCGACGTTCTTATATAATTAAAGTGTGGGTATGTGAATATGATCTAGTGGATTTTAGTTATTCCTCTAGAAGACAATTCTTAGAGACTGCATGACTTACTTAAAGGCATCACTCCACGTATCGGGGTGGTATGGATTTCCAATGGCTGATGACTACACGGGGTCGTAGATTGCAGAAACGGGTAGGATAATGGTCAATTCTTCTTAACTGCCGTAAAAAACGGCCCGAAAGATGCGGCGCGTACACAAGGATGGCGCGCTCCAATAGAACTTCGAGCGTCCTGTGAAGCTGTTTTCTGCGACGAGTTCTATTGGAGCGCGCTACTCTTGCGCACGCGCCGCATCTTCTCGGCCGTTTGTTTACGACGATTAAGAAGAAATGAGCGTGCTCCCACCCGTTTCTGCAATCTACGACCCCGTATAGATCCGTGAGGTGATGCCTTGAACTTAATCGGCGAGCGGACATTATCGCCTGATGCAGATGTCCGCATCTTCGCCGATGTGTGTCGTCCTTGAGCATATCTCTCCTCATCCAACAAGAGCTTGCACAGAATCAATCCATTCGTCGCTATTCCATAGCCTGCGAAACCTTTTGTCTTACCTTAACTGCCTTTCCAAGCCTAGCGTCCTCAGGTCCTCTTTCACCACCTCAATCCAGAACTTTGGTTTCCTCTTCGAACCTCTTCTAACGGTGGCCTTTTCGGACTTGAATCCGCGAGAATCAATAGAATTCGTTGGAAAAGGAAATCCGCTGGTCTCCTCGGCTCCTTTTGTAGAATCCTATTCTGCAGCTGAAAAGAAGTGGAAAGTCATTTTCAGTCTTAGGACTATTTCCATCAAATTTTGAAACACAACGGGATTTCAACTGTCAATGGGAACATATAATTTTCATTATTCAACAGGTTTACCGACGATATGTTTCAGTTCTGCAGAAATGTCCGATTTCTCACAATCTTCGAAGAGAAGCAAGAAACGCAGAAAACTCACTGGGCATATGGATACAGCACTGAAAGAAATTTCTTTGGAAAAGAAAGAAGCCGGTGAAGTAAAGGCAGACGAAAAAGTGCAGAAGGATCTCCATGCTATGCAGGGTGACTCAAAATCAGCTGAGCTTAAGAAAATCACACCCAAAGCAGTCACTCCAAAAACTAGATCCACCAGTACAAGTACTTCTAAAAAGGGAGTAACTGAGAAACAAGCGAAAAAGTCGAAGTCATACCTGAAAGAGACTATTACACGAACCGAAATTATTACGACTAAGGAATTTCCTGGAGACATCAAATCTCTGGACGATGCAACAAAAGGTACTGTAAAGAAGAGAGAAGTGAAAACGACATCTACCGTAAACATATATCCGGAAGATAAGGTTGCGGGACAATTAGTACCTGGAATTGAAACACGGAACTATACAACTACGGAAATTCTCAAAAAACCTGGAGAGTCCGGAACTGTGGAACCATTCAGCAGATTTGTCCTGGGAAATCGTGACCAGGGAACGTCAAGTGGTCCATCGCAAAAGTCAGAATATGCTGAGAGCATCAGTGAACTGTCATCTCTTCTTAAAACAGCTGTTGAACAGAGCTCAAACATTTCTAAAAATAAACCTTCATCAAAGCCAAGGGATCCATATCGCCCGCCTAAAGTGTCCCAAGATTCAACTGTGGAAAAACTATCAGCAGTTCACAAAGTCAATAAAGAGTCAGACAAGTCAGCGGAGCAGAAAAAGATAAAAGCTACAAAGAAGACTCTTTCACATCGAGAATCAGAAAATACGACGAGAACAGAATCATCAATTAAAGCAGAAAGAACACCTGCGCAGCAAATGGAGTCACCACGCACTATGCCCCCATGGGGACTGCCATCCCGTGAGGATCCGACCGAAATGACCGCTGTGAAAAAGCATTCGAAAGCTAAATCAACTCCAAGCACATTACAGTACACGTCTTCACAATCATCTCTTATCGGGAAATCATATCCTCGTAAAACTCCACCAAGTGCGAAGCGACACAAAAAGAAAAAGGAGGAAGGTTTCACAGAAGCGGGGAAATCGGAGTCATATCTGGAACGTACCCTTAAATATGCTATCGCTGGAAGGAAACCTTCAAAAACTAGACAGGTACGTTTTATAAAGTTTTTATTTGACCGAAAATCTGGCGAGGTCCCAGAAAGTTACAAATTTTGCGATGAAAAACAGCAGAATGACCAGAAATTCTTATGAAAGTGTGAATGAAAATATTCTTCAGGATTTCCAGAGTAAAAACCCACCGAATTTAGCAAATAGCAGTATAATCGTAATTTGATGCAGTACAATCTGAATAAGCAATTCTGAATTTCAGGCTCGCCAAGGTTCTGATGAAGTAAAAGTTCACAGTAAGAAATCGGATGAATCCAGCCGATCCAGCAGTTCCGTAAAAGCAATAAAGTTGAAATCGAAGTTGAAAAAAGAAACCTCGACTCGAGCGAGAGAAACCACTTCCGATACGGAATGCATCACAACGGCAAGATCCTCCACACCAAGGAAAGATTCTCCGATTCTTCTGCCTCCATGGGGTATGCCATCAGCTGAAACTCCTGTTGAATTGACACCCGTTAAGAAACACGGGAAGGCTCAATCGCCTCCAAGCACACTGCAATATTCTTCCTCACAATCATCTCTTATCGGAAAATCATATCATCGTAAAACTCCACCAAGTGGAAAAAGGCATAAGAGGAAGAAAAAAGAGGAAGAATTTAGAGAAGCGGGGAAATCCGAGTCATACCTGGAGCGTACTCTCAAATATGCTGTTGCTGGACGAAAGCTCAGTAAAAAGCACCAGGTTTCTCCTTCATTTCATCTGTTGTTGGAACTCAAAGTAGTTCTCCAGTTCTCCAGTTCGGATCGAATGACCAACGAAGGGCGACAGTAGTATTGTAGCCGGGCTTAAGGGAAATGAAGTACGGACAGTTGCGTAAGCGGCTGCGCTCGAAGCGTTGCGGTGGAGACAGGGGTCGGAATCGAGGTGGGACCCAGGTGAACTGCAGGAATGGTGGCAGTAGCGAGGATCCCCACACGATTCCAACCGCCGCGCCGCTTCGAGCGCAGCCTCTTACGCAACTGTCTATGCTTCATGTCGTTTTGGCCCAACCATAATATATGTGTGCAGAAATCTTCGCTATCTTTAAAGGCAGTATTCCACGAATCTGAGGTGGTGAGGATTTTAGGTGGAGTATACGGGGTCGTGGATTATGGAGACGGGGGTGATTCCGCTCATCTCTCCCTGCATCACTGCAAACAGCCGCCTCCAGAGCACTGTTTTGTACGACGCCAAAACAACGCCTATTGCAACGCTCCACCTCTTGCGCCGCCTCCGCCCTGCGATTCGTCGAAAATCAATTCGGACTGCCCCGATAGGCAGTAAGGGGCGCTACTCGTGCAAGGGTGGCGCGCTGCAATAGAAGACATCGTACAAAACAGAATTCAGGAGCCGGCTGCTTGCAGTGGTTCAGGGAGAGATGAGCGGAACTACCCCGGTCTCCATAATCGACGACCCCGTATACGGATACTCCACCTGAATTTCGTACAGATTCGTGGTATGCTGCCTTTGACTGAGTGACGACAGCGCACATTTCAGCGGTTTTTTTTTTCATGATTTCCTAGTTTGTAGAACTTGTTTCATCATTGTTGGTATGGTTTATCATTTATTTATTTCCTTCTTCAAATATGGCTCAAAAAAGAGCGGTAGAAACGCAGAAAAGCGCGCTGTCGTCAGGTAGGTTGAGGCCCTAGTTCCATATCAATGAACTTTTTTCCGTATTGTGTACTTCCGCTGCTCCAAAATAGTCAAACTGGTAGAGATAATTCTTCGAATAAAGCCAGAAATTTATTCTTTGACAGAAGACAGAAAATCACGTGACATGAATTGATCCTTTTAGGTCCGTAAGGCAAGAGAGAGTATCAAAGAATCTAGAAAATCCATGAAAGCTAAAGATGTGGAGAAGAGATCTGCTAAAACGTTCAAGAATCCAGTAACTCCACGTTATTTGAAGCCAAAATATAAAATACCCGAAGAGTTTAAAATTGAAAGAAAATCTGCAGAAGAATACAACACATCAGTGAAGTCAGAATCGAATCAATCGTCAGGACCATCATCTGAATTTTATTATGGAAAAGGCGAAGAAACACCGTTATCATCCACTAAATCGGACGGATCCTCGCACATGTCTGGATTCAAGTCATCCAAGAAGAAGAAGAAGAAGATGGACGGGAAGAAGAGAGAGGAAGATGGTCGTGGTATGGTAGCAGCTGATAAATCAGAATCCTATCTGGAACACGTGAATGAATACGCGATCGCTGGCCGGAAAGTGAAAAGAAAATCACCTCCGAAATCCTCTGTAGATGTGAGTAAGGCTAGTGAGCTACGTATTTTTTCAATATAAGCGCAACCTCGGCTTTCAACTGATTCCTTGTACTCCTGTAAAAATCTACGCAGCCTTTTTTTCCTAAGAGCCTTTTTCCCGGATCTAAATTAGTCCTTAAAAAATGTTTAGAAATTATTTTATTTAGAAAATAAAATTATTTCATCCGTTTTAAAAAAAAAGTAAGTAGGGTTTGTTTTGCTTTGAAATTCCAGAAATCTCTGATTTTCCAATGAGAACTATGGAACAATCCTCGTTTGCCTACTAGTGGTCGAAAAAAGTGTCCTTGTTCCAAAATAATTTTTTTTTGGCTTCTAACAATAAGCAGAAGATTATTTATAAATTGAAAAATTCTTTAGATCCATAAAGAAATCTAAGCAAGAGAAGAGGTTTTATTAAATGCAGAATAATTATCATGTTAGAAAATAAAAAATACAAAAAAGAATGCATTATATAAAGTAATATCAATAATATTATATAATAATGAATGAGCATAAGAAGAGAAAAATTCCGTTTAGCTCAGATCTTTTCATATTTGCATTTCATCTATTCATCATTTTTCATCATTTCATCTTCCATCATGTCATCTACTCAAAGTAAAACTAGGAGTAAGTAATTAAGAGAATGCTGAGAAAAGATGAAAAAATGATTCTACGCCTTGGACAGAACTGATAGATAGAACAGCACAGTTAAGAAACGTATTCAGATTTGGCGAAAACGAGAAAATATAAAAGAGTCGAGAAAAATGATGAAGAAAGGAGACGTCGGAAGAGTTTATTCAAAAGAATTCGTCACAAATCCAGCAAAACCAGCATCTCTTGGAAATATAATGAAAAGACAACAGGAACTTGCTGCACATTTAGTGCATGGTTCAAAGGATCGAGATTCGTTGTCGGAAGCGGCTGATGTTGAATCTCGTACGGTCGTCCACGATCATTCGCTTCCACCACCGACTTCATTGTCTTCGCTGGGACGTCCATACAGAAGAATGGAAAGAGCACGTGTCGTAAGAAGAATGCACAAACGATTGCGGAAGAAGCCGAAAAAACGATCCGGATTTCAACCAGCAACCGAGTCAAAATCATGGCTTGAACATTCACTTAAATTTGCAACCGCAGGTGAAATGGCAAGAAAAAAGAAAGAAGAAGAGGTATGTTCTCGAGTCATCACTTTTTTCATTCCTCTGCTTTGGTTTTAATTCAAATTCATAGCTAATCAAAGGCATCACACCACGATTCTGGGGTGATACGGGTTTCAGGCGGGTAGTGCCTATACGGGGTCGTAGATTGTGGGAAAAAGGGTGGTTCCGTTCATCTCTACCTGTATCAGTGTAAGCGGACAATCTCGGAGCGTTGTTTCTTACGACGGCTTCTGTTGCAATGCGCAACCCTTGAGCCGCACCTGGACTGCGATTCGTCCGAATGGGTTTTTGACGAATCGCAAGCGGGAGGGCGCAAGAGTGGCGCGCTGCAATAGAGGACGTGGTAAGAAATAGCGTTCCCGGGTTCTCCGCCTACACTGATACAGGTAGAGATGAACGGAGTCACCCTCTTCCCCACAATTTACGACCCCGTACAGGGATTAGCTGGCCGAAACCCGTACCACCCCGGATTCGTGGGATGATGCCTTCAAATACATTTTTAACACTTTTCATCTGTTTGTGTTTGTAAAATCAACAATCTATTGCCTATTGCTTCAGCTCCATCATTTTTACGACTAACTCCCATAAGAATAAAACTTGTCGTTATCAAAAGCCTGAAAATGGTTCAAGATCTTTGATGCCATACAAATCCCATCAAACTCCTCCTCTCTCCTTGCCGAGCCTCGATATCGTTCCAACCACACCACGCAAGAACTCGTGAAGGGAAACAAATTGACCAGTCTTGCCTATTAGCCGGGCTGGTGTACCACCGTGTTCTTACAGATTCTTACAGATTATCCTATCCTTAAAGGCATCACCCCACGAATCTGAGGTGGTGCAGATTTCAGGTGGAGTATTCTTATACGGGATAGTAGATTATGAAGAAGAGGGTGATTCCGTCCATTTCTTCCTAATTGCCGTAAAAAACGGCCCGGAAGATGCGGCGCCGCACAAGGCTGGCGCGCTCTAGTCGAACTCCTTGTAGAAAAAAAGTGCGGCAGAACGCCCGAAGCCGTGTCTTCCGGGCCGTTTTTTACGGCAATTAGGAAGAAATGGACGGAATCACTCTCCTGCATAATCTACTACGCCGTATACGAATACTCCACCTGAAATCCGTACCACCTCAAATTTGTGGAGTGATGCCTTTAAGTATTGGCGTCTGGATGGTGTTAAGGAACTGCATGTGGGACAATCTTATACCTATCGGAGTGCTGCGAAAGGCCTGAAGTCATTGGTATTTGATGAGCGCTGTTTTTTTTATTCATAGATGGATTCTTGTCGGAAATCCAGAATGCTTCCAATGCCTTCCCAGCAGAGCCTTCTTTCTCGTGGGCTTTCTATGGCACACTTCATTTCAAACTCATTTCCATCATATTCCTCCGCTATAATGCTGTCATCGTGTTCCTACACCTTTTATCAGCCAAATGTTCTTTGATACGCAGGACTTGAAATACTAACTTCTCCTTTCTTCTTCCTTAAATTATAACGTGGCTTCTCTGATACATATAGTTACATCACTGGTCACCTCATTGACCTTCTGAAGACACCTACATATTTCGGGATTTTGGTGGCTTTTTCAACTTAGTCGTAACCTTTTCCAACATTTCCAACCTTAGCCGTTTTTTATAGAGCTCCGATGAGAGTTCCGGCGCGCGCTCGACGTAGTAAAAGATAGCGCAAAATTCAAATTGAAATTTATGCTAACTCATTTCACCACCATGCAGAAAACATAGTTCATTTTTTTGTCTTAGCGAACACTCCTAGTCATCTACGAGATGTTGGCCTTGGTAAAAGATTGTTTTTCTAAAGATGAAAATTTAACGAATACGAACACAGGTTGCCCAAAAGATAACTCAATTACTTGCACTTCTTTAGAAGTGGCGTTAAAGGACAAAATGACTAAGCGTCCGACGTTAATCAATCCGCTTAGGATGCGCTAACGCGTCTACTTCAGTTCAGAATCGTTGAAGGTTCGTGTCTAGCCTAAAGAATGAGTTGCGAGGGCTGGCACGAACTAATGACGAACTCAGCGCTTTTTCATCCTCTCAGAGAAGCCTAGTACCCTTTTACCGATCCCAAGGGGATGAAAGGCTTGGTTGGCTCTGCGGCAGTTTCGAACCATCGATCGACGGTGCAGTCGCGGCGGACCGTCGATCGATGGTTCGAGCCGCCTACCAACTCCGCTACACCCGCTCGCGGAAGTGGCGTTAAAGTGCAAAATGTTGGGGGAGAGAGGCTCATTTACTCGTTTGATTTGCTACGGTGAAATCCTATAATTTAGGGAGGATTTAGGAAATTAACTTGTAGAACAGTAATGAAAATTTATTCCCGTACATATATGGTGTTGGTATAAATGGTGTTTTTAAGGCAGAAGCAATGAAATCGGACTTGGATAATTTTGAACCACCCAAAGTCACCAGTGTTGGATGTCAAACTGGTAATTCAAAATTAACAGGAAGCGATGATAACGGTTCTGTATCGATGGATGATGCGGAGAAGAAATGTGAGGTCGAAGAACAGCGGTCGAAAGCATCCTATAAAAGATCCAGAAGCAAATCAACGGGAAGAAGCATGCCGAGCATAGCGTCGAGTTTGAAGGCAGAAAGTGAAAGTCCTCTCCAAACAGCGTCAACCGGTCTCAATACACCACAGTACAGTAACGTATCGTACGCGCATCCTACAATCAACAAAAGTGGACAGTCCGCTTCTGAATCTCCTTTCGAATTGACCTGTAGGTTCTTTCTTTCTTTAATTATGGACCAATTCTGGCCTTTTTATACATTACATGAATAAAAAAAAACACATGAACATGGATATAAATCCATATTTCGTATTTCAAGCTGCCGGACACAATGATATCACATCAGCGCCAGTTGATTCACGACTTCTTACCTCATCCAGAAGCGGTGAGTCTTATTGAGGTTCAGTTTATACGAAAGCGCCGAGAAAAAAAAAAGAAACAGAACACCCGCACCGTAATGTCACTCACCTATACAGTCGCCGCTATAAAATATAGTAACCACATCCTTCCGGAGATTTTCTAGGCCCTCTAAAAAGATTGGTAACTGATAGCACCAATTAAGTTTCTTTCTTTCCAATATATCCTCGTTTGACTCTTCTGCGTACAGCATGTATCAATCACAGTTTAATCCTCGAATGAGGTGAAATCTAAAGAACTGTTGAATTCAGGACTTGTCGTCGTATCACGTGGTTGCTAGTATTGTGCCAGTGTTGGCGCTGATTGTCCAATTATTTGTGGTACTTGAAGGCAGCGCATCCCGAAATCGACGACAGACGATTGTTGGAATCTCTCCACGAATTTATAGGAGATGGAGATGTTATTCACGAGTGTCATAACGCTTCCTAGTAATCCAGAAAAGAACGCTTGTAATAGCTATGTGTGACATAGTCCCCAACGATGCAACCTGCTACGCGATAGAACACGTGCAACTCCATTGTCGCTCAGCGTCTGCAAACCAATATGACTGAAAAAAGCAGCAGAAGTTGCCGCACTCGCACAGTCGTGGACGCGTTGCGGATTGCCCGCATTCTATTGCCCGTAGCAGGTTGCTTCGTCGGAGAGACAGGATCAGGCGGCTTTTTCTAGATTACTAACGGGAAATTGAGCGCGATCATGATCATGAGCAACAACCCCACCCTCATCTATTCGTGGGAAGATCTCAACATCATCGATTTCGTGATATACTGACTTTAAGCGCTAAAATGGATTGACGCAACTACTTTTTATCCGAAGTAAATCTTTTCCATTTCGAAAAAAAGCCATTTTTAGGATCAAAATCACGCAAAAAATGCAAATCACATAGCAGACAATCTATTCCAGATGTAATAAGATTTCCTGAAATTTTTTTAAACAATAATTTCGCTTGAAATTTAAAATATTTTCTCCAGGAAAACATCGAAAACGTGCCAAACATATCGTTACCAGTGTGTAAATGTAGTCATCGATCTCATGTAGTACGGTAGGGAAAAATTTTGAAGAGACAATTTTTTTTTATGACAGCTATGGGAACTTCGGTAATTTAGATCAACTCATTCAAGAGCACCGGATGATATTCGTTTTGATGTCAAATTCCAATTACGGGATATTGACACCAATTTAGAGCATACGCTTAATATCAATGGTTATTTTATAGATAAAAAGTTGAAAAGACTAACTTTAAATGGAAAATTTTGCCAGTAAGTTTATTTATATAACTCTAACATCGAATTAATATACTTTTCAATATAATCCTATACTACGTAACGATTTTCAGGCTCTGATTTCCTCTCTGATTGTAATTTTGTGTTTGAATTGAAAGACTTTGAATGATGCAACACTTGATACTCGAAGTTGGATAAAAAATTCTCATGTTTCACAAAGTTTTTGATACAGTAATATGGTAGTACAATTATGCTCACGATCCACCAACGACGGCTACATTTAATTTTAAAATTTTTCAAAGCGACAGAGATGAAATTTTGTACTGGATGCAGCGATTTTCATATGAACAGCACAAATTTCCGGGAAATTTTAGGCACATCTTCCACTTGAAATTCTTTCCCCATTTAGACGGCATAGATTTTTTTTTACTCAGAAACTGTCGTGGTTGAGTGATCGCAGTAAACTTAGGAATGACCTCAGTTTTACCTCCTCCTAAAGCTATTTTTCTCAATTTTCTCACGAGTTTAATTACCAAGTTCAGCGCAACCAAGGTGTCAAAGGATAAAGTGCACAGCTTCGATCCATCCCGAAGAGGATGCGGCTGCTCGTTCAACTTTAATTAGGGGTCGTTTGGGATTTACGCGGAAGCATGTCTAGACCATAAAATCACTCGCGGAGGTTGGCCGAAGTGTAAAGCCAATGTTTTTTTTTTGTCATCACAGACAAGTCTTGTACAAATCTATTGATCGTACAGTCACAGGCGAACCGCTTACCGACTGCGCTACACATAAATTGGTAAATTGATTCACTATAGCATAACTTTAGGATTTCTGCTCTTGCAATGAACTAGGTCAGCATAGGTGCTAATTTGAGACGAGGAGAACGGCACACGCTTAATATTTTTTTGAAGGTCGTAAAATTCTAAGTAATTTCCCTCAATTCGATTTTATTCTGCATCGTATACTATGCTGTTGAACTTCTCTTCCGGAAACTGAATCTTAACACATTCACATCACATCCACAGTGAAATTTCATCACGTTCCATATAGTTTTGGAAGGAGATTAAACAAGGGTACAGAGGGCTGATAAGGTTGAGGGTGCTTTCAGAAGATCCCCAGTGTTGTACCCGGTCGGCATTGTTTCCTCTGCGCAGACTGCGCACAGCATACGGGCATCAATTACACGTGCTCTTTCATTTGTGAATTCAGCCATTCATCCGGGTTTTATCGGAGGGTCGGCGAGTTCCGTCTTACTACGTTCAATGGCATCACCCTACGAATCTGGGGTGGTACGGATTTCAGGCGGAGTATTCGTATACGGGATCGTAGATTATTGAGAGAAGGGTGATTCTGTCCATTTCTTGCTAATTGCCGTGAAAAACGGCCCGGAAGATAGTGCTTCGAGCGTTTCCGGAGCGCTATTTTCTACAAAGAGTTCGATTGGAGCGCGCCAGCCCTGTGCACGCGCCGCATCTTCCGGGATGTTTTTTACGGGAATTAGACGACCCCGTATACGAATACTCCACCTGAAAACCTTACCACCTCAGATCCTTTAATTATCTAAGTTCACTGCAGCTGGTCGTTTACTGATGATCCTGGCACGTGGTGGATTCGGCTGCTGCGTAAGTACTGGATTCACTCACTATATTCGCGTAACTTTTACGACGTCCAACGCTTCCCAAAAACTTGCAATCAAGCGAATGGGGCCCGCAAAGGGGGATATTTGGAATAGCCTCCAACAAATAACATCTTAGAGCAACGAGGGAGCTGTAGTGGTCTCTAAGACTATGCACCAGGCGAAGGTCCCAATTTCCAACATCGCCTGAGGCTGATCAATGCCTGAGGCCCTCCATCCACTTGGGATTCGTAAATTAAATAGTAACCGAAATCCGCAGACTGTCCGCCCCATTGTGACATTTCGAAAAAGTCAAACGCGAATTTTTGTAAACAACTCAACATTCTCCACGTAAACAAACGGAAGCGACATTTATGTCATACTGTCTGTCATTAATATTTCGAAAAATATCCAATGCAAGAAACACGATGAAAATACTGCATGGGAAAATATATCACGTGCATTAAATATACAATACAGATCCACTATTCTAATAATATTTTACTTGATACGAGAATTGGAAAATTTCCTTGTTATTTCGGCAGATATGGATGGATGTAAGTCTGTCTTCGAAGTTCAAGATGTTATCTGAGCTAGCATACAGATGCGTCGAACGTCTTCTTGTGTGAACGATCTTACTTCTTCACCGTCCATTAAAAAGAAGATCAGCGTACGGTAAAAAGACATGCCTTCGATTCCCCGGCATATCACCAAAGCCGAATGTGCTACTGTAGAAAGATGGCGGGAAGGAAGAGTAGCGACGTTTGTAAACCTGTAATTTTGGAACCTACACGGAAATTTTTGAGTAAAAATATTTCTAAAAGGACCACTAACCTGTCTAAATGGTCTTTTGTATGGTACATCATCATTGAGGCTTCTCAGTGATGAATAACTATCTTGAAGAAGTAGTTTCACAGGATCGCTAAATTGAATTGGTGAGGGAAATAAGAGGTGAACACATGAGCAAACTAATTTTCATAATAAAAATTCCCCGTTGGAGTGTTGATTTCAAACCCCGCAATCCCAATGGGTAATGAAATTAGTATTGAACCCATGTGACAAGGATTTTTCTGAAACCCACTCAGTAAAAAAAAATGACGCAGAGGTGCCACTGTAGCATGTCTGGTGTTGTAAACCATAAAAGTATAAGTTCATCTCATTTATGACACTATAATTTCGCTTTCGCTCCCTGTTCAGGGTCCTAAACCCAATGGAAGTACTGTATTCGTAGGATCATGTTTAGTAAGTTTAGAAGATACCCATGTGTCTGCGAAGAAGGATCTTTTCTGAAACCCACTCAATACGAGCTGCACAAAAAATGACGTCGTACGGGGACGTTCGGACGGACACAGTTGTGGTCTGATCGAGGCTCTCGAATATCCCATTATGTTGGCGAATAGCGCGGTACTAAGGGTACGGAATGCAGAATTGCGCCAATGGCCCAAGAAACACGTCAGCAATCGTTTCATTTATGACACCATAATTTCGTTTTCGCGCCTTGATCCTGATCCTGAAGGGGTTTTATGGACGTACTGTATTCGTTGGGTCATGCTTAAATTAGAGTTTTATCAAGTTAGTTCCCTACGAGCTTTGAAGGAGGAAATGAGCGGCTTGGGGCACACGCAAGAGCATCGAGGTTGTAGTGAAAAAGACCAGGAGCACCTGAATCCATAATCGCATATTCAACACCACCGTTCTTCCTGCTTTAGACCTACACTCCGGAAATCTGGTCATTTTGCAAGCAGGAGGAAAATGTGGTTCCCAGAAACAGGTAGGATGAAGTTAAATGATCCATAAAGGGTTTGTGGGCTCTTACTTTTCACTACTGGAGAAGAGTTGCTTCTATGTTTTCATTTTTTGTATTTAAGTCCTACTACTGATATTTTTCTCGTGTAAAAAAGTGGAAGTTGCCTTATTTTCAAGAAAATAACTCACCTAACAATGCCCACTCTTTCATACCGAGCGGAAACCTGATCACTCTCCATAATTACCAACAATATCACAAAGACTGAGAGCTGCAGTAGGTTCATCGTCTACAAATATGTGATTAATTAATTTGGTAAGGGATAAGTGTAATTACGAATACAATTACGGCACGAATTCGCTGTTTAGAAACAATTACACCTGCTTCGTTTTTTTTTATTATATGACACTAAAAGAGTAAAAATTGGTTAGTGAAGTATCTAATTTTTGAAAATGGACGTGAATTGGAGTAATTGTCTTTGGATGACTTAGATTCACAATCAGCTTTTTTTTCATTAACCCACGAATCTGGGATGGTGTGGATTTTAGTTGAAGTATATCTATCTCTATCGGATCGTAGATTATGTATACATCTCTCCCTGCATCACTGTAAACAGAATGTAACCCCGGAATACGGTTCCTTACGACTTCCTCTATTGCAACGCGCCACCCTTTCGCCCCGCCCCCGCCTGCGATTTGTCGAAAATTCATTCGGACGCCCCGATGGGCAGTTAATTTATTTCTATACAATTCATTACAGTGATGCAGGGAGAGATGAACCACCCCTATATACACAATCTACGACCCAATATAGGTATATTGCAACGAAAATCCATGCCACCCTAGATCCGTGGGCTGATGCCTTTAACTGAGAATGGAGTGAAGAGGTAAAGTATAGTTCAGGGGCCACTCGATCGCGCTTTCATTTCTGGGAGCAAATAACTAAATAAGTCAGGCCTTTAAGACCTAAGCACTAGTATTACAGGATCTAAGACATGTAAGCTAAGGTTACTAAGAGAAAAAAGAAAGATAGAGCTTCCCAGAAATAAAAGCGCGGTTGAGTGCCCTGGAGGCTCCAGCTAATGTATGGAGCTAGTGTTTTTATCCACACTCCTCTACAAATCTGTCAGTAATTTATTCTGAGTCCGGAGCATGAATGACTTGCTTGGCCTACGACGCTTTTGCCACCATGCTTTCGCGTCAGGACCTCTTACCATTGTGTTACATTCATTCAAGTATCATATGCGGGCATCAATAATTGCTGTATTGCTAGGAACTGCCGTTGACGTCTACAACTCAGTAATTTCTCTGGTTGAGGCACACTACACTGTCCTACAGGGTTTTCCCAGTGATTTGGTGTTTTCCTGCTGTTGTTCGTCAGTTAAATCCATGCCAATTCTTCATAATTTCTGAATTTCTTCATGTAACCCATTGACGACAGCGCCCTTTTTTGCGTATCGGTACATGTTTTGAGCTTCGTGGTTCATTTTGTTCGTCTTATTATTCAAAAATAATAAACGCATTTAGTTACGAGAAACGTTTTCACAGAAAAAAATCCAGGAAATCATGAAAAAGAACCGTTCGAAGATGCGCAGATATCCGATGAAATGCGCCGTTATTGAAGGGTTAATGACCACTTTTCTGATATAACTCCGATATTCTCTGCTTAAAGTGAGAATCCAGCGGAAATTATCCAGGGTTTGAGAAATGCTTGAGCTCTCCAATAAGCCATATGTTTATTTTCAGAAAAAAATTAATTTTAATTTAATTCCAATTTTTAGTTAAAAGTTTTAAATTTTAAAAAATAATTGTTGACATCATTAACTTTACAAGGATTTTATGATTAATGACGACTAATTTATTTTGTGATTAATAGGTTGTTTTTGTTAGAAATTTAAAAAGTGAATCACCGTTATTCTATGGCGGCTAAAATAGCGGAGCCCGTTCGTTAGTCACCTCTGTCCCACGTAGATATTTCGAATCCCAGGTTCTAATTTATATGGGGAATTTCTTTTAAGTACATTGCATCTAATTTTTGCCTTTTACTGGGAAATAGAGAACATTTTCCCTTGAGGAAGTTTTTTTTTAATTTTTGTTTTTTTAAGTTAATTTTTTTTAAATCCAGACAATTATTATTGTCATGATTGCATGATAACAAATAAAAATGAAGAATTTACGTTGAAAAACGAAAACCATGTTTATAAACAAATAAAAATTTGGGAATTGAGAAAAACAACAATTTAATCGTTTAAAAACAAAATCAGAAGCATGACGGAAAAATCTTGCGAAATTAAGATTAGTAATAATTCAAATAGAAACTTGTTGCTATGCTTTTTTCATCGGAGTTCAATTTTTTCACTTTCTCGAAATAGGTGACCGAATCGCACAAGAACAGAGAAAACAAAAATTAAAAAATCTAAAAATCTAAGAAAATAATGGAACAGTATCGTTTTTATGTTTTTATCGATCCTTTAAAAAAACGCTATATGTAGAAATAACCATTTTTCTGAATAGTCGAAAATATGGAACACGTGAAGAAAAGTGCCAATATCACTTACAATCCTATTATTAAACAAAGAAACGTACAAAAAACAAATTTTTAAGTATAGGATTCCCCAGAATTAACTCAAAATTACATAGTTTTAGTTTTTTTTTTTTGAATAATATCTCAAAAACCAAGAGTATTCCACATAAAATCATCTGCAGTCTGCACATACACGAAATATTACAGAAATAGGAACGATTTTACTATCCACATTTCAGAAAAAATCAGGTTGATGGCAAAAACCCGTGTACATGTATAAATATAATACATACTGCTAGGTTTCTGTGACCACCCTTATAACCTCTTTTTAATGGTAGAAAATTGACGAAAAAAATTGTTGGTGCCTTCACACTAATAAATTATGACGTTGTAACACTTTACGATATATTAACAAATAGACCTAGCTGTGTATTGGTGCCTTCACACTAATAAATTATGACGTTGTAACACTTTACGATATATTAACAAATAGACCTAGCTGTGTATTTTTAAATGTAGAAATTAATAGAAGGAATTATTTTGCGCCTTCTTAGTTCTTTATCAATAATCAGCACAAACTTTTACTAATATGTCTACCAGGTACGGATTTCTTTCCCACGAAATTCCGAGAAAAAAAAGGGAAAGGGCATCGAGCTCCATTCACACGATAAATGTTTATTTCAACGAGCTTATTTCTTCAAAAGGTGGTTTCATCGAAAAGAACAACAAAAGAATAAATAAATAACACAAAAAAATGTCCAATTATGAACGTGCATGACATCATTAAATCCAATAATGGATGTACTTGTGACGTATAATAAATTAATCAAAGATTTCTTGGTGTAGTTACGTGTACAATTCTCTTTAAATAATTTTGAGAAAAGTTGATTTTTGACAAAGTTGTGCGCTGAATTTAACAAACAACGAACGTTTTAGTTTTCTTCGGATTTTCCACGGAGGTTCTCAATTTTTTTCGCAGAATTTCGGAGAGAGATTACAAGTTATGTGGCATAGAGTTGGAAAATCCAACCTGTTTGGATTAATTTTATGGAACAAAAAATAAAGTCGATATAGGACCCGAACAAAGAGCAAAATAAATTATTTTTTGCACTTCTTCACTTAATGATTCGTCAATGTACAGTGACTCTCCTAGTGGATTCTAGTGAAATGTGGACTTAAAGTGAATGAGAGCAGATTGAACGGGAACACGAGAAAAAGGGAATAATAATGTAGTGTTGGCAAGTCAATAGGGCCCTTCGAGACTTCCAAAAATATATTTCGTGTCGGTTCTTGGTTTTTTGAGGACAAAATTCCTATTTTCCATTTAGATTTATTTTAGCAATGATATTTTTCCTACCTCTAAACGTATAGTGCAGCAAAATAATGCGGTTTTAAAAAATGTGGTGCTTTGAGCACAAAGTTGAATAACTTTTATTATATTCTAATATAATTAAAACACAATTCAATTGGAAAAAGAAAAAAAAATTAGAAAACTGGAGAAAATAGAGAAGAAAAATTGTGCAGCGATCCTTCTTTCTACGTAGCGTAGCCACGTAGGATTCGGATTGTGAAGTAGAATTTTCAAGTGTTTTCTTGAAATCCTGACGTAGTGCTGCACGTCAAAATGCAGCGTTCCCTGAAAACTTCATTTGTTTGGAGAAAACACTTGGAAAGTCTGCTTCACAACTGGAAATTCCATGTGCTGAAAAAATTTCATAGTGATAAAAGTGAACAATTTTGGGCATCGAATATTCTGCTACAAAGAAAAAGCTGATTTAAGGATTTTACACACTCGTTTTAGCGAGTGTGTAAAATTCTTTTTACACATTCTACATTTTTAATTCTTTTTCTATCCGTAACTCAGTGTCATTTTCAATAGTTAAGGAAATAATATGATAAATATTATAACAAGGGGAAATAATAATAATAGATCATAATAGATAATAATAGATAATAAATAATAGAATAATAATCAGTCAGCATTGGGCCTTCACAGCGAAGAAAACATGGATCGACGGAAATAAAACGGAAAACGTTGATGGCTTCAACTTTTGTAGGCGTTGTTCTCATATGATAAAACCTGAGGACTGAGAAGAATTCGATTTTTCCATTTTAGAAATATCTAAGAAATACAATATTTTGTATTATTTGTTTATCTAGTATTTATAATAGTATAAGAATATTTGGTAAGGAAATTTCTATGTCTTCAATGTTCGTTGAAAAAAAAACACATGTTCAGTAAATAAATAAAATAATAAATAATATAATAAAAAATAACATTTCACCTTTTTTGTTGTGAAATATTTAGGCGTCTTTGGTCTCCTTCTTTTCGACTTTTGTAGAGAAAAAATCTTCGTGGTAAGCGGAGAAGAATAGAAGCATAACAATTTCCGTTCATCTGCTTGTTATTAACCGTAAATTGGTCGATAGTATGCATTTGCATCGTAAATATGAAAATTTCAACAAAAAAACCCAAACATTTATTGGAAAGAGGACCGGAGAAAAAGGAACTTGGAAATAAACCTGTACTTTTTGTTTACAAATAAATTTGAAACTCAGTCCCATTCCAAAATAATGAGAGATGAAGCAATAAGAATGAAGGAGCTGCTAACAAAAATGTGTTTTCCTGAGCGAGAGGAAACGGTTTTTAGCGCAAAATTCGTGACAAGAATTTTAAATTCAAATAATTTCTAATAGAAAAGCAAATAAGGCTAACTGTGGAAATCTCGATAATCTGGCCAAACGCTTGGAAATCTTTAGAAAACCTTTGGAATCTTCGTTGGGGGAAACAAAACAAACAAAATCCATGTTTTCCGAGCGAAACTCCCCAAGGCATGAATTAGATCGACAATTTCACTAAACATATGTTTCAGGACGTCTAAGGCTTGTAGTTAACGCGAACGAAATGAGGTGAGAAGAAAATGGAATCGTGAATTGCGGGAAAAAGATGAGAAATCTCTCAAAGTCTGGATACTGACACAATAATAAGGAAACTAAACCCGTGTGCAATTAAAGATTTTTTTGACTAAAAGTTTCTACTTAATTGACAATAATTAAGCTTAATTAGTCAGTATTTTACCTAAATATGTATATTAGGTATGCTCTTTTCTAGTTTTTGTCTTCGTTTTCTTAAAAAAAAGCTCGATGAAAAAAAAGAGGGGATACTCTAGAATAAATGTGAATAATTAATTAAAAAATAATAAATAAATATAATAATATAATAAAAAAATGATAAATTAAAAAATTAATTAATTAATGTGAATAATTTAATTTTAAGGTGGTAATTCAACCATCATTGTACTACTCTGTCTTCTGTGACGACCACACATTGACATTAGTTTCATTAATTAATCATTATCAGTTAATTATTCGTTCCCCTGGGCTCCGCCGTCACCTTATGCTAATTTTGCGTTCATTTCGTGAAAATACGTGACAGACGATGCCATTTTCATAAAATGCGTCTTCTTGTAAAAACACATGTTATTGTCTTTTTTTCCCCTAATTCAGATACTTTAAATACTAACAGCAGAGATTGTTGGTTCCTGTAGCTGTAGATAATCGCTCAACTCTAGATGATATATTTTTTAAATCTATTTTATAATGTAATTAGAATAGAATAAAGCAAACAATAAATTCCGTCCATGATTTCCATGATTAAGTTCATCCGCTTATCCTTAGAGAAACGAAATATGGGACGAAGTCAGCGCAACCAGCGCTAAGCGAATCCATCAGCTATACACTAGCCGGGAGTTGATGAACACATCAGTGAGCGTTCCTACCAGAGTGAAAAACAGAAATGAGGTTGAGGTAATGAATTTCGATTCTGGAGAGGATTGGACCTAAACAATCGCTCGCTAAAGCTGGTCGTTGTTCAATCACGGGGGGAAAACAGGAGGATGCTCGGAACAGAGAGAGGGATAGATAGGAGATCTCAGCGATGAGCCGTTGGGAGTAGAGTAAATCCGGAGTAGAAACGAACACATCTATGTAGTTGTGAAGTGAGGCAAAAGGGAGGGAAAGAGGAAAATGAGTGGGAGTAAAAAATTGCCCGCTCACACGTCATCGTTTAATTTGAAATGTTGATTATGCATAAGGGAAATATTCTGGAAATGGAGCTGGCGCCTCTGACGGCCCAAAAAAAAACGCATTGTGTCATTTCTTAAGGACGTTCTTCGAAAACAATGAAACAACAAGGAGTTCAATGATGAATTACGGTGATTTTGAGGGCACTGAATTGATTTTCAGGCAAATACAGCATCTCCATTCGGATTTTTCTCCCAATCACACTCGAAAAGTATTCTTCGTCACGAACAAGTGATTTCTGGATGAGAACGAGTTGAAAGTCTTTCAGTAACGTGACAGGGAATTGCAGAAAGCAAAGGATATTTCAGTTTTAGAAAGTTTTGTTTATTTTATTTTCCAGGAAATAAACATTACATAGAATATTGTATTATTTATGTGAGAACCAAACTAAACAAACACTCACAACACAACAAACTATCCAAACTAGTAAACAAACTCGAACTTGAAAGAAAAGTTTTTTGAAGAAAACTTGAAAGTAACGCTCACGTCATCAATTTTATTGTCCAATAAGCTAATGCTTTTCATCGCTTTTTTTTTAAATCATTGAGCTATTTTTTATATTTTGATCCACTGTTCCAGAAATTTCTATCACGAAAAGCAGCATTTATACTCATGGCAGCTCATACGAAACATAATATTTAAGTCGAAGGCGCCCAAGATATAAAAAATGGAAATTGCGATTGTTAGACATAAAAATTATAATTAACTAAAATTCCGGAATTATTCGAAAACAATCGAAACTATAGCAGCATCAACATAGTTTAAAGTAAATTTTAAACCTAATAAATTAAAATTCCTTGTGAATTTGAATGTCCTCTGGTACGTCCTCTGAAATGTAAATCAGTCAGCATCGGGCCTTCACAGCGAAGAAAACATGGATCGACGGAAATAAAACGGAAAACTTTGATGACTTCAACTTTTGTAGGCGATGTTCTCTAACGATAAAACCTCAGGACTGAGGAGAGCCCGATTTTTCCATTTTAGAAAATCTAAGAAATACAATATTTTGTATTATTTGTTAATCTAGTATTAATAATAGTATAAGAATACTTAGTAAGAAATGTTCAATGTTCGTTGGAAAAAAAATACATAATCAGTAAATAGTGTTATAAAATGTACTGTATAATATAATGTGATATAGTAAGAAAAGAAATAATAGGATAATAAATAATATATGTTATAATATATAATGTATAATGTATGTAGTTCACATGTACTGTCTCAAGATATCCATAAAACTTAGGTAACATGTATGATACCTTAAAAATTGCGTGACCTCTTCATTATTTCAACTTCACCTGTCCGTCGTCCTGACGTCCTTAGATATATTCCAGGTAAGCACTATTAACTGCGTGTTATGATTAATTTTTCTTAGTTCTTAGAATATTCTCGTAGGTGATGAATTTTATTTCTTCGTATTTCTTCGTAGCGACAACCGTTGTTGATTTTGGCAGCTTAATCGCCGTTTCTCATGCAATGTCGACACTGGAGAACCTATTATGTACCGCAGATAAAAGTCGTGAGTCATTGAAGAAACGGATACTGTATGTTCGATCCAGAGACTTAGCAAGTAATGAGCAAGAATTAATCCCTGAGCACAGTTCCTGAGCTCCCAGTACTCTGTGAATGTGTATTGATAAGAATTAATCGTTAAACTAATGTTAATAGAGCAATAATTAGAACTTTGGCTAGATAGCTCTGCTCATCCTTTCTGGAATCTTCCTAGGCACAGCGTTCTCCTTGAAAGCTAAACAACAAGGCTTTTTAGCCAGATTCGACTGTTCTTGAATCTCGGCATGTTGAAACGTAGTTTTTAATCGATTTTTTCGAGCTGTAACCAGCTGACGATCAATATCAATCTTGGCTATAGCTTAAGAAAATCAATTAAAAATAAGGCGTTTTTTATTCGTATCCTTAAAATTCTGCTAGTAAATTAATAATCGATGTATGATCACATTATACTGTAAATTTCAAGAAAAACGTCACTTTTGTAAAGAAAATCCAAGCGTCATCACCGGTAAAATACATAAAAGATGCCTCTTAAAGGTAGCGAAGAGGTGAAAAAATAGGATAAAAACGATAAAGTGACCGTTGACGTTGACCGATCTCTATGACGATGCTCCTAGGCGTTCGCGATATACAATTCTGAATTATTCGAGGTTTTATGAACGGCGGTGCAGCATTAGAATTTTTCGGCGAAGGCGTAGACGTTGTGGCAAGTCGGCAATTTTATTCTCCAGACGAAATCTGGTGGAATCCAAAGTTTCCGACGAAAATTCTATTGTGTAAATTAACAAAGTTCTATGAAAAAAAAAACATAAAGTACATCATATTCTCTTTCTTCTTAGTCTGGATTACTGCTCATACGAATATGAATGAAATATAAATGCTTTAATACAAGAAAAACCAACATCATGTTAAACCAGTCCCCTAAAATCTGAGGTGGCACGGATTTCACGGGTGGAGTATTCGTAAACGAGATCGTAGATCAAGGAGAGAGGGGTGATTCTGTAAATTTCTTTCTGTATCCCGGAATGAATTGTCTATTCTGTTTAATAAATACTTAAGTGTCAAAGAAAGAAGTATCCCCTATTTTTACCATAAATAACGTTTCAATTCTTGCGATTTCTTCAACGGTGTCGAATAAAAATCTGAATTCGAATAGAGAATTTGAAAATCCTGCAAAAAGAGACAGAAGGATGTGGTTTCTCCAAATTCCGACATAGAAAAGAAGTAAAGTATGCTGTATTATTTATTGTACAACCCAAGATTTCAATGACATTTTTGTTTTTAATACCACTTTCAAAAAAAAGGAGTAAAAAGTTCGCGAATGCGTGAGAGATTTCAATAAATGAAAGGAACGCATTTGATTACTGATTCGCATTCAGCTTAGTATGAACTTTTTATTGAGACCATGACCGTAGGAGGAAATCATTCTTGAGGAACAGGTTGCAACGCAGAAAAAAAATCACATAACGCAAAACACTGTAATTTATGGCCTAGAAAAACCTGTTCGTAGATACAGAAGTGGAAATTTACCCCGGAAAAGGAAACGGGAAATTTACTACAGAAAATTGCTTCGCGCGCATAACACGAAATCTCAATCTCAATAGATCCGCGCGCTGCGACAAACCCTTAAGAGGATGGATTTGAAGATTTTTCAAAACGGAGAGATTAAATAAACTTCGTACTTACGTTGTTTTTTAGCCCGTAAATTTATCATTATTCCATAACTAAGATTACCAGTTAAAAGTTTTAGGTTCTATCTGCTTAACTGCAACTGCTTAGTTCATCAGGGGGTTCAAGAAGTCGATACTCACGGATTCGAGGGTTTAGTTAAGATTTCTTGCAGTTGGTGTATCAAATTCGAAAAAGTAAAAAATTTAAGGTAAACTACCATTCCGTCGAACGTTTACCAAGCTTGAACTTTCTTACAGAATCTGCTTTAAAAAAAATGTAAGAAATTCCTACATCACAGAATAATTCCGTCGCAAAAACGTAATTATGTCTGTAACGAAATTCGGATGTCTCATGTCAACTCTGAAGGTGAATTAAATCGATCTTTTACTCAATCGATTGATTCAATCTTTTGAAGATTTTCTTAGGCAGAACTCATGGAACTGCGGGGGCTTCTTTCTTTAAAAACAACCAACAGCGACAACAGCGAAGTTTCTTTTTGAGTTAGTGGTGAATAATTTACTATTTACTCAAAAATGTATACATATATACATAGTAAAAAAGAACATAAACCCACTTTTCCTTGAATATCTAAGAAAATAAAAATAAAAAATAAAAAAATTTAAATATATTTAAATGAAAAACAGTAATAACAAATATATAATAATATAATAAATATATAATATTTAAATAAAAATAAAAAATATTCAAAAAGTCCTTCACGTGCAACGCATTAACAATTGATAATGACAATAATACAAGAATTTCAGTCTGTTTGAATCAATTTAAAGTTATTTTAAAAATACTCGTGTTAGATTCATGTTGTTAAAATTCATTCAAAGAAAATTCAGTTAACCTAATAATTAGAGAGATCGTTGAGTTGTTTTGTGAATACTCAATGGGGAGTGACGTTTTCGTCAGAAAACGTCCCTCTCGAGTATCCGTTGAACGCCCACAAACGTAAACAGCTTTTAATGTTGTTGGATTAATTGGAGAGTAGCAGAAACTGAAAATTCAGTGCCGGAAGCTAGTGACCACAAGTTTTTCACCGTCTACGATGCGCAAAGAATGCAGTGCTAGCGTAAGGAGTCAGCAGAGTCAGATTAGAAGTATGGTATGCCTGGGAACATTTGTTCGCAGGAACACAACTCATCGCTGGTGATTCATCGTAAATGATAGCACGAGCAATCATCGAACATAGTTCATTTTTGATATATCCGTGTTATTTATTATAATATCGTTATATTATTAATATTATATTTTATTGTATTTTCTTAGTTTGCTGCAAAAATAATAATAATAAATAAAAATAATGATTTTTTTGAGCTGTAGCCAAGATTGGTACTTTACTCCACTACTTTGCTTTACTCTTTACTTTACTTTCTTTTTACTTTACTTTACTCTTTATTAAACAACAGCTAATAATGAAAAAACTATATTTTTCGTTGCCTTACCTTCAAGACAATTTTTTTCGTTCGTTCGGTTACACTCATCTCTAATATTAGAAGTCACATAGCGTTTTGTAGCGCATTTCGTTGTGGCTATTAGTGCTGAAGTGATTTTGAACCGAGAATCAGTATTCGGTCGGTACCAAAACTTAGACGATAATATGTCCAGGCAAGACTTTCACCAAATCTTTTTCTACGAGTTCAAGACGGGCAGGTCTGCAGTAGAGACGAAATATCAACCCTGTTTGGGATGAGGGAAGCATCACCGAATCCATGTTGCAGCGTTGGTTCCAAAGGTTTCATTTTAGCGATTTGAGTCTCGAAGATAAGGAAGGGCGAAGTTCTTTTGAGATGACGACGATCTTCGAAGATGATCCGCTTAAATCAACACGAGACAAAGAAAGTTGTGCGAGAATTAAGCGTTGACCACTCAACAGTGGCCCGTAATTGGGAAAAATTGGAAAGGTGAAAAAGTTGAACAAGTGGGTGAACGGCCGAACCTGAACTTTGAGCGAGCCCCAAAAAAACCGCCCTTTTGAGATCTGCTCAACGCTTCCGTTACAGAACAAGAACGGTCCATTTCTCGATCGTATTGTCACTTGCGGTGAGAGATGGATCCTTCAACAGGAAGTGTCCTGCTAAATTGATGTCGAAGGATGAAGCTCCTAACCATTTTCCGAAGCCGAAAATGCCCTCGAAGAAGGCAACGGTGGTTGTGCAGTCATGTGCTGCAGGTTTAATCCACTGAAGCTTTGTAAAAACTGGCGAGACCATTACTGTAGAGAAGTATTGCAAAGAACTCGACGAAATGTACTGTAAACTCCAATTTCTTCGTTCGGCGTTACTGAACAGAAAGGGCCCAGTTGCTCAGAGGGTTTCTATAATACATTTCAATATATTGTGAATATTGTCTTCAAATTGTCATGTAACCATAAAAACCACTAATAATAATATCGGTAACGTTTACAAGTTGCTAGAGTTTAGAGTTTGTGTTATGTGAATTCTTACGCCATTGTGATTTTTTTGAGTAAACATGAGCACCTAATACGTGAATGACAATACAACGTCGGAAAACAAACAGACTCACTTATACTGCTCATTCCTAATTTATTCTCTTCTATGCATTAGGCATTCATTCCTGGCATCATACCATATAAATTAACATATATAATAACTTAGCCTTTGAGCAAAATGATCGTACATTCCAGGCACGTACTTACATTCCCAAAAAAACTTAACCGCATTTTTCCAGAGCTACCAGATAATTTTGCTTCAAAATTAAATTGTATGAACAACTCTAGAGCAATTTCTTGACGGCAATGAAATTTTCTTCAAAGAAGTTGCTCGGCGTGGTCTCGGATGAGTTCGGTTGCTGAATTCTTCGCAAACAAAAATTACATGCTAAAACGATGTATTATGGTTACGGTACACGGTGGTATTTGGCACCGATCGACATATTAAATTACTTAGCCGCTATTTGAGGGAATCAAGCATTCGAGCGTAAACCCGTCAGTACTTGCTTCAGTCATCAAGAATTCTATCGGCGCCATTTTGCATTGGAAAAAAGAGAAATGAAAAAAATCAATGGAGTTAATATAAAACTTTAACGAAAGTATTAGGGAACAATTTTCCCCATTCGAGGTCAAGGAGTTGCTTAATGTGACTTACCCGTGAATGCTATGGTTGCTTTAAACTAGCCCTAACTCTCCATGGTGACATCCCCAACTAAACGGGGCACATAAACATGTATGCATTTTCTTTTACGGTTGTTCGGTTCCGTAATGTCGCACCGTAATTGCCTCATTTACGTACATATGCAAGCATATTAATCCTAATCTCGTCACTGTTGCTTCCGAATGATTGGGATTGAATAATTCCAAATAAATGGGATAGAAACGGAGCGACGTTTTGCACGGCACAACCTCTAACAGAAGGGCTTCACATCAGCACCTTCGACGTGCAACGGAATGAACAAACGAGAGAGGTTTTCCGAATTTATCATGACAACTAAAAGAAAAGAGTCTCCTGATCTCGGAGGAAAACCAGTGCCAGGAAGGACGGGTTGCAGGAGTCATGTAGGCCACCGAAACGCAAGAGGACTAGGATGACGATCTGTACTTATAACGCACATACGCTTGCACTGGAATATCTGATTATGCAAGCCAAGTATATTAAGTACGACGTCATCGGACTGACCGAGACAAGACGACGTCACCCTCTCAATGCCGTATATGAAACTGGAGAAGAACTGCTCTTAGGAACATGCGACAGTAGAGGTGTTGGTGGAGTTGACGTCCTCGTCAACATGAGTACGGCAAAGAATATCGACTCTTTCGAACATTTTACGACCCGAATCAGACGTCTGCGGATGAGAAGATGTGGTCCAACTCCAGCTTTGGCTATCTATTGCTTACGCTCCAACATCAAGCTACGAAGAAGAAGTCGAAGCTTTCTATATGGACCTAGAGAAGTTCTACCAAGAAGATCATGCCCTCTACAAGGTCATAATTGGCGATTTCAATGCCAAAGTTGGCCCAAGAAGAACGTCTGAAGAACATCGCATCGGGACCCAAGGCCTACAATGGAATGATCAGGGGGAGAGGCTCTCCGAGTTCATCACGACGACTAAGACTATCCATGGAAACTCGCAATTCCAGAAGTCCTGCTCTCCAATGGACTTACTTAATAAACTGTTTTTTTTTGTTTTTGATGTCAATGGCGGCAGTGCTGCAACATGTAAAATGCAAAGCGTGATTTGCTGTGCACCACCTGAAGCATACTAGTAGCAGTACATATCAAAGGTAACCCATTATTAGTGATTTATTATTTATCAATCGTTTATTATCAAGTTATCGAGTTTTTTTTCACACATACGAATACCTTTCCAGTAAAAAAGAGGTATATAGGGTGCGTCAAAATCGACGTCAATGAGTCGAAGCGTACCTGAATGCTTTTCCTATGAGGTTCAGTGATAAAACAACAACGTCACGGTGACGTGGTCATGCTAGTAATAGTCGAGTAATTTACGAAATTACCTTAACAACTAAGGGCATTGGCTTCCAATCTTGTCAATCATGTGAAGCCGATGCGCTTATTTTGTGTGTATGTGTTTTTTTGTTTTGTTATTTGTCATGCGTGCAATCTAATTCTGTAAATTATCCGACTATCTCCAGCATGACTAAGTCATTGTCGTTTCATCATTGAACTTCATTGGAAAAGAATTTAGGCACGCTTCGATTCATTACAGCGTCTGATGATGATGCGACTGCATATATCATACCATTCAGTGCAAGCTTCAACGATTCCTCAACCTCAAAAAATTTTTCAGGAGTTCTGTAAAGGAAGAACTTTGTTATGTCCTTAGCCGCATTGGTTGATCTATTGAAACTTTTATAGAATGTCTGAAATGAGAACAATGACAGCAATGTTGTTTACACAAAATGAGATGAATACTTTAAAAGTGGATGATAGAAGGAATAAGCCTAAAAAGAAAAAAGGCATAGAAAAAGAGGGAGAAATCCATCCAAAATTATGTGTACGCGACCAAGATGAATCTTTTAATACAAATTATTTGACCTACTTACCACCTACTTGAATGAAATGAAAATGAACTTGAATGAAAAATTGATGGCGAATTTTGAATAAATAAAAAAAAAACGAATGGATGGTGGTGAGGAAAAATCCATTCGGACAGAAGTGACCAATTTACGTCGAAATGCACAGATCCACACATATCCAGCGTCAAAACAAATATGTCAGAGCGAACGAGAAAGAGGGCGTGGCCTAGGGAATTAATTTTGTTCCCCCAAAAAGTATGTTCGTAAGACTGACCTCAGTTCTATAGCAATATCCTCGTTTGCATGAAATTTTTCAAATTTGCGATTCGGAGTACTAAAAAAGTTCTATGCGTGGGCGACAGGTTGATGTTGGTTGAAATATGCATCTAATTCGAGGATATTAAGGATTTGGAACCTTGGTGACTTTTTTTTGAAGCGATTTGACCGTTTTATGCTTAGTAGAACAACACATATGCTACAGCTTAGTACTTAAAAGATATATTAAGCCAAAATGGCTTTGTTAACTAAAAAAAAACGAATTCAATCGATCAGTGCTTCAAGCGTTTCACAGTACGACCTTCAAGCGTTTTACAGTACGTCTTGATGACGTTAATTCGTCACCTGGGGACCAGCACAATTCAACAGGTGCTGGATAGCCGCCTTGCATACTGTTTACTGTAGCAACCGTATCCGGAAAGAAACAAAGAAATTGAAATTGAAATTGCACAAAGAAATACTCTAAAGCGGCGATATGTTGGAATTTCTCATGGATTTTAGTTATGGGACAGACGTATCTCGGCGGTTTTTTTATTGTGTAGGTATTCCGCATCATTCATAGAAGTCGATGTAAAGTAAAACATGATTTTGGAGTCTGTTCGCCACGCGGGAGCCAAATTCTGCCTTGTATGATTAACGCACAATACTAGCGAATCATTCAGCTCGTGGGTGACTCAAATCGGCATCACCGGCTTCTGTAGCCCAGGCACTGAAGACGTCTAACAACCGCTGTACGGCCCAGGTGTCGTCGACAGTTCTCGTGTAGTGGCATTGAGCTGACTCTGAGAGAGTCGTGCAAAGCTTCATTGTTCCAGTTAGTCGGGCGACTTTGAAGCGAAGTCGAACTTCAAGCGAAATATCTCCTGACTTGAACCATTGGAACAAACGGGACCCGACCGGGATACTTCACCTCTTTCGAACTCAGCACAGATATGAGCGGTGGATGAGTTGTGCACTTGCAGGAATAGGTACACGATGGCTATGTACTAGTGAAATGTGCGCCCTTAGATACCCCTCTGATGTAAGCTTCTAGAACATTCTACCATATTCGATTGCTGAAAATTTTCAATTCAAGACCTCTGAAGTTCTGGATCGACAAATAAAGTTTGCTGCAAAACTTTCGGACCAATCTAATAAATCTGGAATCGCTTGAGGTTCATGAACGTCTGTGCTCTATACAATAACTTGCAAAGATCAGCCGATACCTCAAGTCAGTGTCCATAATCTCTCAGACCAGTTTTTCATCACCTCATGGATCCAAGAAGAATACAAGAGGGCTTAGTTGGCCTACGACGGTTTTGAACCATCGACCGTGCTGGCGCGGCGAAAAATCTTACCGGCTGCTCTACATCTGACCTGAATTTTTATTTATAATCTACTTATGTGTGCTCAACCGGGTAGGCTCGATGAACCTTCGATTGAGGCTGGGGAATGAGAAGTGAAAGAGTGTAGAAGTAGATGAAGAGTGTTCGTTGAGGAAGACGTGTCGCATTCGTTCGGTTGAAAGCATTCGGCGCTATACATCTTACACTAAAGAAGAAAAATAGCAGAATAGAATTTTTTTCTTAAAAAAAAATTATAAGAGTATTAGATGTTTCTTTACTGTACTTTCAGGGAACAAAGTAGAGTTTCGCCGGTTCACATCTCCGGTCACAAATGAACAAATTTCCGAAAATAGATTGCTTCCTCTTCCGAGTGCATCCGGCTTTCTTTATAATGGTTGTGGTTTTCAATTTCACACTGACCTGCTACTAGGAAATTGTGAGGATATTTTCTTTTTAATATTTGCGATTCACATTGCTGCTAAATAACTTTTAGAGCGGATTAAAATTGATTGAAATAGATCAACCGATAGTTTTCGACTAAACTACCAAAGATATTGCAAACGGATGGATCAATCCACGGTCAGGATTAAGCCAAGATAAAAGAAAATCACAGTACCAATATATCTATACCAATATATTATTCAAAAACCATCCAGAAAAATCTATTCGCGTTCCATTGCAGTTAAGGAAGCACCGAGGCAGCATGCCGGAAGGACCGCAACAATACAGGGACAGTAGTTCACTGAGCTCACTGTGAAAATACCTTCTGTTAATGTACAACCTTTCATGAGTCTCCAAATGCACACGAACCTCGCAATATTTCCCTAGTAAATTAAATAAATAAATAAAAACAAATAAGTACGGTGGATTCAGGGTGTTTCCCTGCGGAAGCTTTGGAATTTATCCAATTTGCTCTTCATATCGACAAATTTGCCTATGGGGAATTAGGCAGTGAATCCGATTTTATGCCGGCTACCGTGGGCAAGAGGGAAAACTTTGATGCCTAATCCTTAGCGAGATACATAGTGCTGGAACTTCAGTAAATGAGCACAAGAATTAAGTTCGGTTGCATTGACATTTAGCAGGGCATTTTTTAAAAAAATAATTTACATATTTTTCCGATCTAATTAAATTGTTCACTGAAGGCAAAACACTTACGGTAAATTTTTGCTGCTTTTCGCTTTTTTTGGGCTGACAGGGCTTGATGTTTGGAAACTTTGTTCCATCGAATTTTTCCTATTTTCAACTTCAGCTATTTCTTATTCAGCGACTTCATTGCCATCCTTAAGTTTTTCTTTCTCAAAAAACTTATTTTGCATTTTTCGGCCATAATTATCCGAACGATGTGGTTTAAAAAGAAAAATGAAAACAAGCATTAACTTGGGAAAATTTACAGCAATTTCTCACGCAACCTTTTAGTTAGTGCTTTCTTACAAACGAATATATTTTCTATTCGTTTTCCCATTGCTTTTCGAAATAATTAGGGGTCATAGGAGACGTTACTTGACCTATGGAATAAAATAAAATAATGTTAAAATAGTTTTTAATTGATTTTCCTGAGCTGTACCCAAGATTGGTATTGATCGTCTTTATTAAACAAAAGCTAACGTTTCGTCGTTATCGACTTAATTCAGCATACGATTCAACATGCCAAGATTCAAAGACAGTTGAACATGAGCAATGTAAAAATAATTTGTAACCATAGAAAATAGAAATAAAGGTCACGTTGTTACGTGAAAATTAATTAAAATGGATGTGAGCGTAGATTTTTCCTCAATGACTAAATAATTGAGGTGGTACGTGCAATGCAGTTCTGCAAAAAATCCTACTGTGACAAAAATAACATTAAAAAATAACTGGTGGAACGTTGTACGAATGAATGAATGAATGAATGAATGAATGAACGAATGAATGAATGAGTGAGTGAGTGAATGAATGAATGAATGACTAATGGGTGGATGAATGAATGAATGAATGAATGAATGAATGAATGAATGAATGAATGAATGAACGAATGAATGAATGAGTGAGTGAATGAATGAATGACTAATGAGTGAATGAATGAACGAATGAACGAACGAATGAATGAGTGAGTGAATGAATGAATGACTAATGAATGAATGAATGAATGAATGAATGAACGAATGAATGAATGACTAATGAGTGAATGAATGAACGAATGAACGAATGAATGAATGCATGAATAAGTGAATGATCTGATGGTAAATCAATGGCATCTCTAAAACATGACGAATGAATGAATATATGAGTGAATATATGAACAAGCCCCCTCCACCCCTAACACCTGCACACGTGAATGTGGTGTTCAGTTAAGCCACGCCCACTGAATATTATCAGGGCAAATAAAAATGAAGATGCTATCGTGACTCTTTGGGAGGTTTTCCTTTGGGAGGATGTGCACTTATCAATCAATCCAAACAAACACTTTTTTTCCTGAGCAATTAAAATGGCCCATATCCTTCATCTTAGAGCTTCGTCATCACGTCGTCGTCCTTCTTTCAAATCACGTCTATTTTTCAGGGTTCTTTTTCGCTTCATTCCGTATTCGTCGGCCAAGAAAACTCAAAAACAATGCATAGGACGGCGGACTAACTTGAAATTATGAGTCAGATGAAGCGGATATTGGAGAGAAACAACGAAAGACAGGAAATTAATAGATAAAAATAATTGGAAAATATCATCATTATTTCATAAATCACATTGCCCGTCGATTTTTAAGCAGCCTATCTATAAACGCTAAGTTTTTAGTGGCCTGGCGAGAATTCTATAATTGGACGAAACAAAAAACTTCCATAATTTTCCCGTTGGTTTTATTTTCCTGATTATTTATGAGGCGTAGGATCGAAGGAGAAGGATAGATGGATAAAAATTTATGACCTACTTAAATTTCAGGCGGGCAAACAAAACACTTTCCTAAGCTTTCCATCTCCGAGAAAAAAAAACGCTCAGAGAATATCAGATTTAATCTTGTGTTCAATCTTGTTTTCATCGTTTTCATCGACAATATTTACGTAAATCCAGATTAATCCAGATTACTATGAGTTCTTTATTTACAGAAAAAGTTCCTTACTTACATATTTAAAATGTTAATGTACTGTATTATAAGTTATACTCGACAAAGCTGGAATTTTTTCTCCACATTAATATTATAGATTTATTTTCTAGGAGTTCCAAATGCCATGCAATTTTATTCTTTCAAAAAACATTGTTGACGCTCATTTTGTAGTGAGGCAATCCATAAATAAATCCTGAATATTTTTTCTTGTAAAGATTACGAGAAGAAATGTACTTTTTAATGATTTTCACTTATTCGAAGCCTAACTTACCGAAATAAAGGGATTTACACTACGTTTCAAGCTTAATTTGACATCTACATGGGTACAAAATTAGGATACCGTGGATAAGGTTCAAAGTATTGATTTTTTGAAATTTTTCTACTTTATAATATAAAAACTGCTGGAAAAAACAACCTGAATTTTGGGGAAATGTCGTAGAAGAACTTTGTTAAAACTACACTACGAACATTTTCAAAAGTTAACAAATAAAAGTATTTAGTGCAGTCTAAATGATTATAAATTTTTAATCAAATTTAAAACCACCAGGATCGTTACGATCCTTATGTCTTACCCAAGGATAGAGCCCTAAACGAATTACTAGCAATTTGGATCGAAAGAAAGAACCCTCTTTTGTTGATTACGCATGTGTGTGGGGGTGTGGGTGGCGTTGTAGGAGCCGTGTTTGGAGATTCTGGAAAGACACCAGAGTTCCATCCGCTCCAGTTCATTACGATGACGTCATCATGAGATGGGCTGTTTGGGTAGGAACGGATCTTAAAGAATTACACATGCCAGACCGACGAAATCCGTAATAACCCGTTTCCGCTTCGACAGGGAAAATCCTCAACTACACATAAATCCAAATGATTAGTTCAGCACAGCACTATACAAGTGAATCTTCCAAGGGAAAATTCCAAACCTTCTGATGTTCGGTGGTCGAAAACAAAACGCGGAAATCATTATGTCCGGCCGTCCCTGAGGAGCAGGCCGCGAATAGCGTAACCCCGAAAAAAAGAAGAAAGCTAAGCATTTTACGACACACCGAAATACTCGGCACTCAAATGAAAGAAAAACAGAAATTTACGTGGTCCCAGCAGGACAGGGGTCAACTGATGGTGGTTTTACTTTGTTAATCTGAAGAATGGAGGATTTCCGAGGAACTCTTTAAGGTCACTGCATATAAAATGTAAATGTATAAAAAAAATAGACCAAACATATTTAATAATTGAAAAAAGTGGGAGATAAAAATTTCAGGATGAATTTCAGGATATGTATTTATTATTCGGAGCGGTAACAAAGTGTATCGATCCACGTTAAAGGAACGTGAAATTATTTTAATGCTTGACCGGCGTAATTTCTCGAAATTGCTGCTGTAACTATGTAAAACAATTAGAATTTAATTTAATATTAATTTAATAGACTCAGAAAACATTAAAATTCCTAGGCAACAAAAAATAAATAAATAAAAGTACATACTGATTACCAAATGAACAATAGGCGGATCGTTTACAAAAAAAAAGAAAACTAAAAAGTAAACATACCACTTATTATTACCTTAGGGATATTAAACCGCCAACAGAAACCCACAAGTATGAGTAATAAGATAGTAATATCATGTTTACTTTTTAGTTTTCTTTTTTTTTTGTAAACGATTCGCCTACTGTTCATTTGGTAATCATTACTTTTATTTATTTATTTTTTTGTTGCCCAGGAATTTTAATGTTTTCTGAGTCTATTAAATTAATGTTAAATTAACTTATTACCCATATTTATGGGTTTCTGTTGGCGGTTTAATATCCCTAAGGGACCATCCTGGCTAGTGATGCCCTGAGCTTGCATGGCTGTTGTAAAAATTCGTGCGACTTCATCACTGATCTACTGAGAAAATGTTGGAAAATTTTCTTGAAAAAGACTTACGCCAATCCTGGGCCTCCTTTTCCTCGTTTAACTACTTTACTGTGCTAGATTTATCACGATGTTTAGAACTTTGGAAAAAAAAACTTTTACTCTGAAAATTACAAGTAATTAATATCGATTAGGAAAAATTTTTGCTTCTCAATATTTTTCTTAGCTGGACAGTACCCGTTATAAAGTGATACCAACCAGCTTTTGAAGAAGAAATCTCTGGAGAAAACAGAGCTACGCTGGAAAATCTTTAGGATATATATGGCTAAGCGTTGAGGTGGACCGGTTCGGAGTGTGCAATGTACCGGCGCGGTATCGTTTCTCAAGTGTGGCCGGTCATGTTCAATGCTATGATAAACAAAAGCTCGGCTTTTCATCGCGCACGGCGCCCTCTCGATTACTCTGAAAAGCGTGCGAAGTGGCGAACGCCTGCTGTGAGCGAAAAATGGAGGGGGGGGGGGGGAATTTGAAAATTTGGGTCCCGCTTCGAATTTGAATCAATCAGAATGCAGTTGTTTCCACGCACTTCTTCACTTGTGAACATTTAACGTTTAATATATTACTACTATTATTTACTTATTTATTTACTATTATTTATTATTTAGTTTATTATTATTATTATTATTATTATTATTATTATTATTATTATTATTATTATTATTATTATTATTACTATTATTATTATTATTATTATTTATAATGATGACGTCATTTATTTGTTTTATTTATTTGTAATAATTTTCAAATAACTAATTAATTCATTTTATAATTAATTTTATAATCTTTATGACTATTATTCAATTAATTAACTAAATAATTATAATTACATATTTTTTGTAATTATTAATCAAATATTTAATTAGTTAATTTATATTTTATTAATTTTCAAAAATTTTAAAAACGAAAGATCAACAAAAATCAAGAACAAGGCGATTCCACCTTCAATAGGTCTCTGAGATACTAAAAGTGGGCGGGCCAAACGCCACTCACTTGCCCCGCCCACAATCGATAAGATTGTAACTGACGTCCTCGTCGCGTCGCAAACTATAAACTAACTACTACAGCGTCAGCACTAAAATTATATTCTTTACATCAATGAGGGATCGATTCTTCCGTTATCGAATCATTCATGGATAATACCGAATAATTGACAGAAACATAATTAAACTTTATTTTATTGCACTCAAAATTATCGTATAGAGGTAACAAAGGAATGTCATGGTAATTTTTGTCGGCTTCAGTTATTTTAACAGCACATATCGTTCCTTCTCTTTCGATTTCTTCTTTTTCTTTTTCGATTTTCTCTGTTTTTCTTTTGATTTCTTCTCCGTCTTCTTGCGATTTTTTGAACGTTTAGTGGTTTTCTTCGGGACTTTTTTGAATGTCCAAGTACTTGATGTGCCTGCTTTCTTTTTCTGCTTTGCTCTTTGCTTTGCGGATAATTTTGTTACGCTTTTTTTCGGCGACTCGTTTTTTTTCGGCATTTCTTTGCTGTCGCTTATTTCCTTGCTTGCGATTTTCTCGGTGCTGCTTCGACTGACAGGCTCCGAACTGACAACGGTAATTTTCTCTACAATACTGCGTTTAATCTCCTGTTCGGTGACACCACCAGAACCGACTGAAGAATTTCCAACGCTCGACGGTGCGGATACTCTTTCTGGGATTCTATAACGACTCATCGATACTGATAATGACGATGAAGAACCTTCTTCTTGTCTACGAACGGCCGGGGTCCCATTTTCGTCTTCAAGTGAGATCGAAGGCAAAATATCCTTTGAATCCAAAGCAGTCCCTGTCTTCTCTGCACCATCCACCTTTGAATCATTCTTTTCAATAAACGGTGTTCTCAGTAAAGTGCCATCTATCGACGTTCTCTTCTCTTCCTGAAATCATTTTTTTCAGTTCATTTGAAAACTTCTTCACTACTAATCAGATTGTTCAGCTACCTTCTCAGGTGATTTGCTCACTTTATCTGATTTCGATGAATCCACTGATACAGGTGACTTGCTGGAATCGTCCATGTTCGCTGAAACAGTGTTTGGAGTAATTTGTTTGCATCGATCCAGAAAGGGAGATAGAAACAAAACGGAGGAGGGAGCTTCAATTTTTTGACCTAATTTTTAATTTTTTTTTGCAGTCCTTTTGATAGTCGCTGAAAGGGTGCGCGCTCGTTTGGAGCTTCGACATTTCTTCTCCTTTTTTAATCCTACTTTACAGGACAGCAACTCTAACAGCAAATATTAGAAGTTCTCCGTGCTTAGCGCAATCCCAAGTAGTACATATTTGAGTGATCGATGGTTGTCAGCATTTGTTTCATTGAAAGCATATAATCGCTCATCTGAGCGTTCAAACATGAGGAAATCTCTTTTCTGGATCTCCTCTATAGTCCCATACAAAAGGAAATAATGTCTCTGGCGTGCCAGTCCGTGTATTCTTTTAGGGCACAAGGACTAAGACCCCAGAGACTTTATTTGTACTTCCTGCGTATTCCTTTTATTTTTACTTTTATTCTTTTAAACTTCTAAGCCATTTAGGAGTTCAATTAAACCTTTGTAGTGACTTTTTCATATATATATCCACGAAAAAAAGAAGCTTACGACACCTTGAATACCGTAACATTTTAAACTAAGTGAGTATAGTTAAGCAGCATCGGGAAATAATCCACTGTCAAATGAGTAGTCAATGATGAGTGCCAAACATTTCACAGGATCATTTTTTTTTTGAGTGGGGGAGGGGGTGTTTGAACAATTTTCGATTACGACGAGATTTGAATTCACTGGTTTTAGCCCACCCTTTCAAGTCCAATAATTTGTACTCTTTAGGAGGACGAAAGCGCAAACGGTGGAAACATTTTACCAATTGGGAGTTGATCTCCTTGACTGTACCGTGGGAAAGTGCAGAAAATATGCAGCAAGGATAAATATGATTATAGAAGTTAGCGGATAACAATTTTAGCCGTTTCTGGTTATCTTAAGTTTCTCTGAGTTGAGAAATTTTTAGAAAATATTTGCCGAAAAAAAGCAGATCTGTAACATAATAAATCTACCGCTTGATGTATTCGCTTGGTTTGAAAACGATGGGAATCTCAATTTAAAAAGTTATTCATTTACTTTTCTCTTCTAGAAAATATAGGTGCTCAATATATTTTTTCTAGCTCTAGCAGGAAGAATGCTGGTGTTATTTTTATTTTATTTTTATTTTTTTTCATGTTTTTCAATATTTTTCCTATACTAACAGAAGAATGCTGCCTGTCTTGCATACGACGCAGGCGCTTCGCCTCTGTTATATAGGTTCAAGCAGGACGGTGTTATGCGGTCCGGCGTCAGTGGGTTATCGTTCACCTCCCTTCGGGGAATTTCCCATAGGCACAAACTTGACCGTCCCACTTTTTCTTTCTACAACATGCATGCGGAGTTTTTTTTCGACATTTTTCCAGAAAATTCCCTGTATTTTTAATTCAGCTCAGATCAAACAAGTGGTGGTGCCGTGGGCGTTTGATTTTCTCCAAGGTACCGCAAGTAAAAATTTAGGTGCTCAAATTAACTTTGTCAGTGATTTCTTCATATGATCCACAAAAAAAAGCTCACGCCACCTCGGATACCGTAAAATGTCAAATCAAGTGAACATAGTATAGTTAACCAACATCTAAACAACCATTCCACCGTCAAATTTTTTAAAAGTAAGATTTAAATATGGTAAAAATAAAATGATTTATACACTAATTTCCATTTTCGTATTTTCTACCTTAGCTAAATTGGGTATCGGAGCACTTGGGATGCGCTAACGCGCTCTACTGCGATTCATAATCGTTGACAGCGTTCTTTTCCTCCCAGACATGTCTGGTACCAATTTATCGACACCGGAGGTATGAAACGCTTGGTTGGCACTAGAGCGGTTACGAACCATCGATTGATCATGCTACAGCCACAGCAGAACCTCTTACCGACTGCGCCACACCTGGCTCATACATATATGCTATTCTCCAAAATTCTCTATGTTCTTTTTGATTCTCTGTAATCCTCCATTTTCTTCCGTACTCACCTTTTTATCACTCCTTTCTCTCTTCTCTTCGTTTCAAAGCACAGGGATAACGCTGTGGAACGTAAAGATAACGTAAACGTAAACGTTAACAGACGCTATAGTCGGGTCAAAATCACATGGAACTGGGTACATTTACGTAAGTGGCTGCGTTCGAAGCGATACGGTGGAGCTAGCGGTTGGGATCGAGGTGGGACCATCGATAAGTGGTGCTAACAGGGGTCCCATCTCTATCCTATCCATCCAGGTCCATCGCGCGCCGCTTACGCAGCTGCACAGCACTTCAGCCTCGTTTTGATTTGGCTGTAACCGTCCGGTGCCATTTCAGCACATCTTTAGTGTATTACTGTCACAAAATGTACTAAAATGTACGGTTATCATACTAGAGAAGACCACCAGTCCATCTTATTTTTCATTCAAACCCCTTTCAAGCCGAAATTTACCAAGCTGATGATATCCTGAGAGCAATTATTTCAGGCGCTTTCCTGAAATAGTTACTTTCACAACAAAAATGGTTCACCTTCGTTTTCAGATGGTGGGGTTACGTCGACGCTTTCCGATTCCTCACTTTCGTTTTGTTCTTCTTCATCTTCATTCAATTTCTTTTGCTCTAACTCTTTTCGTACTTTCTAAAACTAAATTTTGCATAAATCAGCAGGAACATTTTACATCTGCAACACTTTAAAAGAGGAATTTCTCTATTCTCTTTCAAAATGAGGTCCAATCTCAAACTCTCATCAACTAATCCACAATTGCTAACGATTAATGTCAAACATTGTTGCATTCTGGATAACTCTATATCGATTATTGAAGATAATACCTAGCGGGAAACTTTAAAAAAAAAATATGACAGTCGTTTATTGAAGATTACATGTGCTGGAAAATTCTGAAAGATGCGAAAAAAATAGAAGTTGCTGTGCATGGTTTTGTTGGATTTTGCACCGCCCACAGTATGCTTAGTGATTTATGAAGGCGGAAATATTTTCTAGTCAGGATAATGCTGTAATAATCGTATGAAATAGCACCGCTTGTTGTTGTACGTTCAGCCCCCGTTTATCCAATAATACTCTTCCAGTCAAGCTGGATAAAGCGCTCTAGCGGAAAAATGTGTCCAAGTTGGATAGATTCCCATCCAACAGAACTTTGTCCGCGGACAAACATATTAGTCGGCGGCAATAAGTTTTCACTCATTTTTGTAGTGAGAATGTTTGTCCGCAAGAAACAGCTGGGTCCTGCAGGGATGTGTCCGTCGCAACGGAACCGGATAACATTGGATACCTCGAGAAAAGAATCCCCTTCGACGATTTTCTTTTCATCGTATTTATCTTCGTAAGGATGGACATCGTGGATATATATTGGATATGAGGCCGGGTTGAAAATTCAACTTGCACGGTGTGCTACAATACTTTCCACTTATTCTTCAACATTTCCTTTTTCTTTAACTTTTTAACCTTTTACAATTATCTAACCTTATTTTTTAATTGCCAAACATTTTCATAGAATTTGGAGGAAATGTAGAAAGAGGAAGGCATCGTGCACTTATTTCTGGAAGCTCTATGTTCCTTTTTTCGAGCTTAGTAGCTTTAGGATACATGTGATAGATCCTTCAGAACTGATGCTTAGGTTCTAGGGCGCCCACCGTCTTAGTTGCTCACTTCCAGAATTGAGAAAAATAAGGATTAAGTACTCCACAATTACACTTTACCTTAGGATTTTTCATTGATTATTTTGTACGTCAGAGAAATATTCAGTCAATTCGTCAGAAAAATAGAAAAAATGAAAAAAAAAATAATAAGAAATCTTGTACGTCAGAGAAATAGAAATAGAAGAAAATACAAATTCAGAGAAATAAGTCTTGAGTACTCCCCAACTACACTTTATCCCGGGATTTTTCATTGATTATTTTATACGGTCCTTATCAGATACAAGTGTCCAGCTCGGGAACATTTCTCGTTCTGTTACGAGCTGTCACGGACCCAGTTCTCGCCTGTTGTGGAAAACCTAAGCGGACATCCAGAAATAGGTTGTAATATTTCAAAAAAAAAAGAAGATAACTACTAGCGATTTTTCTAACCTTTCGATATCTGATAACGAGAAACGTGGTTCCTGCCGTTATGGTCATAAATCCCATAATTAAAGCGAGTAATGTTCTACGTCGTATTGCGACTATGTACAGGTAGCCAGATTTCCAGAATGGTTGTCTCGGAGCTTCTCGAATATCCATAACTAGAAATGAACTCCGCTTCTCCGAATCTGTTTATGTATGAATAACATATTTGATAAATTTGATACGGAAACACTACGGATTACGATTACTGCAGTATTTTTCCATCTCCTATATAAAAATTCGATGAATCTTCATTGTGCATAAGTTGACTATTAGTAGATTTATTTATTCATCTATTGTTTATTTTTTTTATTTTGAAAACGAACATAGATATGCCATAAAATAAAATAGAACAACAATAAAAGCAAGAAAGAACGGAGCTCACTGGAGTTTTGCGTTAAAATTAGAAAATATTCGTGAAAATTCACGAGTAAAAAAAGCAATTGGTGTTAGTAAATTGTTGTTTCGATCATTGTGTAGCCCAACATCCGCTCCAAAATCCCAACAATTACGAATTGCAGTAAAAAGTGTTGGCTCAGTGGATTGATACGTCAGTGATTTTGCCTTTTTTTTTAACTTAAAGGCATCACCTCACGAATCCGAGGTGGTACGAGTTTAAGGCGAGTTATGCGTATGTGGGGTTGGGGAATTGGGTGATTCCGTCTATTTCCTCCTAATTGCAGTAAAAAAACGGCCCGGAACATGCTGCGCGAGCACAGGATTGGCGCGTTCCAATCGAACTCGCTGTAGAAAATAGCGCCCCGGAACGTCGAAGCCGCATCTTCCGATCCGTTTTTTACGGCATTTAGAAAGAAATGAGCGGGATCACATCCCTTTCTGCAATCTACGATCCCGTATAGTCTTTGACCATCGGAAATCAATATCACGTCAGATTCGTGGGGCGCCTTTAATTATTCTTGCGTCTAGCTATTACTAATTATTTGGCCTACTTGGGTTGGGTTTTCGCAGTGTTTTGGGCAACAGCACATTTTGTAATATCTGAGTAACCTTACTATAACCGTGTAAGTCATATAGCTCGCACGTGCTCAAAACCAATATATCAAGTCAGTGTTTTATTCTCCCATACAAATCTGGTAGCAAATTTATTGATCTCAGAAGGTTAATAAGCTTAAATCGATGGTTTCACATGGATCGTGCAGTCATGGCGGAACCTCTTGCCGACTGCGCTACACCAGAACTGAACCAACTATGACTATAACTGCGAGCTACACCCTACCTCCATCTAATCATGGCGATATCCCAACAACGTCAGTTTCGCGAGACTTCTTCAATTGCATTAAAGGCATCACCCCACGAATTTGAGGTGGTACGGAATTCAGGTGGACCATTCGTATACAAGATCCGTTCATTTCTTCCTAATTGCCGTAAAAAACGGCATCGAAGATGCGGCTTCAAGCGTTCCAGGGCGCTATTTTCTACAACGAGTTTGATTGGAGCGCACCAACCTCGTGCACGCGCCGCATCTTCCGGACCGTTTTTTTACGGCAATTAGGAAGAAATGGGCGGAATCACCCCCATCTCCATGATCTTCTATCCCGTATAAGAGTACTCCACCTGAACTCCGTACCGCCTCAGATTCGTGGGGTGATGCCTTTAACCGTCAGAGTAACAATACAACGTTCCATAAATGGGTTTTCTCACGAACTGCTCTTCACAAGCCTAAGGGTAATAAGCTCGTTCTCACTGATTATTACAATATCATCAAGTGGAGTGGCACACAAGCCTCGCGAATTTCTTCTCTCATCCAGAACTACTCTCCTGGTCGTAATATCATAAATAATCATTCTCGATCCATCCGCAAAAACCATAAACTCCTCCACTTTGCACATTTGTCTGCCTGCCACCGGGAATGTATCGACGAAACTTCCGTCATTGTTCAGTAAAATAGTTGAATCGTCATCTCCTGACAAAGCAATGAATGGTGAGGTGTAAACAATGGTATGAACAGCTTGGGGCTCGCTTGGAATTGTTTTCAGGCGAAGATCGGGTATCGGAACGATCCATATACCGCCTGTTTCTGTTGCGATACACGCCTCATCACCACTCCTAAACAAAAAAAATCACTCAGCGAGCATATTGTTCGAAATTATTTGCAACGACAATCTCGACAACAATTTTTTTCTAAAAAAAAAAGTTGGAGACCTGCTCATTGAGATAATCGATACTGGTTTCTCGGATGAGGCCGAATTTCGAATCTGTCTGGGCAGATCGCTCACGGAGAGTCGCAAAGTCTGAAATGGACACCTAATACACATACAACCCGATAAAACCTCGCGACACCCGTGTTATGTTTTTTTTGCGGCCCAGATGGGGTTACAGTACACGTTTGCGCGGCGGGAACAATTCTGCGTTCTCAGCCGTCCGCATGCGGTTGATAACTGCAGTCGACTATGTGAACGTTACAAGTTGTACTGGATACAACAGATTTTTCTTTCTTTGCTGGATTCGTAGCAGCGTGTTATTATTTTTTAACACAGTGAAAGGCACAAATTTTTTAGATGTAAGAGCAAAAAATTGAAAAAAAAATTAAGAATACAAATATGGAAGAACAGCTTTCTGAGAATTTCTCACCTTAACGTTTTCCAGTCCAGTCCCTTTCAGCTGAGATATAATAATATTACCATCCTCTCCACACGAGATCAGCTGGGAATTTGAGATCCAGTCCAGAGCGGAGACGGTTTGTGAATGAACCTGAACATTTACGCCTTCACCTGAAATATTCCCATAATCAACTCTAGTCGGGTCAAAACGACATGAGTCACGAGTGTAGTTGCGGTACATTTACGTACGTGCTCGAAACGGCGCGGTGGAGACAGCAGTTGGAACCGAGATGGGACCGTCGCAAAGTGCAGCGATGGGTGGTGCCAGTAACGGTCCCACTACGCTCCTAACTGCTACACCGCCCCACTGCAGCGCTTCGAGAGAAGCTGCGTACACAATTGCGTACGTGCTTCATGTCGTTTTGACCCTGCAACGCGTGTGAACCAACTTTCGAAGCACTAGCCACTGTTTCGCCTATCACAACGTGAACATCTCCAGCCACATCCCCGACTGCAAGAACTCCCTGCGGCGACCATGAAGAACTCGACGGGCATACAGCCAGGGGTATAGAGGTGGCCTGAAGTTCTCATCAAGTGGATTCAGGTTAATGAGTGAAGATTGCATCTACAAGTGATTTTTTTAAATAAATGTGATGGTTTCGTAATACCATTCAACAAATTACAGTCGTGATGTATAATAAGCTATTATCGGGTGAAAAGTATTTAGGAAGGGTGGGCTACTCATCCCTGCTCTAATCGAACTACACTCGAATTTCACCTTAGGGCGCAAAATCTTTCCCAAAGCACAAAAACCACCAGGTACTGAGTTTCTCATTCGAAAAGGCGATAGTTCATTCATCAATCGACAGTTCTTCACTGGAGGTGAATAGCTTAGTCAGTCGGGGCTCCTAAAGCCTGAGAGATAGTTTTCGAGTATCCATAAGGCTAAAAAAAAACTACGGGAAAAAAGGAGTGTAGAACTAAAACAGTTGATGTTAATGTTAATGTCCTAACTTCACCAACCTCTCCAAAAAAACTTACTGCGAGTGACTATAAGTTATATAGTTAGGTTGTATCATGTAGCAATTCTTACGCTTTGAAAAAAAAACCAGAGGTGGCCTCGGAGACAGCTTTACCGCAATCCACATTTGACAGTTAAGAGCGGTTTTTGCGCTCTAAGTGCAGCTGGAGTCCAGTTCAACCGGAGCAGTGTTGAGGGTCCTCATCCCCCACCCCAACCCTCTTTTACCCACTATAATCATTATTTAAAAATGGTTAGTGGGCTTAGGTTCGGCAACCACCTTGACCATTCACTCCAAGCTCTATGTATGCGTGAAATATGGAGCTACAATTGTGACTTTCAGGAGAGTCCGGAGAGTGAACTGTGATTCTGTATTATGTCATAATCAAATGGAAGTAAAAAGAAATCTCATGGATACCTTGCTTCTTTGCGAAACTATGATCTTTCCCTCGTGACAACACCATGTGTCGTGATCTGTCTCGCCTATAAGAATAGCGACACGACCTGCAGAGCCACTTGATAGCGACACCACATCCAGGGTTTCAGTCGAAAGCTGAAAGAGATCCTAATGAAGAAGAATGTTCCAGAAAAGAAGGTGAGGTTTCTAAAAAAAAAATTCCACGAATAACTAAGAGAAACTTCTGCTGGGAACGTTCCGGGCAACCTATTGAGCTCTTCATTCATGTTAGAGTTTTTTTTTCCATCATTTTTCAACTTTCTTCTCTCTTATCACTATTTATTTACTGTATTTCATTTGTATTTGTCCTTGCCATACATCATTTTTTGCAGGATATTGAAAATTAAACAAATAAATACAAATATAAATAAATAAATAAATGCACACGTAAGTAAATACATAAATAAATAAATAAATACATAAGTAAATGAATAAGTAGAAAATATAGAAAAGGCTGGTCGGTGATTTGCGTCCTTTCTATATCTTTTATAGTCGTGGCAGAGACATGGTAACAATATCCGCGTCGCGTAATTTAGTTAGAAATTCCTCAGTCAATTTTGCCTAAATAGCTTAATTTGCCTACCAACAAGGAGAATATCCAATTCTTCAGTGCCCCTAAGGGTAGGAAAATTACAAATCTTTAAGAGACTTTTTTGGAACAATTCTTTGATCAGCCTAAAAAAACATTTGTCGCCTGCATCGCCGAGCACCCGTCAAACATTCTTTAGGATCTTAGATGCAGGAAAAAAGCTCCGCCTCATCTCGGACTTCTCAGCGCGCCTTTAGACTTTTCGACACTTTTTTAACTCTTGGATATCGCCGTAAACCTCCCACAGAACATGTGTCGTATTACAGTTGTTACATGCAGCTGTAAAAAATAACGTGAAACAATGAAAAAGAGAAAAATGACAGAGAAATGTTCACACAAAATGAGAGAAGTGTTTACATCTGTGGTAATCCCCGTTGTGGACAATTTTTCTGAAAATTTTTCGTTGGGATATTCCAGTGGCCAGCCGAGAGCGAAGAGCAATGAACCAAACCCTTCTTTTCAAATAATTTTACGTAATTAATTTCCGCTATCAGTACTCAGGACAGTAACTTATTTCAAGGATTTCGATAAACCACTAGAAGTTTGCATTTGTCCTCTAGTCGTTAATTAAACCTCAACTCTTTAGTTCCATAAATATTATTAAATTAAAATGCTTCTGGTGGTTAAAGTGGTGTTCAGTGTGCTGGGCAAGGATACAGTTTATTAGAAAGCTGGAAAAAGGATGTTGTTTAGAAGAAATACTTGGAAAATTTATAACTTACAAGTGAGACCGTACATGTCCGAATGGGTTGAAGTTGAACGAGGCTAGTTGAGTGAAATGATAATAAACGATCATAGATTCGAGATGCAGCCGAGTCGTGCAGCATTGACTCAACGAGAGTGATTGTCTAAAAATACAAACTGCGTAGATTGAGAATCTATCAAAACAGACTCGTAAACATATTCTGAACAAAATCAAGGAGTCAAAATCTATGCCTCGGGGGTTTTTTTAAACGATCTAAGGAGTTAAGATTTATTTAGTTCCACAAGTGCACATCCCAAAATCCAGTATTGGTCAATCTACCTTTCTAGACGGTGTAAAACGCGTTACACACACCATCTTCAGCAAGCTCTGAATATGTCTAACTGGATAGACGCGACGCGTCCACCTTAGAACTCACTCCTTCTCTGCCTCATACACCGCACACACACTCTTTCTTCCCTCTACCTGTCTCAATCAAAGGCGCACTACGCTCACTCGCTTGGACATACTCGGCGTCGACTATATACCAACCATATCGTCCCCTGCCACTACATTAAACTCGTCCGAACCGGCCTACCTGGCAAGTGTAGCGCGGTGGTAGGAGGTCCCACAGTATTTTCGTGGGGTCGGCAACTTTTAACTCTGCTAGGCTAACCAAACCTTTTCTTCATCCTACTGAGGTCGATTGGTACCGGATTGGTTTCGGAAGATAAAAACAGCAGTTTCATCCATTGATTGATCCTCCGCAACTAATTGCGTAGGCAATTAATAAAAAGGATAAGAGGACAAAATGTCCGCTTGGGATGCGCACCACGTTTGCTTCAATTCAGAATCGTTTGAGGTTCACGAACGTGTAACTGGCCTATACAACGACTTGTGAGGGCTAGCCGATGTGTCAAATCAATTTTTTAATCCTCGCAGACAAATATGGTAACAATTCATCGACCTCAGAGGGATGAAAGGCGATGAGTGAGCACAAGGGCGGTTTCGAACCTACGATCGATCGTGAAGGCAGCGGAACCTCTTACCGACTGCGCTACACCAACCCCAGTGTAGGGTTAATACGGGTTTACAGACCTCAAACAGCTTTAAATTGAATTCGAGCAAGTTCTCAAATCTAAAGAGGGATTATCAATGCCGAACACTTTATCACTGCACCTCTAAATCGTGGAAGAAGTTCTTAAGTTGTGATTTTGATAAACTCAGACATACAGCCTCCTTTGAGTTGAGGAATGAGTTCTAGAATGATCTGGAGTGAGTGAAGATAGAAAGGAAACCAAAAGACTGATAATCACTGCACGAACAAGAAGGAAAGAGGTGTTCTGAACAGAGGAACTTTTCAGGATAAGTGAAAAAATGAGGAGTGTACAATGAATTCCCCCACTCTCCCGCCTACATACCTCTTCGCTTATCATCACTCCGTCCGCGTTCACTTCCACGTTATCGACTTCAGTTTGAACGGCTGTGGAGCGTCTCTCCATCGGATCCGTTTCCTTGTCCTCGGTTTTCATCGCATCCGTCATTGTTGAACATTCCGAGTAACTTGCTTTAGGTGGCTTCTTGGATTCAATTACTAGCGAATGTAAGGTTACGTCGGATAGCATTTTCTGGAACGGTGACGATGAGGAATGCAATATTCTTATTTTTCTAAAAAAAAAGAAAGGAGGAGATTCATTTCACTCCCTGAATCTCCCTGAAGTTGAAAGAACAACGTTCACATCACAAGGAAAAATCGAAAAAAAAAACAAAAATGAAGGACTCATAACACAGAACAGCAATGGATTCGTATATAAGAGAAAAGACTTTCTAATAAGAAGAAATTGGAACGAAAATTTTTAAAAACCATGAAAATTTAACGAAAAACAAGGCTACTTCCTAAATTCAGCAGCAGATACAGAATATATCGGCAGCGGTGCTGGAATCGAATTTCAATATTTAATAAATTATTTCAAACAGGGATCGGAAATTCAATTGCACAATATGAGGATAATTGGGGACGGGATATTCGCAATCAATATTTTGTACTAGTTTAATTTCATACTTATTTCTGCCGCATTAAAGCATACCACATTTAATTAATTAATTAATTTGTTTATTGAAAACATCTGCAAGTGTGCCATGAAACAAAAAAAAAAACAAGATGGAACAGAGGTCACTAGATTTTCGCCTGAATTTTACACAACAAGACTGGCCCTTCAAAGCGTGAGGTGTGGTGGGTTGGCAGGTTATTCTCCTGCTACAGAAGATGAGAAATCCTGTGTTTTGTGCAAGGTTTTAATCAATTACGATAAATAACTGATTTCTCACGGTTGCTGAGACGAGTGAAGGAGAAAATTCGACGGTCAGAAATAAAACTAGTGGCATTCATCGGCAGCACCGCTGTCTTCTACCCATTTGGTTGCCATGGCAACGGCTGAATTGGCGGCTAAACGAACACAATAGGTCCGATCCGGATTATTAAAAAGAACAACTTTATCTTTTTGATTTTCCTCTCACAAATCGCAGAGGGTGGAATCGCAATCGCAGATTCAGAGCAAAAATTTATCTATTCGACGCTCCAGCAAATATCTTCAGTCCATTCAGACTCGAAGCACCTTAAGCGCTTAGTACTGCTCTACTTCTCTGTAGATCTGAGAAATATATTGGAACCATTACTATGTGGGAAAGAATATGGACAAATAATTGAATTCTCTCCTTTTCAAAACCTCCTTATTTTTGGTTCTTTTTTTGAGTTTCCTAATTTTGATCACTTCTTTGTAGCGGAGGTCAAGGATACTAGAGGTCAAGGATACTAGAATATTCGTTAACAGCCGTCATTTTGCACCATGATGAAGTGGTTTTGACCGGTAGACTCAATGCCTGCGTAGTAGATATTAATATTTTCTTTATATTCTCTTATCTTTGCATATTTTTCTTGTCAATAAGGACCGAACCTCATAAACTCTGTTAAAAAAATAGTGCAACATTGTGCTTTATGCAAATTGTTCCCAACGGGTGGTAGAAGACTACAGTACCTGGATTACCTCCTCCACAAAACTACACTTCAACCCTAAGCAAACACCCTTATGAGTTTCCAGTTTGTGGTGATCACCGGAATAGGTTGACCTTGGTAATTGTGATCTACTAGGGATCTACACGGTGACCCATCACTGCGTTGGATGACCACCCTAATTTTCGACCATCAAGCGTCGTCGAGTGGTCCATTCTATCCGGTCCATAACTCTCTCAGTATCCGCCTCAATGTTACCGCTTAAGTCATTTCCAGCGTTTTTTTAAAGTTACCTCCGAGGTCTTGCGATGATAAAAGCCCGGAATGAAAGATCTAATTAACTCCTTGATCCCATTAATTAATTAGTCGCGTTCCTGGCCACAATCATTTCTCATACGTGATTTCGTTGATACTCTTTCATTTGTACCATCGCGGTCATCTTAGTCGATTAATTATTTGATCCTTAATAATTAATTAATGTTGCTTTCATTGTCCACGCGAAGTAATGGACGAGTTGTCGCGTTCTTCTCCGGGCAAAAGATGCTCTTAATGCGTAGTGTCACGACAGAAATGTTCCCGAAGGATCAGTAGTCAGATTGAGATGAAACCTTTGTAACTGTGTGCATTTCACCATATTTCTTCCTTTCAACTACAGTTTGAGGCTATCATTCCTAAATTATACTACCAGCTAAATGTAGCAACGGTACAATTGCACATCTTTCTTATTAGCAATTTCATTAACAATAACATCCAATATCCAGAATTAAGTGAACAACGTACAAAACACATACATATTTCTATTCACATTGAGCATATGAAGAATATAAGACATCTTCACCTAACGATCGCTAGAACTATAAGATGAAAATCCTTCTCAGAAAATTGAGAGGAACCCGTTTTTTTTTTTCTCCTGGAGCACGAACAGCTAAATATATCCGCCAGGAATACTCAAGCTTTTGTTTGGCAATATCTTAACATAAACTTTCAGTAAAACCACCAGTACATCTAAAAATGATATCTAAAAATTTTCCGAAGATTCGAAAACTAGCAAAGTGAACGGTAAAAGAGCGGCAGTCGCTTGACAGGGCATTTTTTTCTTTTAGCCACAGTCAAATGTACTAGAAATAAATAGAAAAACTTTGGAATTATAAAGCATATAAGAGCAGAAATATGACTAGAAATTATAAGAAAATAAATCGGTATACTTCCTTCTTGCTATTGATGCAAAAATTGTGGTTGCGTTTCGGTTTCTTGGACTTTTGTATCTGAACCATTCAACGAAGTCTCAACAGCTTCTAATGCCTCTTCGAGTTCTTCCTCAACCTAAAATAAACATCAAGTTGCTTGCGTTTTTCTCCCCAATTTTTCAAAAAAAAAGAAGAGAAAAAGTTTCCAAATAAAGCATCTCACCTCATTCTCGCTAGCCTCCTCTTCTTCTTGATCATTATAGACAAGATGCTCATAGATCGCATCGCCAAAGTCATTGGCTTGTTCTGTATTATAGAAACATCTTGCCTCATGATTTCGTTGATTTCTAGCGCTGGCAAAGAAACGGCCGCAGCCCTTGAGGCAAATGTATCTGAAAAATCAAAGTACGTAAGTAATAGATTACTTTAGAAGTCACAGACAAAAACTGAAAATTCATCTTCTCTAACAACCCAGGTAGCAAACAATCTGCAACCGCACTCTTTAGATTTATATGAGATTTTGTCACGCTGTAACTGCACCAAATGTCAGCTTTATCAATATATTTCTGTGGGGGATTCAATCAATTAAACAACTTAAAATCACTGCAAACACACCTTTTCGTCATGAAATGTTTTGTTTGTTGATGGTAGTTTAACAGTGCACCGGACACGAAACGCAGATCACAGCCTTCTATATTACAAATGTACCTAAAACAAGTGAAATTTTCGTGTCCCTTATCAATCAATAATAGTAGGCTCACGGTTTTTGATCCAAATGCCGCCGTACGTGCAAGCGCATAGGAGTTCTCTGCGCAAAGGTCATACCACAAATTTCGCACTTGAATGGCTTTTCACCGGTATGTGTTCTCATATGGGCTTTGATCTTACTCGGATATTTGTCAATCCGTCCACAGTACTGACATTTATGCATAACCGGCTTCCGGCGATTATGCGGACTAGCAGAATCAACATCTAGGCCCTGAAACGCAGGAGAACAATACTAAAGGAAGACGCATGAACGTATGGATCCGCTTACCCTAGCAACCGCGTCTATTATCCAGTCCAAATTCCTAGCACCATGTTGCTTATCCGACTGTGATCGGATCAATCGATTACGTCTCATTCGTCCACTAGGCTGAGCTATGACCACTGGACCCTCCTCGGTCATCAATCGAACATGTCTAAGAGGTGCTGCCATCTCTATCATCGCCGCATCCACTTCCATTTCTTGCATGTTTTTGTTCTTAAGGAAATAAAATAATAGGAAAAGATATGTCTCAGTCCAGTCTCTAGATGGATCGACTCAAATACTTACAATCATTCTATCGTAGTATTCATCGCAAGTAAGTCTTCCTTTCTTCGGAGGTTTTGGATCAATGAGTACCCGAACACGGTCTTCCACAGGTATGTCTTCGGCCAGATTAATGTCAAATATATCATCGCTGCTAAATTTGACTATTTACGATCCTCATAAAATTACATTACTGGTGTCGACTACAACTGTACAACGTAATTTTAATTTTAAGACAACGCTTAAGCTAGGAATTTCTTTCTGGTGCTAAATAAAAATGAAAAATGCTCATTCTTTTACCGAATGTTAATTGACGCATTTATGATTAACGAATAACAGTATGCAGATTGCAATAGCTGGTATAATGAAGACCGAGGTTTCCCTCTACAACAAAATTAGAGGTTCGCGCTTGTCCCTTCTACAGCACCCATTGCCAACAAAGCGCAGTTACAAAGTCAAGGAATTCAAGATTCAATATCCAGAGAGGGAAATAATGGTTGTGTTTTCAGCAATACAGAATGTAAAAAAGGAATTTAAGCAAGAACTGACCTAACAATATTATCATAAACAATCGTTCGCTGCAAGGGAATATTCGTGGGATTTCTGGCGTCTAGCATGTAATGTTGCTCTGACGTCTCTATCTGAAATCTCAATCTATACACACTTTGGAGTGCAGCATACAACTTTTTGATATTTCCACACTCTCAAATCAAATCTCAAATGGAAATCAAAATCCTACGAAAAAGTGATTTTCCGGGATTTGATGCGAGAAATACAGAAGAAATAGTCGTTTTCTCTTTTTCACCTCAATTTCCTCAGTAGGGGGCGGAACATTCGGATCATCCACGTAAGTGTAGTGCTCGTATATCTAGAAATTCATTGCAAAGGCCATGTTCAACTAATTTCTCTTGTGACTCACTCGTAGTGGTTCATTGGGGAAATTCTGCGCGGGTGCTTCTCGAGGGATAGCGTTATCCAGGGTTACAGGAGGCCGTTGAAGTTCGATTGTATCAACAGGTTGACCTTCCATCACCATTGCTGTAAATACTTAATGTGATCCTGCATTTGAGCTACAGTAAAGCAGTGAGCAGTCTTAAAGTTTTTTACTGCTACGAGTATTTAGATAGTCTTCTTTTAGACTACCCAGTAACTGACTTGGATGGTTGAATATTTTGGCGGGGAAAAAGTAGATTTGAACCTCTTGTGATATTAATTTACAATTAAAGACGACGTTCTTCAGTATAACAAAGTGTACTCACTTTCTTCATCATAAGGATAATATCCGTATTGTTGATCATCCGCTACCATGATTGAATGCTGTTCAGCAGCAATCTCTTGCTCTTGCCCTTCTTCTGCGGCATTAACCACCATTGTACCATCTTCATACACTTCTGGCTCCCCTCCTTCTTCGATCCACTCTTGCATTTCACCATGGACAACAGCGATATGTTCCTCCACCTACAAAAAAAACTAACGTATTGTGAGAATTTAACACAAGGATATAGAAAAATGGGGTTTTATCTAAATATGAGGTCACAAAAACGCATTCAAACGGGCGAAAAACACACAAATAGAAGACGTCAAACCTCTTCCTTGCTTTGACTTTGCATGCCACACTCCACAATAGGACATGCATACACATGAGAATCCACTGCTACTTCTCCTGCATGTGCAGTGTCCACAATAGCCTCAGTTTCCGCTTCTACACCTTCTTGAATTACTATCGTATCTATTGGTGGATCATCTTTCACTTCTGGTTGGTAATGAGTCTTAAATATTTTAATTACTTATGAACAAAACATGAGATTAGGGGAAATAAAAGAAATAATGACTTTTTCGTGTTGTTTCTTCAGAGCAAGCGACTGGAACGAATGAGGGCAGTAGGAGCATTTGTAAGGGAGTTCTCCATGGTGACCTCGAAGATGTACCTTAAAAAGAACGATGGAAACGGTATTTAAGTTAAAGTAATTCAACTCGTTCACAGAAGCCTACTCCTTTTTTAATATCTGACATTATCTGGCTCGAAAACATTTGAATTACAAGATCTTTTAATTTTAAAAAGTCATTTCATTAAAATAAATGAGCACTAAGAAGCGCATTCTATCTAAAACAGAACACGTCCCAAAGTTTTGCACCATGACTACCACTCACCTTTAAAACATGCCCTTGTGAGAAACCAGCACCACAGATTTGACACTGATACGGCCGTTCACCGGTATGCTTCCTTAGATGTTCGGCAATTTTTGATGGATACTTGATCTCTTTGTTACATGGCCTACAGTAAAACGTTTGGGCAGGTTTCCGTCGAACCATGCGGTACTTTCGTATAGAAGTGCGTTCATAAATAGAGTCACGCTGCTCCTGTAAGCGATAGGACTTTCAATTGATGATAACGGCAAAAAAAAATAACCAAAATTATAATCCTGATCAGTCAAGAGAACTAACCTTATCCTCTGCATAATTGTACTGCTCTTCGTGATCTTCTTCAACATCTAGGATACTTTCCTGTAAACAAAATATTTCATTAAAAACAAACATAACCTAATGAAGCTATAACAAAAGAAAATATAAGGTAAGGAATAGAAAATCATTCAAATTGCTCACCTCCGTCACTTCCAATTCCTCAACAGTTGTGTGGATTGGGCTTTCATAGCCTACATAGCCTACATTTGAAGTGCCCACTGTTGAGGTGGCCTCTTCAAACATCCTAAAATGTTTATTATAATCCACAGGGAAACATAAACTGATTAACTGACTGAAATACAAACTGAGTTTGCACCGTACATACAATGCAAACTTTTCGAAATACATATGAACGAATAACCCAATTCAGCCCAACTCTAGCAATCGATGGATAATATCTTGGTACGGACAATTACGAATAAACAAAAACACCTCGTAGTTCTCCACAAATTGAGGAAAAACAGGGATAAGTACTAAGTTCCACTCTAAGATTCCTATAACAAACGTTCACAATATGATCGAAACGATCAAGAGTAGTTCTCCAAGAAGATCTGGACAAAGGTACGATACCGAGGAATCCACAATTCGCTCAAATAGCCAAGGAAGGTCATAGGTTATAGGAAAAGGTCATGAAAGGATACTTTCAAATGAAACAGGGGACGATTCTGAGCTGTGTTCCATTGTTTTACTAGGAAAGGAGAGTTAGAAGTAAAACATCAAGGTTGGAATTTAAAATAAGTAAGAAATACTACAAATAAGCAGAATAGGAGAAAAAATAGAGCATAAATAAGTAGTTTGGTGTGGATATCACCATAAAAAACCACAAAAAAGGTTTATATATTTTAATTTTATCGTAACGTAGAATCATAACAACGTGGCAAATATAAAACCACAAAACAACTCATGGCGATTACAATGTGGGAACTCGAATATTACAGCAGAACGCTCGTACAAAAAAACTTCCTGGAAAAAAGGAGTCTTCAAAATTTACAATGTGCCGCGTAGAAAAACACCAATTCCCTGTTGTAATCGCTACGCAACAACTAAATCTGTACATACAGTCTTAAAAATATTCTGGCCCGTAAATCGAATCAAGCAATGCACAGGTAACAAGACAACTAGTAGCTTCTAAACCCAACCTCATGAACTTACAAATGTTTCAAATGTAACATACAGTGAAAGACAATCTGATACGTAACAATTCAAAACAATTATTGCCTAAATAAAGCGCGCGCTGGATGTCTTATTTGCAACTTTCTCTTCAGAATATTAACAACTCGAGGTTTGATGGTCGAGTTCTCCTCAATTGTCGTATGATCCTTGAAAAACAGAAGGTGAAATAATGGTTAGAATACGAATTTTCGAAAAAGACTCTAAATAAGTCTGTTACCATCTTACCTTTAATGGTTTATGTTCTTCAAATAGCGCAGGCATTTCCTGTTCTTCAACGACCTCGTCCATCTCGTCAAGCTCTGCCTCGAAAACTGGGACTTCCACTACGCCTGATGGACAAGGCTCTAGCTCTAGGTCAGAGATCAGGTACTGGACAGGCTTTGTGTTTTCTGCCGGCAACAATAAATCAGGAGATTTCGAGCGCTGCGTCTCTTCTTTAATGAACTGAAAAACAGCGAAGATTAGGTCTACAAGTGAAAGAAGCTAATCTTGACAGTATATCACCTCCGCCGATTCTGGCTCTTCGGTCTCTTCAACAAACTCGCCCTGCATAAATGCAGGATGTTCGCTGATGGGTTCTAGTACCATACCATCTTCGGACACGTGCACTAACATATTAGTCGATGGATCAACAAGGATCTGCAGAAAAACAAAGAAGATCATCGAGAAATTGTGAGAAGAAAAAACAGTAAATGCTACCTGGTCACGAAATCCATCTGTCACTTTACCCTGCTTTTCAGCGAGCAACTCCAAATCAGCTTCCTTCTCAGCTTTCTCAATTTCCTTAACCAGAATAACTGCGGATACCACAGAAAACGAGAAGAAACCTTCCGTTAGGAGTAGGGAAGAAAACGTAATTCAGATTAGTTCACACAAAACAGGTGAATCTACGAGGCAAGCAAATAGTTATAGTAATGAAATAAAAGAACCGACTGAATAACGTACCTGTGGATCAAAAACTGGCTTAAACATAAGACCATGTTCACGCTGGCGATGGAGCATCAGATAGCATCTACGGCTGAACATACGATGGCACCCTGGGGAAAAGAGAACAATTACACTAACCATATCGACAATGCAGATTGTAGCATAAGATAGTGTCACTCTCTCGAAATAATAATTGAAAGAAAATAGCTCATAAAAAACGGAGAAATTAGAAACACCTCAGAAAGTAAAACTTGCAGAATTATGGAAAAGATCGAAACAAAATCTAACCTGGAACTGTGCACTCGTATCTTTTTGTTCCGGCATGGACCACTCTTTCGTGCTCATTTCGAGTCGATAAACTAACAAAACGTTTCCCACAATCCCAAGTACAGGCGAAGGGTCGCTCACCTTAAAAAAAAACCACTGCTGCCACAGGGTAAATCAATAGCAAACAACTTCCAAAAACGACAGCACTAAACACCTGATGTGTGTTTCCTCTTCACGTGCATATTAAGTGTTCCGGAGGTGTTGAAATGTGCGTCACAATAAACACAAACATACGGTCTATCACCGGTGTGCGTACGTATATGAGCCTGGAAATTTCTGCTAGAAAATCCAGCGGTGAAAAACCCGCCTAGAGAATAAAAAAAAACCGCTCACCTTAATCTTGCTTGCATGTTTAAGCATTAGTCCACACACTTGACACTGAACAAGCATTGGAGGTCGAACGGCACGTGTTTTTCTCTTCTTGATGGGGACACCAGTAACAACAGACTCAATTACTTCGTCGAGCCTAAAGCAGTAGTGGATCATGAGCACAAAAATCTAAAGTCCACAGGCTAATTACCGTTTGCTTGCTGCAGCCGAAATTGGTTGTTCGATGTGTCCAACTGGAGGTGCAAAGTCGACCATTGAAGTCCTTTCGGATTCGTTTTGTTTCGACCGGTTTTCTGTCGAGGCCCTATTCCAAATTTGTCGTTTCGGTGGTTTCAAATGAGGTCGTGGTGGGCCAAGACGTTTCTGAAGAAAACTACTACAAAAATTACGAAGTAGAAGTTCTGGTACATAGACAGCAGTACTTACCGATCCTACATGCCTTAACTCATGAGCATTTTTCTGAGCATTGTTTACGAAGCTCTTTCCGCATCCATAACTACAAACAAACGGAGTTTGACCCAAATGACGACGAACGTGGTTGAGCATGGGTGTTCGTTGCGTGAATTTTGCACCACAGATTTCACAACCGTAAGGTTTTTCTCCAGTATGGGTTCGCATGTGAGCCTAAAAGACGAACATGAAAAGAAAAAGTACCAATACCAACTAAGAATTGTAAAAAAATGAGTCAGTAAACAATAGACCACAAGAGATAAAGGAGTTTCTTACCTCTATTTTCGAAGGATGTTTCACTACAACACCACATACTTCACATTGGACAATAGTTGGCGGTTTTCTAGAAACAGCAACAGAATCCCTGAAAACGCAGAGAAAAGTGTGAACAAAGATACCCCAAACAAATATGTGAATACTACGCACCGGCGACTTTTATTCAACAACGGATCCAATTGTTGCTCTTCAAATTCAGCAGCGTTTGGACTTTCAATTGGCACTAACTCATCTTCTGTGTATTCGTTTCCATCTTCTAAATTTTATGAGATGTGTGGGAGTAGGTAATAAGGCAGTCACTTATGAGAAACGCGAGGTTTCATCTATCTAGTATAAAATAGGAAATATTGGAAAAAAAAACTGGAAGGTCGCGGTTAAGTCAAAGAAAAACAGCCACAGCGCTTCAGAAAATGACTGGTTCACTGAAGAAACATTTTCTTGAAAAAACCTATACCCAATGCCTGAAAAAAAATTTTCGCCAAAAGCCAAAAGGCCAAAAATCCAGAAAAGAGCATTAGGCATTTAAAAATGAAGTTCTGTACGAATAAAATTCCCTAGGCAATGTAGTTCCAGGTTAAAGCTTTAGAGCAGAAGAAAGTTAAGAAGAAAGATACAACTTTATGAAGATAGTAGCTCACCATCCAGATATCGCGCAGGAATAGGATTATCTATTGAGAGCTGTTCGCTTAACTCGGGAATTTCTTCTATTGGAACTTCACCTTCAGTGTACCTAAAATAGGCTTATAAAAATCGTGAAAAACCAACAAACTTGTAGCACGTACTCATACTCCTGGTCTTCGTAGATAATGTCTCCCTCATTTGTAAAACTCTGCAGTTCAAGCTGAAATTTAATTGTGTAAAAATAATAGTAATAGAGTTCAAAAAAGCTCAATTAGACCTGTTCTCTGCCTGCGACTTCCTCGAGCGCCACAACCCCTTCAGGCCATTCCTGATAGACTTCTTCAGGCACAATGATGTCATCGACATCATCGACAAAAATCACTTCATCAGGATCAACAGTATCAATATCGACTTCATCCTAGAACTCATCAAAGTAGCTAATAAAACAAGAAGATAGGAGCTTTAAAGGTTAAAATTCTGACACGACAACAATCGAAGCAACCTACCTCTACCAAAATGCTCTCTTCAGCAACTTCTGCTGGCAAATACCCTTGAGACAAGTTATCCATTAGGCTCATCCCTAAGCGAAACTCATAAGAAAAAGATCCCTTCCATGATAGAATAAGGACTAACTTCATATCTCTTTCCATTCGGAAGATTTTGAATGAAAATAACACAACAGCGTTATATTTACTATCCGCGGAATGTAATTGCAAGGAAATGTCCGTTACTTATGTGACGTTGTACGTATGTCGCAATGGTGCGTGGATTAGAAAGCTTCGTGTAGCTCGTCCAGGATAACTCGGACTCCCCATTTCCTGCTGTTGAGAATTTCACTGCAGTCTTTTGTTACTTCTTGGTTTTTCCTTTGTAATTTTTTGTTGTTTTTCTTTTATTTTGTAACGGCCGGTCTTTTTATTTCCTTTGCAACGCGATTGTTTTTTTTGTGCTTTGGGCAGACGACCCTCTACATCGAAAAAAGAAAAATTGGCAAGAATTCAGAGGATGAATAGGATTCCAATGATGTTATTCTATAAACACCGTCCCACAGCCGACAGTATCCAGTATCAGGGCTTTTTTTCAAGCGGAAAAGACTTCAAATCCTTTTTATAACGTTCACATTGTAGCATAATTGTGATAGTCTTCTGGATTTTCCCTTGAATTTCTTTTAATTTATTGGCACGGGCGCAGACCTTTTTCATGATCTGTAAAATGCGTGGAAAAATTAATTCCTACCATTCCTCTTTTGCCATATATAGTAGATTGGCTGTTGGATTGGAAATATGGTGAATACAGATGCACTCTTCATACATCGAACATTTTTCTTAAATAGAGAATTAAGATTCAGAGCTATTATTCAGCTTACTTATTGGCTTATTGTGTAGCTATTATGTTTTCTTCTGAAAATCCACTCTCTCTTTTTCTTCTGAATTTACGAATTGGATTCCTCCTTCATATCCACTCAACTTGTAAATTTCTTCAGAATCCTTTACAGTGCCAATGTCGGCGACGGTCGCTCAACCGACATCGTCCGGCGAAATTCAGGAGGAAAAGGACAAGACAGTGAGAGAGAATGAAAATGCTCCGGAAAGACCGTTGGATATCGAGCGACTTCGTCGATGTATTATTGAGTTTGTGGTAAGCACAATTGTCCATGATGGAAAATAGGTCAAGTTTTAAGTTGTTCGGAAAGTCTTGTACCAAAAATTCAAAGAAAAAAATTCCAGAATTTCCTATAAATTAGTCGAATGATCTAGCGGATACGAGGACCTCGTAAAATGTCTTGAATTTTTCTTTTTTTTTTCAATTTTTAAAGCGTTATAAATGAACAACAACTTCGAGCGATCATCTACTACGCGTGGCGTCAAGAATCTAACGAGAGCAGAACGCCCGCAAACATCAGCAACACGATAGGCGAAGACACTTTTTCCTGACGCTCAGCCATTACTTCAATTACCTTCGCTGCAGCAGATTCATGCCTTTAAAACAACGAGCGCAGTGGACATCTGTCTTCTGTCGACCGTAACCATGAGCTACCTCCTACAGACAGGAATATCACTGCAACCGTATACATCGATGAGCTTCAAGAATTGCCCGACACAATTCGAGATAAATTGACTTCAACTGACCGCTCTCTGCATGACAACGCAGGGCTGCACGTCGCTTTGGACACTTGCAAAAAAAATTGCACAGTTCGGCTGCTCACCAGTCGTATTTGCTGGATTCTGCACCGTCAGACTTTCGTTTTTGCGGCATCTAAACAGGAAGAAGTTTGGCGAATCGACAACCTCAAAACAGCTGTCGGCAATTTTTTCGCACCGCCATCGCCTGAATTCTCGCCAAATGACATAATTGGCTTGCCTAACACATAGGCGAAGCTTATGATTGTCCATATTTGAATACATTGTTGAATCTTAATTGTTTCGGGTAAAATCATTCCAAAAATTTAGATTTTTCAAGCGCTAGACTTTCCGTACAATACCGTGCCTAATAGATTTTTTTATCGAGTTCTATTTCAAATTAACCGTTTCAGCATGAAAATTTCCTTGAAGTGGTTTTCTGGCAAATGCAAACAGCAAATCAAGATTTTGATGAGATGCTTGGTGTGCAGGCAGTTGTTTTACTCAGCAAAATGGATGAGGTTTGGTTTTTTTTTTGTGATTTTTCGTTTTGTTTTATTCATTACTACTGTTTTTCGAAAGTTGAGCTTGTTACTGTTCATATTGAACTTGAGAATTTCGCTGCATTCTTCGTTCTTTTTGGGAATTTGAGAATATTTTTAACTCTCGAACTTGCGTCCTTAAGGAAATAGTAAATTCTATTTGATGTAGTATTCCTACCTTCAGGATTTTCTTGATGTAGGACTGATGGGAACCTGATCGTACATTGAACGTTTCTCACCAAACGCTACTTGACCCATTTTTTTCTTCGTTTATTCAGAAAGAAAGAGGCGTGTTACTCATGGAACTCGTTACCATCGTTCACGAAGCATCTCTCCAATGGAGGCAGGAATATGAACGGGTGGTTGACGCCATACTCTACTACGCGCATGCCGCTGGTGTATTGTCTATAAAGTAAGTCTGTGGCAATGCTGCCTTAGAATTCTTTAGAACTACCTCTTTGTTTACAGCATGTGCGTGGAGGGCTTGGCACTAACAGCTGATTTTACTTTGCGAACTATTATGGATCCTCAAAAATGGACATTTATCGAAGAAAATATACCACTTATGGACTATAAAGGAGTCAGAAGTTTGTTTAAGTAAGTTGTCTTTCTGGAAAAATTTCTAATGTCTTGATTTTTTATCTCTATTTCTCTTTGTTTCCTTAGTTTCCTCCTTTTCGCCAACCTTTTCTTTTACAAAACACGCTTTTCGAAGGTTTTATAATAATCACTGACTTCAAAGTTGCTGTTTTTTAACACTTAGACTGGACTGTGTTTATTCCTACCGTATACCAATTGGTTTTATTTTTTCCTTTTCGCTGAAGCTTGGGGTTTGAATATTAGGCTATGTACTTGGTCGGACTCTTCACGCTCATATGGGATAGATTCAGCCACTAAAAGCTTGAGCAGCTCAGTGTGATTTTCGGAATTTCACACCAATGCTTGAAACTAATTCAGATGTTTGATCTACCAACAGTTCAACAGTATTCCTGCACAGCTCTCCCCTGAACAACGTCGACAGTTACTACCTGCAGAGCGTGTATGTGATATTATTGTTATTGATAGCCGCTGCAGGGACTATTCTCTGTTTCCAGATCCTATTAAAAATACTCGACCCTGATCTTAATGTCATTCCTCCCATTTTCACATTAACAGAGCTCAGTAGAGGTATTCTGAAGCGAGCATACATGTTTCCGGTCAGTTTGTGTTTATCAGAGAAGTAGAAATTCCTCTGGGTATGATTTTCTGATATCATTCGTGTTTTCAGCGCTTGGCACATAGGTTATCTGAGCTGATTATGTATTTTCGCGCCGTGGCTGAGCTCAGCTACGTGATCGGAAGGTGTTTTCTGTTCCCTCTACCCGCTCATCCATCATTTGCTGCCTCTGCAGCTTCCTGCCGAATCGACCACTTGACCACTCAAATCAGGTTAGGTGATGACTTCTCTGTCTTTAATTTTATCCTCACTTATTGATTTAAAGTTTCAAATACGGTTGGTGTCGTACATCGAGCCTTTCTATCTTCATAATTTAGGATCTTGCTTTTTTTTGGCTTGTCTCTATTTTTGAAAAATGTTTCCTACCATTCAGCCATCGAGCACCCTATCTACCGTACAAGGCTGAGTTAAGAGCGCCGCAAACGTACTTACTTTATACGGTAATTAGACAACCACGTGGGAAGGAGGTTTTATCGGTAACTATATGAAATAATTCTTATTTACTTTTTTTTTGTTTCATAAGTGTTCAATTTGACGATTCTTAGTTATTCAGGGACTTCTTCGTCAAGTAACTCACGGTAGAACTCAGTGGGATGAGATCCTATCAGTGCTGATTAGTGAAACAATGGCAGAGGTGAGAGTTTACTAAATCTTCATTTTTTTTTCGTTATTATTTCTTGTGAAGGTGCAAAAATTACCCGAAGAGGTGGAGATTCCTCGATACCAGTGGGAAAATCTTATGAGCATCATAATGTATGGAATTACGCAGAAACACATGTGAGTTTGAACTTTTTGTTCATTTTTTGCTTTCTGTGGATAAAAACTGCTCGGTTTAGAAATCTCACCCGGTTGTTGAGTCTTTTGTCGAACGTCCTTGTGAAGACCGGATATCGAAGGGCACGAGATGAAGTGATGTGGATAATGCTTCAAATTGCTGGTACATTCCAGCCACATCTGCAGAAAGAGCAAGTGGAGGAGATGGCCAGATTGTACAATGTAAGCAGTTCTTATTTCCGATTTCATTTCACTCTGAAAATATTTCGTTGGAATACCTTTTCTACCCTTCTTTTCACGATTTTTCCTTCATTCCACGTATTCCATTTATGCGGTTTGCATTCAGCTGCTCTTTAGCGATGACGTTGTGTGGACTGGCGCCTCAGATCATCCTTCACAGTTAGTGAGGTTTCTAGCTGCAGCCTGTATGTGGAATATCCTAGATGGATCGGTTCGTTTTTTTTAAAATTCTATTTCTTTGAATTACCCTCAAGAATATACGTCTATTAGAGATTGAGCCATTTGAAATTTTTTCTGTTTTGTGTTCCTTACTTGCCTATCACAAAATTTTCATGCATGGGGCAAAAGAAACGAAATAATAATCATTCACGAGTTCCACAAAAAGGAATGGTGGTAGTTAGATGGACTAAATAAAGAACCACCAGTCAACTAACTAGTTACTGAATGCATAATGGTATTTTTACCAAGCATGTGAATTGTGAGCTAAGTTCCCAAACTGAGAACTTTTTTCGTTGGAAGATTTCTGTTCTGGAAAGTGGTTCTATTTTTCTCTCCTGCGCGCCTTGATGTCGACACTCCTAGTTTTTATTCTCGATTTTTATGACGTTTACCTCGTTAAGGAAGGACTCCCGCCTCCTAGTGAGTGTCTGGCTAACCAAATCGAGTTTGTTCGATCAAACACAGGTCCGCCGGATGAAGCCATGCAAGCAGTTTTGGATAATGCCTGTAAGTTGATTATCTTCGCCTGTTTATAGTGATTGGAAGCTGCTCATTTGCAACGCTGCCATGAGACAAAGTAAGGAGTGTCCATTGTGTAGCGCTATTTGGATTTAATGCCAGACATGTTTTTATAATTTCCTCTGGAGGAAATAACAACCATTACCTCTCATACTCCAGCAAAACCATTCTCTTCTTTCTTACCTGCTATGTTGCTGATCTGGTTTCACGTTGTTGTTTTGAGGGAAAACTGTCTTTTTTTTCCGCCATATACCCCAACACAGTCAGGTGTTGCTACGCAGGCTTCTCTCTTTCAGTTCGGCACGAATCACCTATTTCTCGAAATGTTCATGCTATTTTCCAACAACGGTTAGATGGACAACCTACTGACGAGCCACACATCTTACCGTATGGGCGAGCAGCCAATAATAAGTTGGACGCTTTCGATATGCAGGTTTGTTGGTGGCACTTTTCGTTCCTTCTGTGACTTTTACTGCATAAAAAATCGTGTTTTTCTTTTTTAAATTTGAGGAAAAATAATTGCAATTCAGTTTCTCGATGCTTTAACCCTGAGAGCAAAGATCAATCTTCTAATCTCGACTTGTTTTGTATCGCTCCATAAGGTTGATCGGCTTCCAAGCCCTGCTTGCGTTGGTGAGTGTTTGAAGATTTTTTTTAAACTTCACCGTATGAATAGGTGACATTTTCCCTGCTAATCTGTAGTATTTCGACCTTGCTTTTTCAGAGACATGTGCTAGGATCTTAACCTCAATCGAGTTTGATTATGGTCTCACGAACTTTATCGCCATCCTGAACAGATCCATAACAGCGGCTCTCTCGCCAGCCCCAGCCGATGGACTAAATCATAAGGATCAGTGCTATATGCTGCTAGACTTGTTGTGCTACAGGTATTTCTTGCTCGTTCTGAGGACTTCTTTCTGAAAATTTGCAAAATTAGGTTGTGTCTTTCTAGGCTACCATCAATCCCTATGAACTTTCGCGCAGCAATGTCGCACACGCATGATCCCACACCAGCTGGATTGCGGTTATGCATGACTATTCATAGCGCCATGGCGCAACCTGTGGGTCTTATTATATTTTTATAACTTCAATAATTCATTGGTAAGAGCAAAGAAGTGAAATGAACTTATAATGAGGTTAACCTTGAGTACAGAATTCCTAGTACTTCTAGTAAGTCGTTCTTCTCGTTTTCGTTCTTATTTAGTCACCGTTATTTAGTTTAATTTCTGGAACTACTTCTCTCTATGAAGACAGTTTCCGTGTTAATTTCGAAGATAACTGAAAAGTCTCTTTGATCGAAAGATTCTGAGAGACCACTCAACGCGTTATGTTTGAGTGCCATCAGCGCTACGTATATTTAGTATACGAAATAATATTCCAGCATGTTGCATCCAACCACGGTCTCTATTCTGCCATGGAGCACACTCTTATGCGTCAATGGGCATGGAATTTGCTCCCGGATACCATAAGTCTTGCCCATTTGTTTGTGGGTAAGAATTCTTTTTGCTTATCGGACTTTGTGGGTTATATTCGAAATTTTGGAAGGGAAATAATCCTGACTGTTTTGTTGTAGATAATGCTTTTGGGAATACTCTGTTAAATTTGAATTCTTGGCTGGTTTACAATCCGATGGACAATACCAGAGCAGGCAGACTTGTGGTTTGCCCCGAGGTAAAGTAATTGCTCAAACATAACTCCTTGTAGAAACCAAAGAGTTTATTTTTAGATAGTTCGAATGTTGTTGATCACAATGATGAGAGCGATGAAAATCATTGGTGGGTTGGATATGCGTTTCTAACTACGTTTATTTGTAGTAGTCAGCGGCATATTTTCAGGAATCGAAAGTGATCCTGAATTAATGCGTATCAACCAAGTCTATACTTGGGCACCAAGTCAGGTACGGTATTGCTATAAAATAGCGTCATAGACTTGAACTAACTGCTGAATCAGTTGCAATTCTTCTTCTCATTTTGTTTGAGAGAGATGTATTACCTTGTGTCTGTGTAGTTTTTCATATTCATATGGTTACAGTACAGTATACAGTGACGGAACTGAGAGATGAAAGAGTAGACACTACTGTTATGTGCTACCTTTCAGTTTTAGTTTAAATGGTCACAAGTGCTCCTCTTTTCGAATTTGCCGGTGTTCTATTGCTTTGAATATAAGTTCTACGAGAGTTTTATATTTTATATTATATCGAATTACTACATTATTGTACATTGCATTGTTATATCACTTATATTAAAGAATTTCCGTTCGCTCATATACAGTGCGCCTATGTATTGAAAATCCCAGGACTTTCAGTTGTCGTCTTTGCCGCTAGTAGCTCAACGAACGGCGATCTCTGTCGAGGAGGACCCGGCGAAGGCTGAAGCTTTTCAGGTAAATTTCTTTTCTTCAATCGATAATGACAATTTAATTGATGCAGTGCAATGGTATAAGGTTCCAGTGCGACTGCATGGTTCTAGGGCAACCAAAACTTTTATCACTATGGGTTTTTGCCGGGCTGTCTTAGAGGCTAAAACACTGTCTGGCACATTGGATGATTGCCATAGGTTATTGTATAGATTCAAGCGTGCTCGTAAAACATAAGCGATCGTGAACTCAAGTCGAACTCGTTAGCAAATTCCAAATAAATTGATGGAAATCAAACATTTTGACATTTTTGTCCTAATTACAATTTTCTAGTTTCTTTTTCTTGTTTTTCCTGTGCATGGGGCAATGACTTACTAAGTCTACAAACCATATTTTCAAAAAAAAAATTTTCAGAGAGAGGTACACACCGATTTTATGCAAATGCGAGGCCAACCAGAAATGTCATGGATGGAGTATATGTCGATGCCATCACGTCAGCCAACGATTCTTTGTGTGATCTTCCGGTATCTTATAGAAAGTCCTCCGGAGCATCAAATGCTATCACCAGTGATTTATCAGTATGTTATTTTCGTGTAGGATAGTTTAACTTGTTTTATATCCATTATTTGAACTTGACATCTTTAGCATAATATTTGTTGGATTTCTCGCATAAACTATGCTGAAATTCAGGATACTCGATCGTCAAACCTGCAGAGAACATGTTTTAGCTGTTAATGCCCTAACTGATTATATCATTTCTCAATGCAGTGCTGAAAAGAATTCTGAGGAGTTTTTGCCTATGGTATGTGATTTCATTTTGAATTTATGACCCATCTAGATCTTGTAAATTCACCAGTTTGTGTGTTCCCCCTGACTACCGAATATTTCTGGTCTATATTCCCTCTAGATGATTCGTGTTCTTAACATGATGGTATTTCATCGACATGTGATGACTTTTGATCGGTTATTACTCTCACTGGTCCTGCATCCAGCGACGGACCATGCCAGCCAAATTGCTATGGTCATTGTGCAGGTACGTTGCTCTGGGATTTTCTTTTTTTACCTCTTCCTACACCAGGATCAATAGATCTAACTGCATCCCAACAAACTTCGTCTATTCTGTGATGTTCTTCATTTCTCTCTGCATATGTTACGATTCAAACTTGCAGGCCCTTCTTAACTGTTCTGAAATCAACGAACGTATTGATTTCTACTGTCGTTACATTCCAAAGCGCGACGTGGATGCTCCTGAACATTTCCGACGTCTTGCGGAGTACCACAGAGTTAGTTTCAAAACTTTGATGGTTTTAGCAGCGAATATTTTCGGAACTTTACAGAAATTCCCAGAGATGACCTTTGCTGAGATGGCTAACCGGCCCCCAATGATGGCTGAGATGATAAACCCAAGAGCGCATTATCCCATATACTATGGCAGTTTGATTGAGCGGTTGCTACCGGTGAGTGCAATTTTGGTGTTTCTGATTTCTTTATCATTGCACCTTCGGTGATATTTTCCTTGACAATTATCCATTTTAAATGCATCGCTGTTCTTTTAGCACTTTTAAGCTATTTTAACTTGTAAATTATATGTTATTTGCTTCTTCGATTTCTTAATGTTCTCCTTTCTCCTGCAAAAGTTTCAGTGAATGCTTATTGGACCATCTGCTTCAGATCCTCGATTTTACGCTAGCCCGAGCCCTCGAGCTGCAGGTGGACAATATTTTCTCAACAATATTGACTACATGTGGACCGATTTACAAATTTCACCGTAAGTATTGTTCAATTTCTAGTTATAGGAGTTGAGAAATATGCCAGCGCTTCGTCTACATCACAAATCACTTTAGTTTGATGGTGTCTACTATTTTGGATGGTAGAACAGTTTTCCCTTTCTATCGACATGACTTTTTTTCGTACAAAAGAAATAAAAGCGAATGTTATGAGCAACTAGGTCAGTTTCCGCGGGAATTTTCGTTACAGTATGATTTCAACGGAAATTCTTGCGAAAATGGTAGACATGCAATAACGTCTAATTAACCAGTTTGCAACTAAAGTGGATATACAAGAAGAAAGCATACGAAAATACAAGGATTAAATGAGCATATTAGTTTTCATCAACTTTTAGGATTATCATGTTTTCTTTTTAATTTTGAAGTTCACCCGCGATATTCCGCAGAAGACTATGGGGCTGTTTATGGGCTTGAAATGTGATTGCTTTACTCGGAATAACTTCATTCTCCTATTCTCGAAAGAGAAGAAAGAAGGAATCACATACAAACGAACGTTACAAAATAATCATCACATAAAATAACCTCACACTAACAATATCCATCAAATATCAGAAAACTGGAACGAGAACCGGGAAATCCGTTGTCGGTCCGAGACTCTGCCCCTGTTGTGTGATCATCTTCAGCGAGCTCTCGACATTTTTGGACAGATGGCTGGTACTACAGTAAGCGAGCAAATTTTGGACGATCTCTTCAAACAATTTTGCATAGGGAAATGAAATATTGTCATAAATATGAGCTTATTGTCTCACGGCACCAGGCTTAGGACAAATATCGAATATTTCCAAATTTCGACAAATAAGGATAAAAGATAAACTAAGCGGAGTTGATCATCACTTTGGGATTCGCCATGACACGGCAACTCAATTCCTAATCGTAGAGGCCAGTGTGAAGAGTAGGAATGGTCTATGGTGCCAATGGTCTGATTGTCCTCCGCGCGGGTGTACCGGAGTCGGTAAGAGGTTCCGCTATGCCCGTCGATGAAGGTTCGAATCCGCCCTAGTGCTCACCAAGCCTTCATCCCTCCGGGGTCGATAAATTGGTACCAGACTGTCGGGATGAAAACACTGACTTGACACATCGGCTAGCCACCGCAAGTCACTGAATGGGCCAGGTACATGTTCGTAAACCTCAAACGATTCTGAATTGAAGTGAACGGGGGATGGGGGGCGCATCCCAAGCGGATTGTTTAACGATAGAAACTTTAACTTTAACGTCATCAGAATAAATCAGTTTTCGCGTGAGCTTGCTTGAGTGGAGAAGGAAATTCGTTCCGAGCTTGTCGGATTGCTGATTGCTTGATTTTTAACGCTAATGAACAGAGCTACTCTTAAAATAGAAGCATTTTTTCTCGGAAATTATGATATGTACTCTCGGACGATTGTTGCTATCTTGACGTTTAGTTTTTCATTTTTAGCATATCCAATCACATTTCTTTATACGATTCTATTCTGTATGCATGAGCAGTTGGGCCATCACCCAAGAGCTAGGCAGTTTGTTCTGGCGATTTTGTGCCAAGGTAATTCAATAGTTGGATTGATTTATTTCTCTTTGAATCTGAAGTATTGAACCTCTAGGTATTTATGAAAATTTCAGGTGATCAAAGTTCCCTCACTCAGTCGTTCATAAACGATAATCATCAGAGAGTTTACTCTTTCGAAGAACTTGTATATGAATTGGCAGACAGAATAATAACATGTAGCGAATTCATACTTACGTGAGTTTTAAACAAAATGTTGTTGTTCAGAAAGATATTTTTCTTTAATGTAATTAACACGGGAAGAAATTGAAGAATATCCACTAGAGCAATCTGCACGTATTGTGAAGGTGCCACTCAATGTATTTATCTTAGATCACCGGAGAATACTTCTAAAACTGACTCTAACTCGTAATTAGTGTAATAAGAGGGGACTACTGTCTCCAAATCTTAAAAAGCGTTAACTTTTAGAGGGTCTCGAAAAACACCGTTCTTTCACAATGCTATCAAAAGATCTTATGCTCATTTACTACGTACTTTCTTCATCAAATGGATAAATTGTCAGGTTTCCCTCGACCACGCTTTGTAGGAGGATATCTTATAACTTGGTTGTGTTTTTTCTTCAAAAATAATAGCTTTTAAAACTGCTCCTAGACGGGAAAAAATTTCTCAAATTAGACTTTTCTTCTGAGCTTACTGCCTTTTTGATATTTTAACGCTTCCTTTGAGTTGTTTTATGATTTAGTGAGGTAAGGTTCCACAACGGTTTTTTTTTCTGAAAATAATAAAATTAATATATAATTATAAATAAAATATAAATTAATTAATAAAATTTCTTTCTGGAGACACTATCTTATGTAAATTCATGTGGTAAATGACCAAAAAAAAATTAATGAAGGGACACTTTGTCAGCTGATACCCATCCATTTCTACCTGATTTCTTTGCTTCTAGCCCACCCTCATATGTTGCACCTGATTGGCGATTTGCTGAGTATCCGCCGGCTGCACAGGCTCTCTACTTGGCTTGTATTGAGCTTCTCGCTAGTCCGCATACACCCGAGGTAAGATTTTTAATGCTTGTTGTCCTTTAATATCGATAGAAGATCCAAGAATCCAATATCCTCTTTGCCTTATTTCCATGGCTGTGAAGAAGTTTTGCTTTTCATAGTTATCTGGTTTTATGTAAGAGGAAAGGAAATTAATGGTTGCTAATTTGCGTCACATACAAATCTATAGCTGAATCTTTAACTAATTTTGTTTTTGAAATTGTTGTGAAACGTCCATTTTTTTCTTTTTCTTTCTCGAAATCTTTTTTTTTCTAAAATGAATGCTTGACTTTTTAGCACATCGTACCTGCGATGATCAATCTACTAGTGAGCTCGAGAGCTCAACCTCCTCGGCCATATCTAATGTTAAATGCTATCGCACTACTCCTGACTGCATTGCCTGAAGCGTACTGTAGGGTGTTACAGAACGAATTTCTTGCTGTTATTGACAGCGGAGTGTTGGCAGGTTAGTCGGTGGTGATGTTATGATGCTACCCGAATTCACATTCGCAGAGATGAACATGGGAGATGTTTTGATCTACGATTTTACAGAGATGACGTTCGAAGAAATAGTGTTTGACGAGTTTGAGGAGCGACAACTGCTACAAATGGCCAGCCGACCACTTATAGTTAATGTTGTGGCACAAGCCTATTGGTATCACAGCAATTTGGTCAGCTTTGTTAATTTTGTCCTTGTTAGATCCTTTAACAAATTTCGTTTATTTAAAATATAAAGGCATATAAAGGCAGTGCTATGAAATTGGTCAAGTTTTACTTGAAAAATTATGAGTTTTACTGTGCAAAAATTCACCTGATTCCAGACATCATTGTCCAAACTGATATCCACTTTTGCTGGTGAAGTGTGCAGCAGGGCAAATACCGAGAATGATTTGTGGTATGCCCTAAGGCTTGTGGTTCCACTCCTGCAAAGATGCTATGATTGGAGAGAGAAGGTCAAGCATGAAGAGGTAGTCTCTCTTATTACCTGAAATAGTCATCTTGTTTGTGTTTATGGGTTCTTCTTATTATTATTTGTTGGATTGCCAACGTGAATTTGGCCGAAAAAGATCTGTAAGAAGCTATTACTGTAGTAGTTTCTTGCAGATCTTTTTCGGTCTTTTCAACGGTCTTACTTTCATGCATATTTGAAGCGATTTTTTCAAATGTTCACATTGCTTTGCCATCACTTTATATTGTACAACATTATAGAGTTTGAAAGTTGTTAGCATACTGTACACGAAGATTGGTGATATCACAGAACGCTACGGAGATATTTTACATGGGGTAGGTTTCCATCTCCTTCGGTAACTTTCTTACCTAAAGTTAAATCTTCGTATTCACTTTTCAGGATGAACTGTGTGATCTACTTTATTATTTTAAATACATGTTCGTGGGCGACTTCTTGAGGAAAGAAGCAGAGGCCGCTTTTCCGAGGTGAGCAAGTCTGTTTGCCCACGGCAAATCTGTTTTTTTTTCTATTCTGAAAGAAGTTTTCACATAAAAATTCTGCAAGAGAATGATTTTATATGTTCACACATAAATAGTGAAACAGCGGATGCTTTGGTATCGGTTTTGCAGGAATCTTTGAAAAAAAGTGGCTTTTTTTATACATTGTGCAGAAGCAAAAGTGTATGTATGGTCGAGATGGGACCATCGTGAACTACAGTAATGAATTCTCTTTTCTTCTCTTCTAAACCTTTCATTCAGATTTCCTCCGAGGATGAGGGAGCGTCTGAAGTTTTACACCTCGTTTTCTTCAAACAAGGAAAAGGACGAAGACTGTACAGCAAAAATGAGCTCAGTAAGCCGTCCAGATCTGGCTACACTGCTAAAGACATCCCGAGCTAATGCTCCAGACCGAACTAGTGATATGAATACTGCGGGAACCGCAGCAGATCATTAGATGTGTAAATATAGATTATCATTTCTTTTGCGATTTTTTTGCAAGTCATTGATCTCATTTTTACAATACTTTGCTATCTATTTTCGGATTGTAAAATATGACATTTGTCGTTTTATCGAGGATGTTGTGAAGTACGGTTATTCCCACGTGTACATAATATTCCACGTATAAAGATTCATTTTAAACTGTACTTCAATTTGTGAGTGAGTTCATCGCTACTGTTTTATCTGATTTTACTCAATGTTCGGTAATTTTGATCCCATTGGAAGGTGTTAGCACTTTTAGCTGTTTAGGATGGAACAACCAGCGTCCACATCAACTTCGCCCACTCGATCCTGGGCAAAACGGCTGGCCGAGCTGAAGGCATGTCCATGGTGAGGTTGAATGCACTTCTACGTCGTATTCTCTAAAGTGGACACGTGATTGTTTTGTTTATTGTTACTCTTTGATACTGGCTCAACTTGGTCGTACGACGTCTACAAAAAATTCGGTATAAGACGTACCTCTCACTGGACATTTTTTTTCGCGGATCTCCAGAGGATCCAAGCGCGCATGTCTGTCATGTGCTAACATTTTTTTTTGTATTTTCTCTCTTCTACTGTAATGTCTAGAAGAGTAACGCTAAAGATCTTAATTCGTAATTTCTAATTTCTTGAATATTAGATTCTTTGCAAGGGGTATTTTTTTAAGGTGAACGTTTAGTTGTGCTGAATTACATGCCAATGTTGGTCGCCTTCGCAGCGTCGAAACGAAGGGGCAATCGTTCCATTTGCTCGTCTCCTCCTTTTGGGTTTACTTCTAACCTAGATGGACTAACATGATGTTGATTTAAATATAGTTTTAATATAATATACAATATATTTTTAATATAGAAGCCTTTTACTTGTTAGCCTTTCTGTCCCTACTTTTTCCTTGTGAAAAAGGCTCTTTACTTCTTCACCAGCTACTGTTCAGGTACTGGGGTGATCTATCGTGGAGAAATGCTGAGAAGTTGCTCATGTTATGCGAAGAAGGATCGTTTCTTGTAAGGGACAGTCATAGCGATAACCATCTTTTCACGGTTAGCTATAGACACGAAGGTTTGTTTGTTTCAGGTGTTATTTCTGTTGAAAATGATTCTTGTACCTGTAGTCTGTTACCGTTTTGTGACATGAACATCAATTTAGATATATGAAGACCTATTTCTTTGGAGACTTGTTACTTTAAGATCGAGTTTTGCATTCACGGGTGGAAATTAGTGGTCAGTTCGCCCATCTGGGTGGTCCGCTCTCACTAGAACGATCCGAAAGTATTGTGGACCTCTTAAAACACGCAGTTCAAGTATGTTTTTTTTTTCTAAACTTCCGTTTCTTCGTGAGAGACTTTGTGTTCTTTCAGATATCTTTCACTCGAGAACGAGATATTCTCATCCATAGGCGAGGTGCTGAAGCAGAAGCTTCGGGAATCCAATTACGGTATCCTCTATCACGACTTCAACTACTCCCTCGATTACAGTATCTTTGTCGACTAAGGATTAGACTATTGTCGCGGGCTGATCAGTTGTCGACCTTGCCATTGCCTCCACCTTTGTTAGCCTATGTGTCGGATCCGAAGTTCTTGATTCCTAATATTAGAGAGTGCTTGAAATTTCTAGAAGACAGAAGAAAAATCCTAGGATTAAGTTAATCTATTACTCAACGGTAACTTCGGAAGCAGTTGAAAAAGAATTGTACCCCAAAAATTTTAATTGATTGTGAAGTTTTCGATGGAAAGTATGAGATATTAACAAGATTTTTAAATCGGTAAGTGAAGATGGATGCTCATTCTGTTTTTTTTTTGTTTCAAGAACGATAGATCTCTGTCAGCTAATCGACTGATCGCTGCATCGTGTCCTTTTGTGATCAATTCTGAATATTCTTTTTCTCTTTCTTCTCGATCCGTTACTTCATAGTCAAGAGTATAATGGTGGTGCATTCTGTCTGTAGGCTAGTTGAAACTTTAAGGTGATCATGATTTTTAATTTTGCGGAGATGTAACTCCCGTTGTTTTGATTTTCATATTCCTGAGTTAAGGTGATTCGTTCATGTGCAAGCCATCCTTCTTGATGGATGAAATTATTATTTGTTGGTCGCGAGAAGTTGAGGGCTGTACCTGTTGAAACTTCCAGCGATTCGTTATTTCTCCACACTTTTCCCCCTTTCTGGATTGGTAGTGTTTTGTTCTCTGTTTGTTTCATCGAAATTTGAATGCTTTTTAACCTTTCTGCAGTTGAAGAAAGGGGCAATTCTTTATTGGCTAAGTCGTAACGCTAAAAGTTGTTATCAATTTATTTCATCGAATTCCTAGAAGACGTGAACTGCTTTTAGTGTCTCTGGAGTGAATTTTCACGGAAAACGGCTTCAACTTCTCACAGATCATCAGTCGACATGACTTTAAATCTTTTGAAGAATGATTCGTTATTAAATTCCTTCGTGTTATATTTTCTACTTAACAGAGACGTCTCACCAGAGTTCCGCTGTCCGATAATTAACATTACTTGATTGTTTTTTTTTTCATTTTGAAAGATTTTTGTAGGTTACTCTAACTGCGCTGCATAATAACAATTTACTGCTTGTTTTTTTTCTAGTGATTAATCATCCATATCATAATGAGGTTTGCTTAATGAAGCTTTTGTGTTTTTCATATACGGGTACATTTTATGTATTTTTGGATTTTCTTTACTTTGTTACTTTGAACTGTATCTGCTATGCTTTTTATCAAGCTTGAGCAAATGCTTGAATTTTGAATAAAACTTCCACGTGTGTTCGCATATGCTGTCGCTGTTGTTTTTTGACAAATTTGTTCTATAAGACAGATTTCTGTTACGGTAAATGTAAGTTAGAAGTTGAAGAAAGTATTTGTAGGATTGCTATTTTTGAATGGCAACGATTTTCGCGCTTAGTTCTGGTTCTTTACCATCTGCTATTGCTGTGTTTCGGATGTCAGGTAACGTTTGTGGTTTAATTATTGACGTAGTTCGGTCCTTACAGAAGCCAATATGACCTATAGTTGGGTCAAAACGACATGAAGCACTGTGCAGTTGCGTGAGCGGTTGCGCTCGAAGCGCTGCGGTGGAGCGTATCGGTCAGAATCGAGTGAGGATCGTTGCTACCACCGTTCATCGCTGCAGTTCGCTGTCGTCCCACCTCGATTCCAACCGCTCTCTCCACCGCGTCGCTTCGAGCGCAACTGCTTACGCATCTGCACCGTGCTTCATGTTGTTTTGACTCTACAATAATCTTTCACTTTCTAAGGCACTTCCTCATTTTTCTGGAAGTCTTACTCATTGTTCTTGATTGAGCTGTATTGGTTTTGAGCTTTAAGCTGTGTGGTCAATTGTACTATGACTCAATTCAATTATTTAATTCATTTTAATTGATTTGATTTAATCCAAACATCCAGACCATTTGATAAGATATTTAGCAGCATCAGTTAACAATCGGATGCAATATAAAAATGTGCACATCAACTTTTTGTAGCTTCATAAAAACTCTCTAAGGCAAAACCCCATATATCAATCCCGAAAATATTATATATAGTAATACTGCAAAAAATAACGCTGTTTCACCTTTCTCCATGGAGGAAATATAGTCAATTCTACGAGCTTGGCATGAATGTGGTCAGTAGCTGTAGGATGACGACTTCGTCGATGCACAGCTAACAGGCCAACTGTTTGACCTACGATAGGTTCAATAGCAAAGAAACCACTCGCCACAGTTCCCTTGCTATCATAGATCCAGTTCGACAGCACCACCGTTGGATCATGATCAGCATGATCTTCATGTCCACTGCTCCTCACACCACCTGAGTCCGATTTCAGAATCTGAACGCTGTCATACATAATTGACGCGGCCGTGGAGCGTTTAGGTTGATGGAGTACGAGGGGAGGTAAGGAGGCTCCCGTAGATTTTTCTGCGAATCCCTCCGATATCTATGATGCCCGAGGATCATGACCAATTGATTGCTCGTGGACTGATCACTGCCCGAGATAGATAGATTGGTTTGTCAGACTCGTTTCCCGCTACACATGTCGTATGACCATACTTTTCATCTGCTCACAAATCCACTTTTGTTCATACCTTTTTCCATGGAAGTTGACCGTATCTCTAGATTGGTTCAGATTTTGAGGGAGTATGTGCACATTATCCACAACAGTTGCCAGATCTCTAACAGACCTCAGGTTAGGATACTTTTAAAGTCTATGCGGAGGAACTCTGGTAGAATCGATCAAAAAGTCTAATTTCAGAGCAATCACGGGTAAAGGAAGGCTGAAGTTTTGAAATGTCGTTGTCTTTTATTGTGTATCTAAGAAAAGACTAGTGGGAAGATACTGTCGAGCAGCTTAAGCGATGTCTGTTTGATCTCTTTTGCGGAATACACAAGTAGGTCATTTATAGGTAGCCGCTCTCTACCTGTGTTACGTGAGATAACCAAGAAGAAGCGATGGATACCTCGACAAATGAGATATACGAAGATTTTTACGCAAAGCAATGAGATACTAGATACCGCAATGGCTGTATTTCTGCCAGGTACATATTTTGAATACAGTTGTTGTTTTCTTGTCTTGTTTTTGCTTTACGAGTTGATTCTTTTGGATTTCTTGGTATGTTCTTTTTTTCTAACATTGTCGTAATGATGATTGTTAACAGTTTGATCTCTCTTCGGGGAGGTTAGCTTTTGTTGCTTCGTTGTTGTTTCCTGCCAGGCCATATTTGTTTATACTTATTTACGCAAAACAGCCTTGCGCCACTCTGCGTAAATAGTTATAGACAACATCTTTCAAAACTGCATGCTTTTGTTTTTTTTTTTTGAGTTCTCGAGTCTGCTTTACTATTTCTCATTTTCTGATGAAAATAAAAGCTAACTGTGTTATTTCTATCTTAGTGGTTCGGTCGTTAACAACGTTAAAGTTTGTAAGGAGTAGCTTATTCAAGGTCCTTCAACATTCACTGGCGAAGATACAGCTGAACTATACGTTCACGGTAGCAGAGCAGTGTCGGATGCTTTAGCTGAACGACTGGCTACTTTTGAGGGTGTTCGGCAGGCTACAAGGGGTGAATTTACGAAGAGGTAACTCTTTAACCCTCTTTTTTCTTTCTCTCTTTTTTTTGTTCTTTGTGTACTTAGCATTTACATCTCATTTTCTTATATATAACGTTACCCTGGTGTAATTTCCAATCATACAAACCTGGTTTGGGAACAAATACATTTTTTAGAGCTTTCTTCAATGGTAAAATGGATTACTATGAAGTTAAGGGATTACGCAATCTTATATACGCTGAGACTCAGCGTCAAAGACAGATGTCCTATGGGCAGATGAGGGGCGGAGCTGAAGCACGGCGAATACGGTGAGTTTTCTCTGTGCCTTTTGTGTGTTTTTTATATATTGTATTTTTGTTCAGGTAAGTGAAATGACTGCTCCAATTTCTTTTCCATTTCTCATGTTTGATGTTGGTTCTCACGGTCGTTTAATTGCTCAAAATTTTCAATTTCAGTGACCTACTTCAGGATACGGTAATGCGAACTTTTGTACTAATGGATTTTGGTGAACACGTAAGCACCAGCATCGATGATGTGCAGTGAGTTTTTCCTTTTTTTAAATCGGCTCCGATTAGTTTGTCATTTTTTTTTCTCGTACCGTTCCTCTTCGTTCCGTTTGGTCTTCCTGTGAGTAAGCTCTTCTTTACAGTCAGCTAATAATTCCAATCCTTGAAGAAGTCATCCGTTTGGAGAGCCGAGCTAAAGGAGCTGAGATTGTCCACAGAGGCCTTCGTGCTGTAATACTGGGTCGACCAAATACTGGAAAAAGTAGTTTAATGAACGCTTTAGGTTAGTGTCTGCTTTACAAGAGTCCTCTCCAGCTGAGATGGGCAGGGTTCTGCAAACAAGTTAAAGTTCTTTACTCTATGCATAAATTTTTGTAGCTCAAAGAGACGTAGCCATTGTATCTGATCGCGCAGGAACAACTAGAGATAGCATTGAGGTGAGGTTCCACTAATAAGCGTATTTCCTCGTAATCCCTTTCTATAAATTTTATTTTTTACGCCAGTATCCTCTTTTCCATTATTTCATTTTTTTCTAAGGTTCGTCTAAATATAGCTGGAGTACCGCTATCTCTCACGGACACGGCCGGAATCCGTGAGACAGTCGATTCACTGGAAAAAGAGGGCATCAACAGAGCAAAGCGAAAGTACGCTACTGCATGTTTTTTTCTTGCTTTTAATTAAATTTAATTCAGCATCTTGAAGAGTGATTTAGAATCTTGGATGCTGATCTTGTGATCGTTGTGGTCGATGCTTGTGAGGCTGAGGAAGAAACGAGGTCACTTCTAAATGAGCTTGAGGTGTTTTCTTTGTCGTTCTATATAGGAATTTTTTACTTTCTTTGCTGAGTTTGTTACGTAGTTTTATTTAGGATCTGGTAGAGGTTAACATTCCGGTAATAGTTGTTAGGAACAAATCTGACTTGGCCGGGGGCAAACAGTTTGCTGAAGTTGAGTCCACATCGCGACTTCAGGTGGTTGATTGTGTAGACACGTGCGCGTTAAGCACAGAAGGTGGGGTTATTACAAGAGTTGATTATTAGGTTCCATTCATAATGATTTTTGTAGTTTTTGTTTGGAGATGTTCGCTTCCAGGTGTCCATCCTCTCATGGATTCGCTAGAGCGACTAGTAGAGAACCTCTGCCCTGATGACAGCGGACCATGCATGACAGATACGCTGCTATTAAGGTGAGCATTTTTTTAGAGTGTTATACATATAACGTCATTTTTTCTTGCCAGATTCATTCATAAGTAGTTTAAACTGTCGTCATCCTTTCTTTTAAGTTATTTCTCTCTCCGGGCAAATTTTATACTTGTAACTTTCTCGTGGAAATCGAAGCGAAATTAACAGAGTCTTACTTCAGTGCGATTCTTAGTCTTTTTTGTTCATTTGTTCAACTATTTTGTTTATTTTGTTGCCATCGATTTGCATTGGAAAATAATGACATGTAAGTAAGAATGAGTAATACCTGATAGTGAAATTCTTGTATGGAGGGAAGAAGGGAAGGGCTGTTACTTGGTATCAAAAGTAAGTGATCTGCCAACGCTGAAGGCCGGGACCTTTCACAATCTGTTAATCCTTTCGCAGAAAAAAATTTTTTTTCTTCTCAGTGGTTGCAAATCTCTAGATTGAATAGATTGACTAATGAGTTATCGAAGAATATTGACAGTAAACTTGCAGAAAAATCGATTGAATGACCAATTTTTGAAATTTGACAGAAAAACACCATTTTTTCACACATCCATTCATGATTTTGTTCTTTCAGCGAAGCTCGTGAGGAACTGGAAAATGCGTTGTCGGTCCGAGACTCTGCCCTGTTGTGTGATCATCTTCAGCGAGCTCTCGACATTTTTGGACAGATGGCTGGTACTACAGTAAACGAGCAAATTTTGGACGATCTCTTCAAACAATTTTGCATAGGGAAATGAAATATTGTCATAAATATGAGCTTATTGTCTCACTGGCACCAGGCTTAGGACAAATATCCGAATATTTTCCAAATTTCGATAAATAAGGATAAAAGATAAACTAAGCGGAGTTGATCATTCACTTTGGGATTCGCCATGACACGGCAAATCAATTCCTAATCGTAGAGGCCAGTGTGAAGAGTAGGAATGGTCTATAGGTGCCAATCGGTCTCATTGTCCTCCTGCGCGGGTGTACCGGAGTCGGTAAGAGGTTCCGCTATGTCTGCACGATCTATCGGAGGTTCGGATCCGCCCTAGTGCTCACCAAGCCTTTCACATCCCTCCGGGGACGATAAATTGGTACCAGACTTGTCTGGGAGGATAAAAACACTGACTTTTCACATCGGCTAGCCACCGCAGGTCATTGTATAGGCCAGTTACTCGTTCATAAACCTCAAACGATTCTGAATTGAAGTGAACGTGGGGGCGCATCCCAAGCGGATTAATTAACGCCAGTCACCTAATCCTTTTATCCTTTACCCTCCTGGAGCCCTTGCGTGGTACCGAACCGAGCAGTGGTGACCTCTTACTCTATAGGTCTACACTTGCACTTTAATTCGTTGAAATGAAAAAAAGAGCTTTTGTGTATAATTTTACTACGGCTACGGTACTGGGATGGAATGTATACTTTTCTCACAAAGAGTTTTATACTAGTTTGGTTGTTTTATTTGTTGTGTCAAAAGATTGGAACGTTCTTTGAGATTATAATGGAGTTCAAAGTTATTGAATTAGTCAGAATTAGTACAGTAACCGTTCTTGACTTCGTTTCCTTTATTTAAAAATGCTTATCCTGGCCGTGCACTACGTTTTCTTTTATTAATATCTGTACTAAAATTAATAAATACAAATTTGTTGAGATATATCTATGTTGAGCGTTTCTGTTGAAATACACGTGTTGAACACTGCTTTGAGCGGAGCTGCGGCTACCAAATCTTGACTATATCATCGTTGTTGAAGAGACAGTCGGACGAGTTGTCCAGGTCCAGGTATATTGCTGGAAAAGTGGTGTTGAAATGAAATCTTTGTGTAATGGAAAAGTAGACTCCTTTGAGGAGGTGCAATTTAAACGGAAAAACGTTAGAAGGTCGCAAAAAAAAAAAATTAAAAAAAGAAAACATTGGAACTTACGCCGTTTCGGTAACATAGTGCACACCGTTGTCGGCTATACCAACCTCGACGGACCATGATGAACCCTGTGATTAACTGTCGTTAACAAAATCAGAATGATCCCTGAGAAATCCCACCTCTTCTCCTTCGATGATTATTTCAAGCTCTCGTAATGGCCCAAGATTCACTGCATCCACGTCGAATTCGTGACGCTAAAAGCAGTTTTTCAGGATGAGATGAACGTTTTAGACTGTAGCGAGGCAAGGAAAAATTTGAAAGAAAAGAAAAGGGAGCCTACCGATCCTTCCTCAAACTTTATTATATCGGATAATTTCCTCGATCCACTTTGTCCTTCCTCACCAATTAGGTTAAATGCGGGACGGAATGTTCCAGAACTGCTAGCGGTTGTAATTGTGATAGTGTATAGAATATCTGTAAGTTAGAGATATTTCAGTGCGTGAATGAAAAAAAGGAGTAAGGATGAAAACTAGTAGTTTTTCAAGGGCATAAGAACGGGCCCGTGGCCACCCCAGTAGTTTTTGCGCAGATGGGACGTCGTCTAAGGTGACCTACCCGTTTAGTGTCTTCAAAAAATTAGAAAAATATAGGGGAATTAGGTTACATTTGCATTTTTAAGTTACGTTACATTAAAAACTTTCTAAACAGGCTTAGTTGAAGTGAGTAGCTTAATTATATTATAATCATATTATGTAGTACTTTCAACGAAGAAGAGAAGCAAAAATGTCCCGAAAGATGAGAGATTCTCCCCGATCCGATTTGAAAACGATTTTTTTTTACTCTAAGAACGATTTTTTGCTCTTGTTAGCAGTTTGATTAGAGCAGTTTTGAGCGTCCCCCCCCTCTCTAACCATGTACTATTTCGCCCTTTTATTCCATCCGTCCGTGAAAAACTCACTGAGCGTTGGTTGAATATCTGGATAGACTGGTGAGAACTCGTACACTTGATGACTTTCAAATTCTGTGTCCACACTTGGGAACCGAAGAATTGTCCTAGTGGCTTGATTTGCTAATCGCATCTGTAAATATAAGGGATTTATAGACTACATCCATTTCAATGCGAAAAATGACACAAGAATGGGTGTTCCATTCCTGCTGGATCCCAGCCACTCACTTTTTTGATATAAAGATGCTCTGTACGTTCTAGTTGACCCAAGCCGATTCGTAGCTTCTGAAGAGGTCCAATGCTGGGACCTTTCATCTAAAAAAATTACGTTCTAACGAGGAGCTACATCTGTATCTCCCTAACCTCATAGGTGTAATGCTTATCACTAGATTCATCAGGCTGGTAGTTCATTGGATAGGCCTCATATCCGGAGCATAGCGAGACCTCAGGCATAATATCGCTTGGTCCCTGGAATTGAAAGGTCTTGTAACGAGATGTATGTATCGATTATTGATTGGTGCAAATCCTCACCTCGATCGACATCGTTAATACCCAGTCATCATTGTCTGAGGTCAGATTTTGCTTCTTATTCCGTGTACTGAGACCTTCCATATCTGTAAATTCGAAGATGTACTGTTCCCGAAAACTTTTCAAGAATAGCCGAAAAAATACGATTTTTGAGGAGAAAAGCACCTACCGCTAAATGTTAAGACCTTAAAATAGGACTTGTCCTCTTCCAGCTCACGAATTTTACTTTCTCGAAGTATGTAGCGGTACGGGCAATGTGTAGACTCTCGAACATGGGCAGAAATAGCCAAAATCTAGAAAAAAAGAATCACCCATAATTTTCTTGTGATCACTTGAAGGCAGCGTCTCATGAAACTGACGACGTTGAGATTTGTGTGGGCAAATATAGAGTTCGCGATGTATATTACGATAATGAGCGTAGCACTGCTCAACTTTCTCTAGTCCTACTAAAAAAGGCGTGGGAGCTGCCTTAGTTCCTACGAGGTTCGTAAGAACGCGCCACCCTTGCGTGCGTTCTGGTTCTCTCAGCAGCCTATTCATTGTTCCTGGTTGAATAGACTGCTGAGCAGACCTCATCGATTGTCGGCCGCTCGCTAGTGGACGCGGAGCGTGTACAGAAGAAGCACGTTCTTGCGTGCCTCGTAGGAGAGAATGCTCTTTCCCATGCGCTGTTTTTCACGGCAATTAAGGGCAACTGAGTAGGACCACGCTAACACCCTACACCCTAAGCTCTATATTTGTCTACATACACCTCAATACCGTCAGTTTCGTGATAGGCAGCCTTCGATCTCTCTTTACAAACGCTAAGTTTCAACCTGCTCGTGTTTACACTTGAGTTGTCGATCGAATACATCGAGAAACTTACATTTCCTGCCGTTTCCACACTTCCAACGTGTTTATCCCAAATATCCTGCAGTACAGCGAAACCCTCAAGGATTGCTTGTCCTGGAATGTTTTGGATTCAGAATTATGATATATCCTTGGAGAGGAGACAATAAGCAAAGAATAGAAATCAGTGTGATCAAAACTTGCAAATGTTGTTCTATCGCTGAAATAGACACGATTTGTTGTCGATTCAAAACAAATTACCTTTTTCCGAAAAGTTCCCAATCACTTTGATGCAGTTGATGCGGCCAAGATGAACACATTCGACTTTGAATGAGTATTCCTGGAAGAAAACGAGCGGAGTTTAAACGAATGAAATTTCAATGTAAATGTTTTTAATGTAAATGTCATTTCTGACTCCGTGTTTCCTCCCATTTTCAAAGGCATCACTCCACGAATCTGTGGTGGTACGGATTTCAGGTGGAGTATTCGTATACGGGATGGGAGACGGGATGGAGAGGGGGGTAATTCCGTCCATTTCTTCCTAATTGCCGTAAAAAACGGCCCGGGAGATGCGGCTTTGGGCGTTCTGGTGCACTATTTTCTACATGGAGTTCGACTGGAGCGCGCTAGCCTTGTGCACGCGCCGCATCTTCCGGGCTGGTTTTTGCGGCGATTAGGAAGAAATGGACGGAATCACATTCCTCTCCATAATCTACTATCCCGTATACGAATACTCCAGCTGAAAGCCGTACCACTTCAGATTCGTGGGTTGATGCCTTTAAACCACTGACGATAGCGCACGTTTTTGCGTGTTTGGCACGTAGGACCAGGACGTTTTAAGACGTCGTGCGACCGCAGTTCAGCGATGAGCCGCGTTGTTCCAGGGTTACGCAGAAACACTTGTTAAAGGCATCACCCTACGTATCTAGCGTGGTATGGATTTTCGTTGGAGTATACCTATTTCGGAACGTAGATTATGAATACAGGGGTGGTTCCGCTCATCTCTCCCTGCATCACTGCAAACATACGGCTTCAGAATTCGGTTAACACGACGTCCTCTATTACAGCGCGCCACCCTTGCGCCCCGCCCCCACCTGCGATTCGTCGAATGAAATGAATTGCCCATCGGGGCGTCCGAATGGATTTTCGACGAATCGCAGGTGAGGGCAGGGCGCAGGGGTGGTGCGTTGCAATAGAGGACGTCTTAAGAAACAGCGTTCCGGAGCCGTCTGTTTACAGTTATGCAGGGGGGTTTTTTGAGCAGAACCACCCTTCTATACATAATCTACGACCCGATATAGATATAGTGCAACGAAAATTCATGCCACATCAGATTCGTGGGGTGATGCCTTTAAGTGGAAATTCGTTCCTTAGAAAGCATTAGTTCCAGTGTATACATGAGCCAATTAAAGGCATCACCCCGCGGATCTGAGGTGGTACGGGTTTCCGGTGGAGTATTCATATACGGGGTCGCAGATTATGGAAAGGTGGGTGATTCCGTCCATTTCTTCCTAATTGTCGTAAAAAAACGGCCTCTGAAGATGCGGCGCCGCACAGGGCGCACTCCAATCGAACTCTTTGTAGAAAATATTGCGCCGCAACGCTCGAAGCCGTATCTTCCAGGCCGTTTTCTACGGGAATTGGGAAGAGCTGAACGGAATCACCCTCCTCCCCATAGTCTACGACCCCGTATACGAATACTCCATCGGAAATCCGTACCATTTCAGATTCGTGTGGTGATGCCTTTAAATAGGGTAGTTGTTATATGTCAAACTATTTTATTAGGAGTTTCTGTCAGCTCGTGGCAAGCCAACCGTAACACCTTTGTGGAAATAAAAATAACTTCTTACCTTCTTATTCGCGTTGTACTTCAGCGGAAAGACACCACTATCGCTAAATTCGCCGACTAACTGAGCTTGCAGCGTGTTATCCTTCAGAAGGCGCATGTCACCACCGTATACCTTCCCTTCGTAGTGTAGTACTGAAGGTAGAACTACTGTATCCGATGTTTTGACATACTGTTATCCTCAAATTATGAACTTACTTTCCAACGGCTGATCTCCAGACCGAAATACGCTTATTTCTCTGAAAGCTTGTGGTTTTTTCGTGCGCTTCCCGGTGAAATCCATCCATTTTCCAATTCTGAAGTAATTTTTTTTATCGAGTTCAAGTGCTTGAATTAAGCGCTTCGGTTCATGGAAAACTAGCAGCCCGACCTTACTGCAATTCGTTCATCCGTGTCCAGATCTCGCAGTTCCACCCATTCCAAGAAGAAATCTGGCTGATCGCCAGCTCCATCCACTTCAAACCGTACTTTCAGTAGATCGCCTATAGCGCCGAAGTCGACCTTTAAACGTACGATGGTTTCATGGGCGGCTTGTCCTTCTTGATTTATGCTTTACCTGTATCAATGTGGTGTCTGGAACATTGTACATAGTTTTATCGTTGCAAACTTGCATTACGGAACTTCCGGTAGTACCGTAACCAACAATTTGCAAATTTGAAGTGGTGCCACCGGTTCCGTCTTCTCTCCCATTGTGCAGTATGAATTCCCATCGGGCTTCTAAATCACTGCGTAATTTTCTGGTGTTCTCAACAGAGGTGAAGACCTAAGAGGAATTACGTGTGGTCATCGCCTCATCCGGTATACTGTTTAGGTAGTAAAATGCTGCAACGTGAAGAATCCTTTCGATTTTTCCATCCACCTCAAACATAGACACTTCATAAATTTGTTCATTTTTTAATTTTTTTTGTCTAAAAGACGTTCTTGGATAGATAGCAGCTGAAAAATCTATAAAATTGGTAAAAATTGATCTACCTGACCGCTATCGAACCATTTCGAGCAGTAACAAACGTATTGACGAGCTTCCATCACATTTTCCGTAATCAGAACGTAATCGATGAAAATTCCGGCACCTCAAAATTAGGTGATGACCGGAGTGTACAACCGAAAAAAAATGAATGGAAAACGCTCTAAACGGGAATAAACAGCGAGAACGTAAGTAAGGATCGAATTATTGATTACATGATCACAGCAAAAGTGACCACCGAAGTTCCCAAATACACGAGTATTTTTAGAAGTGGTTGGTGAATGAAGGCCGGTTCGAAAAGAAGATCGGAGTATAAATTTTGGAGCAGCTATTTAACCTGAATATAAAATATTTAGGACGCTGAATAAGTTATTTGCTAATTCTGTTTTCAATATTATTTATATGTTTTTTATTCCTACTTTCCAATGCTTTATTTCTATTTCTATTTTCAATATTATTTATAAATATATTTTAGTCCTGTTTTTCTTTGTTTTATTTCTATTTCATTATTTCTATTATTTTATTTTTTCAATAAATTATTAAATTACTTCTTTTCTGCAAAACTAGATATATATCTTTAGGGATTGTAAGGACTCAAGAAAAGAGAGTAAAAGCGAGTATGATTATCTAAAATTGTGGATAATACCAGGATAAGATTTTGAACTGAGGAAGAGTGAGCGTATATTCAAAGAATTCTAGAAATTTCTACAGCTAGCAATTTCAAGGAGAAAAATTACCGTACAGAAACAAAAATAGTACTACTTGCTAAATCTATGTTTTATGCAAAAGATTTGACCACAACAAGGGTTTAGATTGGCGCAAACAAAATATTTAATGTCGCCCCTGGTGCTGAAACACCTACCGTATCCCTCTTGTTCGTGTCCTATAAGGATTTGATTGATGGTGCCAAGATATTCGGTTTCCACGTGAAACGAGTCCATATGACGTTGTCGAAATCGTGTCTCTCCACTCTGCAACCAGTCACCCTAGACAGCAAGTGATCACAAGGACTAGAAATTGTTAGGATCTCTAGAGGTTCCAACGTGCTGGATTTTCATTTCACTATGAGGTTTTTTCTTGAGTTTCGGTAAGTCATGTTACATGGCTGCTTCAGAAAGATGGCTTACTTCCTGCTTCAAGTAGAATTTTCGACTTGTTTGTTCATCTCCAAATAATTGTACGTACAGATCCGCTTCTGTCTCTGCTCCCCATCGATTTCCAGTGGTTACGGAAATTGTGTAAGTCATTTCTGGAAAATTGAGGATTTCCGGAGAACTTTAAGTTTGTTTAGCTAGAATTTATGGACGAGGCAGATATGATCAAATTCGAGGACTTTAAATTAGCTCTGAAGATCACCTAGATATACTCATGTGGATTGCTATGGATATGCCCCGGTTTCAGTAAGTAATAGGAAAATAGAACGCTATCGGAGAAATTATAGGAAAATAGAAGCGCCTATCGGAGGAAATTTATAGTTTGGATCACTTGATCAAACGAGCAGAAAGGGAGCGGCGAAAGGTGGGGAAAACAAGGAAAAGCAAAAAACAAACAAACAAAAAGAAGAAAAGAAAAGGGGCAACACACACGAAGGTAGGGGGATACCCAAAGAAAAAAGAAAAGGCACGGGTTAAAGTAGGCGCAATGGAAAAAGCGGAACGCACCAAGATGGGTGCACGGCAAAAGTGAGGGACAAAGCAACGAACCAAAGGCAGCGGGGTGGAAGCAACGTGAAGCACAAGAAGCAGGACGTCGAGACCCGAGACACAATATACAAGTCGATAAACACGTGAGTCCCAATACGCGTAAGACCCCAAAAGAAAGGCAAGGTCCACAACCTAACAGCCAGAATGAGGGCAGGCGCAACTATAACAGATTAAAGACACAGACGGCAACACGAAAGGAGGAACACCACAGGCCCAGCACGAGGTTTAGTCGAGCGGTGTTTCACCAACCAGTCGGTTTTGAAGACCGCAAGATCAACGACGGCAAGACGCATCTTTCTCGATGAAAAGCTTGACCGTTTCCACAACTAGAGGCAAGGACCAAAAACGGACAGCCAGCACAGCCCAAAGAGCTACAGGGGGGAAGGCATACCATATAAAAAAGAAAAAACACATTGGACACTCACATAGGAAAAAAAGAAGAGCAGAAGGTCCAAACAAAACAAAGGACAAAGGTAATGGAATAAAAAGGACCAAAAGCAAGGAAAAGGGAAGTAACCAAAAAGAAAAAGAAAGTCCCTGTTCGACTGAGTCGAAGATCTACAGGACGGTTGTGCGTCCTGTTGCCCTTTACGGATGCGAGTGCTGGCCGACAACGAAAGCCTGGAAAGAGGCTGCACGCTATGGAGATGCGGATGTTGAGGTGACGATAGGTATAACGCTAAAAAAAGTATCCAACGACACTGTCGCTCCATCTTCGGTGTCGTCCCGATAACTGAGAAGATGAAGGAGGCGCGCGGATGGTTTGGTCACGTCTTGCGGCGGGAGGAAGATTCTGTTGCCAAAACCGCTCTGAAGCTCGACGTTTCAGGAGTGAGGCCGCGCGGGAGGCCAAAGATTCGCTGGTTAGACCGTGTGAAGCTGATATATAATCACTTTGTTACGCTGATCAATGGATAAACCAAATGGAAACAAAACTAAAAGCGCCCTGCAACAACGCGGGACAAACGCTAGGAAGAAGAAGAAGAAGAAGACTGGATTGGACTACATTCTTTCACTACACAGAATGCTATGTTCAGGTTTCATGGGCGTGTGTTCTGTAGTCGCTGTTGCGGGGGAAAAAAACGCGGATCTTTGTTTCTTTTACGTTTTTCTTGGCTCAGAATAGTTAATTTTGTTTTCCAGCGAAAAACTACCGTGGTTACTGTACATCGGGGACCGCCTCTTTAACCGATTCAACAAACAGGAACCATCTGCTAGTTGAGAACTTTTATTCTACACATTTTGGTCTCGCTGTGGAAGTTTCTGGAATTTACCAGTCGACAGAGTAGTGTACCAACTACTGCATGGACGTTAGAAAAGTATGACTAAGATTGGAAATTTCATTTCAAGTGATCTTGACCTCAATCCCGTAAAATCAGAAATTTGTAGGCGAATTTCATTGATATTTTTTTCTCGAAAATCTATCAAACTCACTTTTTTCGTGTCCTGGCATGGGAGTGGGTTGACGTGATGTGATGGCCGGATCAGGTACTCTTTCTGTAAAATGCATCTCGATGGAAATAAGGGGAAGAAAAAAGAAAATCGATCGATGAGGTCACAGATCGCATGTATTTTTCGGAACGAAATTGAATTTAATCCGTAAATAACCACATTTATGGCTTTCCGTAATTTGATCAAAAGGACATGGCGAGTTTTTTTTTTGCCTGCGACCGTTTTCTATACGTACCTTGACCCTCCACTACTCCTTGAACCATGCCTTCGTCAGGTACTTCTATAGCTTTACCAGGCAGACCTTCGGATTCTATGATGGCTGGAGCGTCCGTGAAGTGGACTTCTGAATTGAGAAATTCCGACCCTCAAACTCCCTCATTAACTCTCGTACCTGTTATACGGGTATATCAAAAGTTCTACCTTTTTTTTGAAGCTTACCTTTCAATCTCTTCCTGGTGTGATATCCTCGGAAAGCTGCTTGGATCTTAATCGCTGCTTTTTCGCGTTCGTTCATTTCTTCATCATCTGACGGTAGAATTTCTTCTCGATCACTATTTGCAGTTGTTCGCGTCATTGATCGCTGTGGCGCTGTCGCAGCTTCCTCCTCAATTTCACCATCAGATGGAAGGATTTGCTCTTCTCTGGATTGCGCTGTGGATGTTCGAGTAATTTGCGGATTGGCACGAGCTGTCGTGTCGTCGTCCGGCAGTAAAATCTGTTCACGGCTTGATTGTGACGTCTGTATACGACGGCTAATCGATGGTTTTTCTGCTTCATCATCGGATGGCAGTATCTGTTCACGATCGCTGTCTGCGGATCCTCTTGGACGTTCGCATGGAAGTATCTTCGCATCACCTTCATCATCAGTAGTCAGATTTTCCTCACATTCTGACCTTGAGGTACCTGCACGAACAATTGTTGGTCTGTTTTGCTGCTTTTCGTTGACAGATGACTGTATTTCTTCTTTTTGCGATTGAGAATCCACCGGCTGAGTTCCCTCATTTCCATCGCCCTCCGCAACTGAAGCTAAGTTCTCCTCTCTATCGCTTTCCGAATATATTTCAGCAAGTGGATCGGTGTCATCATCCCGTATAAAGTCCTCCTCATCACTCTCTCCTTCCTGTTTTTCTTTCCTTATCATCTCCGCTTTCTTTGCTTCTGACAACACACTCCTCCTTGAAGATGAGTTTTCTGCTGTTTTAGAAGTGGATGGTCGCGTCTCTTCATCTTCTCTGCTTCTTGAAGTGTTGCTGTTCTCCCGACCACTGTCCACATTTGGCGTGGATTTCGGCGATTCCTCCGAAGTCTCATCGTCTTCAGGAATAAGACGTTTTTCCGCTTCTCGAAGAGTTTTCTCGAGTTCTTCGTTGAAAGAAAATTCGTGTTCCTCGTCCATTTTAGGTGTGTCCGTTAGTCGACTGCTGATCGAGTTAGCCTTGCCTGAATCGCTATCATCTGTTTTATACGCGGACACCGTCTTCTGTTGTGGCTGTGGAATCACTGAATAAGATTTAACTCATTGTTCTTCTAGAATATTCGAGGAAATTCCAAAAGCGCACCTGGTAATGCTTTGATAGGGTTCTGTCGAAGTGCGCCGGTCGTTTTCCGGATGTTTCTTTTGATTGCACTGTGATAGGAACGTGGTTTTTTGTCGATACCGTTCTCGTTCACTGAACTTGACGTTGTGTCCGAATTTTCGGAAGCTGAAATGGAAAGATAACGTCATTCCAGAATAAATGGGATCTCTTCCTCAAAATCCCTCAAATATCAAACAACGTAATAAATCAAGCAAATAACCTGATTTGTTAGTCTTGCTAATATATCGATGAATATCAATGTTTGGGAGCATAGTAGTTCCCAGGTAAGGTCGTTCGATTCTCGTACAAGCAATGATTTTCGGTGGTGAGAGGTTCAAAATAGCGCTAACGTTTAGGATTCTCACGCCATCCATGGAGTATAGACGAAAAATTGCCGCCTTAACGGATAAACTATAATTTTTGCTGGATATACTTGACTGATCATTCTATCCACGCACCTGTAAACCGTCACTGACTTCATGTAACAAAACCTCCATCGACGGTAATCTCATAGGATTTAAAAGAGTACGGTAGAAACGTCCCTTACCGTTTAGGACAAAAAATACCTAAAAACGGTAATTTCTTTGGAAAAATTTCTCCAAAAAAACAGCGTGAGGTCTACCTGTCTTGAGGGCACGACGTTGAATCCTAGTGCTCGGCTCATCCTTAGTTTTTGCTTATAGGAAGGAGATGTGGGGATCTTAACATAAATACGATTTGGTAGCATGAGAAGTGAGAAGAGAATGCATGCTGTTTGGACACAGACAGATATTGGGGACGGGACCCAGAGAATAGAATAAGGAGAACACAAAGGAGAAGAAGACAGTTTAGATTGTGAAATTTCTGGAACATTCGTTTTTTTTTTCTAAAGAACAGAGTGTTTGGCGTTAAATTCGCCAACTCGTTTGACTCCAACTCAGAATCGTCTGGGATTTGTGCAACGACCTCTGCGATTGCCCCCGGCAGCCAGCCGATGTGTACTTGGGTCAAAACGACATGAAGCATGGACAGTCACGCAAGCGGCTGCGATCGAAGCGGCGCTATGGAGCGTAGCGGTTGGGATTTTGTAGGGATCGCCTCGCTATCGCCACTCATCTCTGCAGTTCATCATGGTCTCACCTCGATTCCAACCGCTGTCTCCACCGCAACGCTTCGAGCGCAGCCGCTTACGCAACTGTCCGTGCTTCATGTCGTTTTGACCCGACTATACCTAGCCAATGTTTTTATCCTCCCAGACGTGTCTGGCACCAATTTATCGACCTCGAAAGGGTGAAAGCTTGGTTGGCCTGGAGCAGTCTTGAGCAGTTGCTGTCGAGTCTTTTATCAACTGCGTCAAATTTTTAAAGAGTGGACGTAGCGCAGTTGGTAGAAGATTATACAGCGACTGCACGGTCAGTGGTTCGAGATTGAACTAGCGCCAACCAAACCCTTCCCCTTTCCTCTCTTAGGTGGTGATAAGTTGGTGCCAGACTTGTCCGGAACAGCACTGACCCGGTACATCAACTAGCCTTTGCAAATCATTGCATGAGCCAGGCATCCGTTCACAAATACTCGAGCGATTCTGGACGGAGGACGAACGTGTTGGTGTATCCCAAGCGGATTCATTCGCGCCAAACATTTTATTCTCCGTTGTTTTGGTTTTTCTAGTTTTTTTTTCGTATTCACGATTGCAACGTGAATGATTTAAAATGTGGTTGGTCCTTTACAGTAATTTTGGAAAGTGCGAAGGGGGAAACCTAGCAGGTATACTTAATGAACTTTAAATGAATTCTCTCGAGTACTTTTTTTTCAAAAACTCTCCAGAAATTTTCTAGAGATCCATTTGGGGGTTTTCAGAAACAACAGATACAGAAGGACCAGTCTGCCTCAGGATATGTCCAGTAATAGAGTTCTTTGTTGCACAAAACAACAGAAGGAAGGTGTTTCTCCACGAGGTTACGTGCGTGCTGTGCGTTTTTGTGCACGATCACACCTACTCCACTCGGAGCGTACCCAAAACGATTGGCCACCAGGATTTTGTCGATGTAGGCTTTGATGTGCCTGATCACGTGCCTTTTTCAATCGTTCCAAAGCGGAGAGGTTGATACCGCGACTGTATTTCGACGATGTGGCGACGTATCTGGAAAAAGTTTCGGAATTTCTCAATATTGAAATGGAAAAAGTAAAGAATAAGTTAATTAATTAATTAATATCTTGCCAAGCAATTTATTTGCTATCGTAATAATCACTTTGCGAATAGGAAACTAGCGAAATAAGGTTTTTCGTGGGAAATTTGCTTCAGTTAAAAGTTTCCTTGGGGTTTATGTCTTTAGAAATGATTTACTGAAGGTGATAATCTCGAACAATTCATGTTCAGTTTTCTCCTCTGTTTTTTCACGGATGGACTTTATAGGTAACAATTTACTGTTTCGGAAAAAAAATTGTGGTTACAAATCAGATTTTATATGAAGCCGGACTTTACGGGAAACATTAGAAAATATCTGTGATGAAAAATGACTGTGCGTTAGAATAAGAAGCCAATACTTCAGAAAAGTTACGACTCAAGGATCTATGTTTAAATTGAGAAGAGAACTTCTGAGATGACTAGGAGAGAAAAAAATCCGAGAAGAAATGACCATGAATCAGAATATTTATTTACTTAGTTATTTATTTATTTATTACGCTCAGTGGCGTGCCAAAAGGGTGAATACAAACAAATACGGAAAAACATAGTTTAAAAAAAAACAGCAAAAAGGGTGCAATGAGCAGGGATCAGTCCGGTGTACGGTTCCGGCACAAAATTAGTGTCCAGGAAATGGAGGTATAAATAAAGGTAATGATAAAGAGTAAAGAGGTATAGGGTATAGAAGTTGCCCTCACTCTTACATCATCAGGTCATTAATAATAATTGCAATTATATTATTCAATAAAGTTTATTTACAGTAAGAAAGATTTGTATTTTGTTTTTTTTTCTTCCAAAAACGGACAAAAGCTCTCCATAGACCTAAAGATTACCACAGTTCGATTTGGTGGTCGAATTCATCTAACGCCCAGGAAGTTAGGTATTAGGTCCTGAGGAGTTAGTAAAGTGTAAGTAGGCTTTAGATATTAGTGCGATCCATTCAAATCAGCAGTCAGGAAGGTGTCCAGCACTGGCAACTCTTCGAACGGTTATAGTGGCTCACACCGCTGAGCCAATGTGTAGAGATATTGTAGATGCACTAGTATTACAGGCTCAAAGACATCACCCCACGAATCTGGGATGGTATGGATTTCCGATGGCTAAAGACTATACATTGTCGTAGCTTGCAGTAACGGATTGGATAACGCCCATTTCTTCCTGATTTCCGTGAAAAAACGGCCTGGAAGATGCGGCGCGTGCGCAAGGATGACGAGTTCCAATAGAACTCCTCGTGAAGAACAGCATCGCGGAACGCTCGAAGTTGTGTTGGAGCGCGCTATCCTTGTACACGCGCCGCATCTTCCTGGCCGTTTTTTCACGGGAATTAGGAAGAAACCCGTTTCTGCAACCCACGATATCGTATAGTCTTTACCCATCGGAAATCCATACCACTCCCAGATTCGTGGGGTGATGTTTTTAATTTAAAAAAAGTAGAGGGAAATTCCGGACCATTCCGGATCGAAAATTTAAGAGTAAGGCTTTAGCAAATATGTCCTAATTGTCTGATTCCTGCTAATAAAGTAAAAAGTGGATAGTTTGTTTTGAGTGTTTAGGTAAAAAAAAAATATAATCTAGCTGCTAGCGATATAACTAATGAAACAAAGATAAGCAGAAAAAATGTCACTGGGGAATTAAGTCATAAAGATTTCTCCGTCAGAACCTGACGAACCTGACAGGAAACGGAGAAATGACAGATGTGGTTTGAAAAAGAACGAAGCCTAGTAGTCACATAGCACGCAGTTTACGACGACGATTTAATTCCTTTAATTCCTCACTTAACGGGGACACCGCGACACAACACACGGCGGCGGTAATCATTCCGAAGCGTAGTAATCGGGTAATGACAACATTGGACAATCAAGAACGAAAAAAAAAGAACGTGGGAAAAAATGATGATGAATCAAATCCTAGTAATTCCGCTTCCTTTTGCTACTTCCAAGGAAGGATACGACACGGTAAAGGAAGGTATCCGGATGGAAGGATGTGCGCTCAGCGCTTTTCCGACCATGAATCCATTATGCGCATACCATTCATAGAGGAAATCAGCTATTACAATGAATGTCATGCAAGATTAAGGCAGATAATCTACTATATATTACTTAGTATGAGTATATTATAAGCACATGGGACAAGTTTTAAACCTCAGCATACTTTGGGATACGGTAATCGGATGACTCACTTTCCCAAATGTTGTAAATCATCGATTTCATGAATTGAATTTCGTCCCATTGGAGTGGTGAGGCGACGAACACCAAATGGCATTTGTATATTCGTGTTAAGATCGTCCAATAAACTTTCAATATTACGGTAACGACTCTTCGATATAGGAACGCGAATACCCTGAAATTCAGGTGATCATGAATCACTAACAAGTACAATATGTGCTAAATAGAGCCTCTTTTTCCCTAATTTTTGCAATTTTCTGGAGTTATATTCTTTTCGTTAAGTGTCTGCCACCATTCTGGATGCTTCCATGAAATGGTGAGAAATACTGTACAAGTCGCTCGACGATTTTTTTTTGATTATTAGTGATTATACGCGGTTCATGGTTGCCCTCTACGTTTAAACTTACGTTCTGATCTGGACATTAAAATGGTTAATGTAAAGAGATACTTTTCATTAGGAGAGCGCAGGGGCTCCGAATTGTGAAGAAGCCGTGCGCGAGTCGCGGATTTGCTATCAGAAGTCCATGCCTTCTGTAGTTTGTAGAATCATGTTGTTTCTGAGTATTTTGTATTTTATTTTACTTTATATTTATTTATGCTTGTTTTAGAAGTGAGCAAAATCGCACCAAAAAGAAATTCGAGGCATAAATGTAAACCTCAGTGAGTGCGGATGAACTAGATGTTTTCTCATCTCTGATGAATATGATGATCATCTCTTTCCTCACTTCAGTGGTAGGCATGTTGAATTAAATTTCAAAAAATCAAATAATAATTAAAATTGAATTTATTAATTGAAAAGATTTTTTTGTAATGATAGCTAAAAAAAAGTTTGTAATAGTCTATAATTTCTTGTTAATTCTTACCCCCGTGTGTTTTTTTTTGGGAGTAAAGACCGGATAACGATTGTTGACCTCATGGCAAACTCATCCAACACTTATAATTTCAGCATTTTATTAAGTTGTCCTTCATTTTTGCTTTATTTTTTGAATTCCTCCTAACTTTTTTGTGTTTTTTTTTCCAAACTCCCTACGTAAGGGGGTGTTTTTCTCGTTAAAATCCTTTCGCTAGTTAGTTCTCATTAAATTTCGTTTCAAAAATTCTTATGGTAATTTGTCAGCTATGAGTGGGTGTTATTAATAGTAATGACATAATAGTAAAAAATAACAGATATAAATAATATAATAATAATGATAGTGCCTAGTTAATTTTTCTTCTTTTTTGTTTGTTTTTCAAATTCACAACAAATCACCCAGGTACGTGCATACATCTACTTGAGGCCCACTTCTGCCTATTTTCTCAGTCATCTTTGGGAAAAACCTACAAAAAAATTCTATTTGATTAAACTAGTTAATTAATTAATTTAATTTTAAAGAGGAAGTTTTTGAAGTTTTTCCGGAGAATCCGGGAAAAGAAGAAGTTTGTGTCTCGCTCTAACCATTGATACTGGAACTATGAAGGACAAAAATTGGGCCATGAGCTCATAAATTTTACAAATCTTGAACTTTTAGGAATTTCACTTTCACTTTTAGGAACACTCTTCGGGTATTTTTCTCCGCATTTCACCACCAGTCAGTCCCTTACTCGATTCGAAATCTCCGAACGATTTTTATATTTGTTGCCGGCTTCTAATGAAATTCCTTCCTCCCAGGATTACTAGCTGTTTCTATGGTGATAGACGGGGAACGGACTGATCAGTTGCCAGCAATGTGCACCTTTTTTCCGTAAGCACGCAAATACTCGCGGAATTCACGGCACGAGTAATAATGAATTCAGCCGAGGATGTGGTCAAGCGCTTTTCCACGGAAAAATGTACGCCAGAAAAAAGAGGAGTGTAGATTTTTCGAAAAATTTAACAAGGACAGCAGAATTTTCTCTAGAAAACCGGTCGACATTCTTTCTGAGAATAGATTTATTTTGCAAAATAATTAATAAAATCAAAATGATTGCATTTATCTCTTGAAATATAATTTCAAAGCTGGGATGGGAACATTTTTTTTGTTAAAACTAGTATTTTTTTTTCCCAAAGATTTGCCCCTGCCTGCTAAAATTATCTTAGACAACCATTACAACAAAAAATAGCTCAATTCATTTGTAGAAGGATATGTCTAGAGTTTTTCTTCAAAAAAGAAATCCTTTAAAATTAAAATGTTCACAGTTTCTTCCGGAACAAAGTATAGGTTACGGTATCACACAGTACATCGTACATACATGAATTAACAGGATAAAAATCGTGAAAAGCGACCTGTTTACACCAGTAAAACTTGGTAAGACAGGATTTGTTGCGATCTTCACACGTCAGCACCTGTTCTCGCCTGTTTTTTCGGGAAGGCTTATGTTGATCTTCTGAACGCAACGCACGTTTGAGTTGCGGTGCGGTCATGATACCGTTTCCTGCGGATGGAGTGTACGGTAGGTGAGGGGGAGCTTTGAACCTGATGTATGTTCTAAAATATAATGAAAATATGGCGTTCATCCAGTACAACCATACTCGTTGGTGCCTGGATGTGCTTATGAAGATCAAGAGAGGACACGGAATAATCAATATTTATAGAAATCATAGTGGATGAAACACAAAACTTTGCTTCGAGGATAGGTTGTGTTGGGCTGTGCTATTTGTTTTTCAAGGCGAAAAAAAATAATGGAGGAAGAAATCCAGGAAAATCCCAGAAGTGGGAAAAAATTGAGGAACATTTCGCATCACAAAAACATTTCGAAAACTGAAAATGAGTTTGTTTTTGGCTTGCTAAGGTCACGGTTTTAATTTTTTTTGCTCTTGTGAAAATGACTGCAGCTTTTTTCTTCTTCTACTGCGATCGATAATCGATATGTGTACATGATTGTAGGGAGAGAGAGAGAGAGAGAGAGAGAGAGAGAGAAAGAGAGAGATGAAGTGAGAGGGAGACTGTGGATTGATTTAATTTCAGCAAATAAATGTGATTTCTCTAGAGTTTTGGGATGAACGTGGGAGGAACTATTTATTAAACTGTGACAAATTTAATTCTTTCAAAATCGCAGGGTCGAAACGAGGATGGATAAGATTCCTCAAAAGATCTCTCAAAATTTCACTACGCTATGAGGTATGCAAAGGAGAACGTATCATTTGAAGGAGAACGTATTATTCAAAAATCATTCAACGTATTATTCAAGAAGACCTAAGAAAAATGCAGAAAATTCAAATAATTTTTAAAATTACAGGTTATAGATGCAGCAGATAAGATGGTACACGAGTGAATGGTCTTTTTTAGATATTCGATTTAAAAATACAAGTATTTTCGCGCAGTTACCCATAGTAACATACATTTCGTAGTTGAAAATGTACAAAATAGATGTGAAGGGGAATTTTTGTATTTGTGTCAGAGCTAAATCCACCTGCTCGACGATGGCGAAAATTGTTGATATGTACAGGAGATCGCTGCCGTCGTTATTACATATTTCCACGCTACAAATAAATCTCCATGATTATGTTTAGTATGACTATTCTCTTCGGGGAGCGCTATCGAATTATTGTCCAAGAATTATTGACCAAGAATTCAATGAGAAAAAATGACGCGAAATGCGATTACTCTTCCTGATTTATTTATTTTATCTTGTTTTATTTACCGTTGGTGCACTTGCGTCCGTCAAATAACTGGATTCCTGTCATACGCAATTTTCTACGGGACCTAACAAACTGGGAAGAGAGAACTGATCCCGGGTCCCATTGACAACAACACACTTTTTCGCGTATTCAGCCCTTCGAAAAGACCAGTCGATTTTTACGAGCTATAATTGTATTATATTCTGAATTGTATTATATTCTGAGATAATAAATTAATTAAGTACAAAAAAATTCAAACTATTTTGAAAATTATGAGAAATAACCGTTGAAGAGTGTAGGGCTCATCGTATAACCGGGTTATCGTCGAAGGTCCAAGAGTATTTATTTCTGTAGAAAGAAAAAATCGACTATGAATAGTTTCAAATAGTTTCTTATTTATTTAATATTTAATATATGAAAATATTTGATTTTTATCAGCAACAGAAGAGAATGTGAGTTGCTGCGGTAGCTCCGATTTGATGCAATTGTTCTTGAGTAGAATTTCATAATTTACCAGTCTTGAATGGTTTTTCTCATCTTAGGAAGTTTCGATTGTGATGTTTTGGAGAAAAAGATAGGTAGAAGTTGTAAACGCTTGCTTTTTTCCTTTTTTTTTACCGACATAGTTTTTCTCTTGCCCTTGAAGAGCTGGACCCTTTTATTTTCTGTTTTATTTTCTGGAGTTATGTACAATCAGCAATTCTTCGAAACGTTGAAGAAATTTTAATTTGGAAAATGTGCTTAAAGGCTCATTTTTGGTCTCGGTAAGCGCTTCGGTGGCTTCAGTAGATTCTGTGGATATCGATCGCACACTCACCGTGAAATACTCGTCACCTTCCTTATAGAAGAATACTGTTTTCGCTGAATATGGTCGTTTAAATGTCCTGTCTTGATTGTCATATGTGCGGATCATTCCATTTCGTGGTAGGATCGGTATGTTCGGATGTGCGTACGACGAAACCATTGTCGCCTGAAATTCAGGGGTTTTCAGGGAGATTATCCAAGCAGAAAAATTGATGAAGAAGCTTAGAATCATGTAAGATATACGAATAGAGGGAAATGTTGGTTTTTCTTGTTTTATTTGAAAATAAGCAATGAATAGTTTTTAATTATGGGCTAATTTTATGAGAGGTGTGCAATTGCGGACTGACGGAACGAGTGTGACTCAAAGAGCCGGACTGACTCACTGACGGCTGGAAGACCCAGGAAGAAAACTCTAAGGGCTTAACGGGGTCTTCTTAAGAAGTGTAATTTAAAGGCACATGTCCGTTGAAACCCCTGCGACAGTCATAAGAAATGTAATCAACATTGACTAATGAGATTTTGTGACATTTACGGTAGTCAGTTTGAGATGTAAACAAAAAATGAATAAATCCCTTCCTTTTTATGTTATTGGCTGCAATTACGGGCATACAGAAAAGGTCATAATCTAAAATTATACTTTGCAGTTATAGACATACACTAAAAATCCTTATTTTGAAAAATATCCTCGGAGATTAGGCTGTGCTTGGATCGCTTATTGGACTCCTGGCACATGACACTTTTTGCTCAAATTTTTTTTTTCAGGATTTTTTCTTATTTCTGCAATTACGTGCTGCTAGCGGAAAGTTCTTAGTGATTGTAGATGCATTTTCTCGATAATTCAGTTCATCGCATTGTTTACAGCGAGCGTTTTTGGCCACTAAACGACTTTTACGAAGTATGTGTATTCGAAGAAAGAAATAATGAGAAATGCTACTAAATTCATTTAAGTACATTAAGCAAAAAACTTTCAAAGAAAAAAGAAAGCATGAAGAATTACCGCTAAGAAGTATGCAGCTCACCTTTGAGCCGCGCAGTCGTCAAAAAATTCAAGAAAGTTGTTATAAACTGAAGAATTCTACTTCTCACGATTTCGTATTTTTTAAGAAGTTTAAAAAAAAATCTTTAATGAGTTTATTATTTACTACTTCTATTTCTTTCTTCAAAGATAACTCGTAAAAGTCGTTTGGCGGCCCCTTCCAGTTAGTTTCATATCGGTGATCTGCATAAAACACTGTTAAAGGCATCACCCCACGAATCTGAGGTGGTACGGATTTCAGGTGGAGTATTCGTATACGGGATGGAAGACTACGGAGAGGGGTGGACATTCCGTCTATTTCTTCCTAATTGCCGTAAAAAACGACCCGGAAGATACGGCTTCAGGCGTTCTGGCGCACTATTTTCTACAAGGAGTTCGACTGGAGCGCGCCAGCCTTCTTCGGCGCCGCATCTTCCGGGCCGTTTTTTTACGGCAATTAGGAAGAAATGCACGGAATCACATCCCTCTCCATAATTTACCTTTAATGCCTTTAATGCATGTTAGTTATAACTATAACTTGTACCTCAGTCACTACAGATGAGGATCACAACATATAATTCCGAGAATTTCGAGAGGTTGTGGAAATTCAAAGAAATTTTAAGAAGGATTTCCCAGGTTTTAAATGATTTAATTTGAATAAATTGTAGTTTTTTTTCAATTTAGAATTTTATTATTATTTTTTTAATTTTATTATTTTTTATTTTTTTTTTGTTCATGATTTTTTGGGTCTTAATTTATTAGTTTTTAAAATTTGATAGTAGATTCTCTCTAAACGTACTTTTTAGCACTACTTGGCAGTGATGAGGCCACCCATAGAACTTTCAATTCTTGGCGAAGGAAAAAAATCATAGAATTGAATAGTTAAAATGTTCTGAATATTCGAGAAAAAAACATCGATAGAACTACCTTTTATTCGTTTCGTTACATACAAATTGAAATTGAATAGAATTGAAATTGTTTGAAGTTTTTTTTGTATAAAACTATTTGATAGCTTTATTCATTTAAAAGTCCTGAAAGTACAGGGTTTTTTCTTTCTTTCTCTTAAAACAATATGATTTGAAAGTATAAGAAGAAAGAGAAATGAAAGGAGAGAAAAAAAAAACTAGTAAGTATCTCCTCGTGAGGTTTGCCGTAATCGACTATTGTAATTTGAAATGAAATGTAATTTCTCTCAATGAAAATGTAACGTTCTCCAGTGCACCATGAGAAATCTAATCCTCATTTATTTTCATTGTTTACTAGTGTACAGTACACCTGCTCAATGTGAAATAAGCACTTTGGCGGCGCCAGAAGCACAATAAGAAGTCCATGAAATTCTTGGAAAATCCATGGAAGTCATGACTTAGTGCGGAAAACTACCGAAAATTTCCGAAATTCTGAGTGTGAGCATAGAAATATTGTGATAAAGTGGACGATTGCTGCAGCACACTGTCATTATTTATTTATTAATTACTATTATTAGTATTATTTACAAGAGGAGTACTGTTCTATGAATTTTAGAAGAAAAACGCTTAAGAACGACACAAACATGTACAGCAAATAGCCTTTCTTTAAAGGTATATGGATTACTGTAGCCTGGATCAGCTTCGACTTCGTAGACTTCGTCTCAGAAGAGCTATGTACAGAAGGATCGTTCATTACCACATTACCACAGAATCACATAATAAAAACCTCAACGCGAAAAAAAATGGTCCGGGTACGATCAGGAGAGGTAGTGTGTTTAATAAAGAGGACGCAGGCGATCGGAGAGAAATTGGGGACTGTACGCTAACGAAAAGGAAGGGAACAATGAGGGAACAGACTTTTATCCAGGTATAGCTTTAACTTCGTATTAAACCATTGGATTTATTAAAATTACAGTAAATTACATTTTTTTAAATTGATTTTTACCAACAAATTTGTGGACTTTCTTTCCGACTGGAACACCTATTTGGATCCTTTTATCTCTAATGAAGCAGGTATATTGTTAATAAAAAGAAAAAGAATCGAACGATACAGTATATTTCGTGTTCGTATGTACGTATGTTGTGTATTGCATTTGTCATCATTTTTTATTTGTTTGTCACATTTTGTTTTTGTCTTGATCCTGATCTCCTTTTTCAAAGGGCGTACAATTGTAATTGGTTATAATTGATTGAAAATGAGAAATTGCAGTGGAAAAAATGAAAATTGAAATGAAAAAGAAAAAAAGGAATGAAAAATTGAAATGAAATTGAATTACAATTCATCAATTACACGAGAACAGGGCAAAAGTTACTCAGGAACGTGTTGGATATAAGGCTACATGACGTCTGGGTTCAGTAGCATAGATGAAAAGGGTAGGATCCTTCCAGGGACTCGGTCCCAACATAGCCCCACAGGACAAAACAAAGTAGTTTAGCTTTGATAGTTGTACGGTAACTGATACCAGAGTCGACTGAGTTTTTTTTTATGGACAAGGAATTAAAAACTGCGGGAAAATTCAAAATTTTCTCCTATGTACATACGTAATTCCTTACAAAAAAGCTGAAAAAAAAACGAAAAGCATGTATCTTTAAAAACGGGAAGAAGAACGAGTTCTGATATAGTAACATTACTTTCTGGATGGCCAACAACCGTCAGTGCTAGCTACGGTCAAAAATCATCACGTTCTAGCACATTTTTTGCTCAAATAATAGTAATTCTCCCGCTAATTATGCTGCAAACCGGAAGTGGGCGGTCCTCGTGAGTTTTGACCTCATTGGTGGAAATAACTGACTGCTACTATGGTCCTATATGTGTAAGGACGTAATTTTGCAGAAAGGACGTTGTCATTTCTGCAAAATTACGTCTAACTAAGGATTCTAGTGGTTATTATTGTATTAACATATTTAAATATATTTACTATATATTTATTATATTATTATGTACTGTTTATTTATTTATTTATTTATTTTTATATTTAACTAAGGACTCTAATAGTTATTATTTCCAAAAATTACACAAAATTGCTTCCGTTTGGAGAGTTCTTGAGCTCGGATGACGCTCCTGTAGAAAATTTTACGGTTTTTGGGATTTTCTCTTTTTTTGCAGACATATGTGAATTTTACATCGCATCCGTAGTGGATTTGTGAAAAATAAAATCAATTAAGGAAAGTAAATTGTAAATTTTTCATTTAAATGGAATTTAGCGACCTTTGTAGATCCGAAGAATTAAGCAGTCGCTAACAATCAAAGAGATTATAACGGAAATATTGTTATGAATGAATTGTCCTCGAGCGAATGAATGACCGAATAACGGGGGTGAATAAACGAATGAGAAGAGTAAAAACAGACGCTTGAGGCGATGAATGTTTTTTTATTGGTTTTTTAGCAGCACGATAGCGTGACTTACACCAATGTATTACTAGTATCGCCTAGAATCTATTAAGTAGATGAGTAGTAGTTGAGTAAAGCTGAACGTAGCCTTATAAGTGGATGATTTTAAATGAGGTTGCGCTATATGCCTACTACTTTGAATTATACAAATTTTCTTTATTAAAATAAACTTGAAAATATGAAAAATAAATAAGAATATTTTTAAAAAAATAAGAACTGAATAAAAATAAAAATAAAAATAAAACAAATAAAACAAAATATGAATCTACTCCTCCTTGAGAAATTTTTCCAAAAGTTGCTCAAATTGTATTACTGTCACCTTTATTTATGTCGGAGTCTGAGAAGCTGACACTAAGTTTTATTCTCAGTGAAGTTTTTCAATATTTTTTAAAGTTAGTTGTTTGTTTATTTTTAGCTATCGCTTATTTTGGTTTTTTTCTACTTATCCTTGCCAAAAGAATGAAGATTTCCACTCAATTTCTAGTTGTGTCCCATCAGTCCGGGAAAAAATCGTTATAGATCCCTGTAAGACGATCCGCAAACTAGAATCTTCTTGTAACTTTTGGAAAAAAAACCACCGAAATCATAGAACCTTACACCTTAGTCCCAAAAAAAAACCTTTAAAAATGAAAACCTTAAACCAAAGAAGCTGAGAAGAAATTATACGAGGAAAAAGGGAGGAGATCTGAGGTAAAATCACATCAACAACGTCAAATGATGGAAAAGGTGTCGCAAATAATTCCATTTTCTCTATTCCATGAAGCTGTACGGACCTATCCATGAGTCCCAACCAACAATTAACCGCCGATTATATACAGTATTTGATTAACTGTCATTCATAACACCATAGATCAAAATATTTCTGTGTTTCGTAATAATTAAATGCTCTTTGGTCCTGAACGGAAACAAACAGTGAGAAGTTCTTTAATGATCTAATATCGTCACAGGAGCCAAAGACACGTAAAAGTAACTTTTATAGGTTAGTGGCGTAAAGAGAAATGTCGCGAAGCAACCTCAATCAGAATTCCCCGGAAAACATCTGAAAAAGTGTAATTTTATTCGAAGCTTTTCTTACTGATCGTATTTACTGTTTTGTGATTTTTTTGTTTATTAAACATGACGTATACAACACCTGAAACCGAAACAGAACAACCCAAACCTCAATTCAGTTTGAATTTCTGAAATTTCGCCAGGTTCGAAAAAAAAATGCAATGTTAGAAATGCGCAGATATAGAAAAGTTAAAAAAAATCGGAAAAATTAAGAGAAAAGTTAAAAAAATTCCAGAACTTTTTTTCTCTAAATGAAATTCCCGAACAAAAGTTTAAGGGATTTTTCGTAAATCCACTTTGATAGATATTATTTTGGTTAAGAATGAACGTGAACGTAATGAATAAAGAATAGGTGACATCTAGAGAATACATTGATATGGATAATGGTTGCCTGGGGCGGTGAGTGAGAAATTATTGTCACTTCCGAGAAAATGTTGGAAACATTCTAAGGGGTTGCTACGACAACTTGTAAAAGGGCGGTGTTAAATGTATGCGAACGTAGGCGCTCAAGCTACAAAACGCTGAATTCCCATTACATCATTATTACATATAATAAAAAGATTTAATAAGTTTTTAAAGTCATAAATCTAAAGTGGAATGAGAATGAACTCGTACGGATCACAGCATGGAACAAACATACTGTGACTACGGAAGCACTGTTTGGAAAGACTGAGAGGATGTAACCGAGAGAAAAAATCCTTTGCGATAATTTTCTGTGAAATCACGTGACGGAGCTGACGGAGATAACTCCGATCCGATCGTTATGAATTTTGTAACAATACAAATATTACGGTAATGTGTTGCGCTCGTTTTTGCGCTAGCTACTTATTTTTTTTGCATTCAGCTCCACTTTTCCTTCCAATCAACAAGGATTTGCAGTCGAATCTGCCATCTGCCAAAGTGAAATCTAATGGAATTTGATGTAATCATGGAATCCAAGGAACACGGTCCGCTTTGTCGATTCCAGATGAAAATTCGCGCGCAAAAGAGCAGGAATCCACTAATGCTGTTCTAAATTTATACAGGGTTACATAGGAAAGTTCGTTTAAAAAAATGCTTGGTGATCGCTTCACATCAAGGAAATTTTCGGAATTTATTCCCTGAAGGACACGAATACGTACGGAACAATGGATCATACACATATGCGCGGTTTTGGATACTTAATCTGTGGATCTCTTCCGCTTTTCCAATCTTTTCAAAGCCTGGATGCTTTTTCGGACTCATCCGTTATGGACCTTACCTTCACGCCTTAGCTGCGTCCGTTTTCCATTCCTAAAACATCATAGGCTAACGTTCTCCGGGATGGGTATCCGTGCGCCTCTTCTGTGCGGATCCTCTCCGCGGGCCTTATCGCGAGCTCGGATTGCGGAACTTATGCGCACACCTTTATACGCAAACCTTCTCTCTGAACCCCGGTCGGCAGACCTCTTCTACGGATATTATTCGGCGGTCTTACCTAAGGATTTTCATTTAGGGGTTTTTTCTTTGTACTTTTTCCTGCGCACTTTATCTATGAACCTTTTCTAATTTTTATGACCTTTGTCGGGGACATTTCCTACGATTCTACATGGACCAACCTCTTTTGCGGATCCTAATTCCAGGTCTTATCCGCAGTGTCGTCCGCAAGCTTTTTTCGGGCTCATCCGCCGTGCACCTTACCTGCAGACCTTAGATGCAAGCCTTTTCCACTTTAAAGCATTATTGGCTAACCTTTCTGATGCCTATCCGTGGATCTCTTGTGCGGATCTTATCCCCAGGCCTTGTTTTCGGATTTTGTTCGCGGGCCCATTCGCAAACCTCCATCGGACCCTTTCGTTAACCTCATGAATCTAGCTCTAGAACCCATTTGCGGACCTTTTTTTGCGCGCACGCAGACCGTATGGGTGATCCTCATCCGTGACCTTTTCCGTGGAAGGTTTTCTTGGTATCTAGATATCCGAGATCGGTTTATGTGTACGTTTTGGTGGAATACATCCAGAAAGTTTCCGTGAGCCTTCTCAACGGCCTTTTTCTATGAACCTTATTTCTGGTCATCTTTTTCACACCTCATCTGTAGAGTTTATCAGCGGATTTTTCTGCGGACCCTATCCGCGGCCCTTTTTGGATGCTATCTATAGAGTTCCCAGTGCACATTTTCGTTTTTTTTTATAAAGGGGCCTTATTTGTGCACTCTCCGGAACGCTTCGGAACGCCGGAACACTCGAAGCCGTATCTTCCGGGCTGTTTCTTACGGCAATTAGGAAGAGATGGACGGAATCACCCTCCTCCCCATAATTTGGGACCCCATATAGGTATAACCCACCTGAAACTTGCACCATCCCAGATTCGTGGGATGATGGCTTTAAGTCTTACATTACAGGGTCTATATCTAAATTTAGGAAATTAATAGCTATGAACATGAATAAAATAAATAGGAGCTTATTTAGGAATCTTGAAATATAAAGCTGTAATATCTTTTTTTCTCTGTTTCAATACCATTCTAGCAAAATTTTGGATCTCTGCCAAAACCCTTGTTCAGAAATCAGAGCATGTGTCCCTAGTATTTGAAAAAAAAAACTGAATTTCCGAATATTTTAAATTTGAATATTCGAATACTCCGGGTAGGAACTCAGTCGCAGTATTCGAATATTCGAACTTCTCCGATAGTATTCAATTCGTTCAGCACTGTACTAGAACTTACTTTTGAATAGCAACTACATTGGACATGAAACACCTCTGTCAACCGATGAGATTTCAATTATTCGAATATTCGAATAAATTCGTTCTTTTTATGGTTACTGTACCCAACAATATATTGGTTCTATTGACTATTGGTGCGTAGATAATAGATTTGCACGTGTGCAGCTAATTGCGCGGGCGCCTACGCATGGATTGTGGGAATATGTCCCAGGGATTTTTTCAGAACACCCAATACGGTAAGCAGGCTGTCACGTTTAAATTTTTCAAGGAACGAACCGTTATCGTAAAGCACCTGTTTTCGTCGTTCGAGTTCTGAATGGTGAATTAATTGAGTTCTAATGAAATCTAGAGGATTTTTGATCATTAATTTTTTTTTTACGGTGGTGGTATGTTTTGATTTTCCGTTGTTGTGGTTAAGAAACCAATTCGCGTGATCGTTTGGTGGTGCTGGGAAAGCCTTCGTAAAATTTACGACCTTCATGGATATAAATTTTTGTAAGATTTCTATTTTTAAATATTCTTATTCTAATATATTTCTATTTTTTCTAATTTAGTAGTCGAACGTTAAAGGAACAAGAAATACAGATGACACGTTTACAAAGTACGTATACCCACAGTTCAAACCATTACAGTAATTCCTATTATATTTAACTACAGGACTTACCAATGAATCGTTCGAATCATTCGATGTATGTGTTCGTGCTGTGGACATCTGAAATAACAGATATCGATTATTCCGTGGTCGATATATTGATCGAAATCGAATTGTAACGAGGATAAACACACACACACACACAGTTCGCAGTAAATATTTCAATCAGGAATAAGCTTTCAATTAGGGAAGAAGGAAAAGTGAGAGAGGGAAGAAGAGAAGCGATGGAACGTGAAACGGAGAAAGACTGACGTGTTGCGGCAGATGCGTCGCGGTTATCCGGTTGAACCTATTTGGTGCTGAGTATAAAATTTACGCGATTTGATTGGAAACAGTTTAATATTCAGCATATAAATATATTTACTCTTCGTTATGTTTAATAAATATATCTTTTTTTTGACATGATAGCCTAAAAATATTTTAAAAATTTTATATTTAGATCAATTTTTTATCAGGAACAATGTGAAAGAACAATGAATTTATATTTCAACCTTATCTTTATCCTGGAAATGGTTCGAGGGTTTTGATGCTGTAAATCTCCTCCAACGTCTTGGTAGTACAAAATTGTGCCACATACAGTTCCTTAGCACTATCCAGACATCAGTACTTAAGGATAATGCACGGTACGTAGATCTCATTTGAAATAAACTGATTAGCCCACGAAAAAAAACCTGCTAGGAAGGGGTTGGGAGCATTCTGGAAATCCGTCAGGAATCCATCCACGAATAATAGCAATAAGTGCCTAATTACCAAAGACTTTATGCGATTTTATGAGTTTTCAGTCAATTACCAAAGACTTTATGCCGTTCACAACACTCTGTGAACCATAAGATTGTCTCACATGCCGTTCTTTAACACTATCCAGACAACAACACTTAAGGACACTGCAAAACATGCAAATCTCATTCATCCTGGGTAAAAATCTGCTAGAACACGACAGTTCACCAGCTCCTCAGGTCGGTGAGACTGGTCAGTTTGTTTTCCTGTTTGCGGTTAGTTCCGTGGTGAACCTGGAATGATATCGAGGTTTGGGGCAAGGAGAAAGGAGGAATCTAAGGGGATCCTCGAAAACAACCTCGAAAACCTCAAACAATTTTCAATTTTCAATTCAATCTCAAACAATTTGCAGGTATTTGGTTGGCAAAGACGAGGATGTCGAAACGTAATAGTAACGGCAATAGTAACGTTTCAGCAAAACTTCGTCGGGAAAACAAGAAAACATAAATCCAGTTCACAAAGTCAAGTTTTCAAGAGGGGAACAGTTGGAAAAAATGAGAGAGGAATGGCGGATTTTGTGAGCGCATAGGGAGGTATGACTCAACATTTGCACCTATAACGACTAAGGATAATTTGTCCGGCGCTAATCAATCCGCTTAGGATCGAAGCGCCAACGCCTTCACCTCAATTGAGAATTGTTTGAGGTTTACGAACGCTTGTCTAGCCTATATAATGACTTGTGGAAGCGAGCCAATGTGTAAAGTCAGTGTTTTATCCTCACAGATAAGCCAAATACCAATTTATGGACCCCGTAGACGTGAAAGGTTTGGTTGGCACTGGAGCGATTCCGAACCAATGATCGATCGAGCCGCTACAGCGGAATCTTCTACCGATTGCGCTACACCTGCCCTTGCACTTATGGGTGTTTCTCGCAAAGGATAGTCCTGGATAGAATGATAATAATATATAATAATAATAATAAAAATAATAGCAATAATAATAATGATAATAATAATATATGGATAATATAATATATGGATATTTCTCATGTTACGTCAGGTCTCATGCCGCTTTTGCTGAATTTCACATAAAGAAATCTGTAATAAATCCATCTGTGTTTGTTTATGGTTTTTTGTTTGTGATATGTTTCGTTTAATGAGATGTTCATGCGAGAAATGATACTCAACTCCGAAAAACTTATTTTTCATAGCGTTTTCAGCAGTGTTTTCCCAACGCTTTCCATTTTGCTTTCTTTGAGTTGCTATTTCTGAATAAAAATAGTGGAAATTGTGCTGATTGGTGAAATTATAGAAATCGAAACTAAATTTCAAGATTCTCGCTTCTGAATCGAAAGTAGTTGATGATCTCCACGCATTAACGCCTTACTAGTTAGGGCTTATTAGCCTTTGTTAGCCGAAAGCCGATGTTCATTAGTGAGATCAAAGGTGCTCAAATCAAAAATTAAATATTTCAACCAATAACGGGACTTTCTTTTGTAAGCACACAATTATTTCCTCTTTTGTGTGATTCCTTTTCAAATCACATTAAGAAATTGTAATTTCCTGTGAAAAAACACTGGTGAATATCACTGGTGAATATAATGGAAAACACAAAATACTACAAAAACTGATGTTGTATAATGATAATAATATGTTTTTTTTTCATTGTCGTTATGAGGATACAATGTACTTTCAGCTACAATTTTCCAAGGAAATTTTATCATTTTTCAGAAACCACGGAGAAGGAGAATAAAAGAAAAAACGATAAGAATTACTACAGAGAATTTAAAAAATGTAATAAAAGCCACTTTCTACCTTTGATACTTTAACAAATGCAGCATTTTGACATTTTTCTTTTTCTTTTTTTCTAATTTTTATGATCCCTAAAAACCGATGAAGAAAAGAGAGAAAATATCAATGTCTAAGAGCACAAGTGTTCTCAGCAAAAAGAAAAAGGGGAAGGCGTGGGTGGAAAAATAAAAAAAATGAATACGCGATCAGTAAAGAAGAATGTGGCAAAAAAGTTCAAAATAGGAGGGAGAAAAAGAGTAAAGAAAAAACAAACAAAAATACAAAAAGAAAAACGAAAAGGAAAAAGTTCAGAATAAAAAAAGGAGGGAAAAATAAGGTTTTTTCAGGAATAGCTTAAAATAACTTAAGAAAAGTGAGGTAGATCCATTTGGTTTTGGGTGGAATTGAGTTCCTTGTCGTTGATATCGAAGAACTGGCGCTCCTACGGCAAACAATTTTAATTTTATGTCCAAACAGTACAGTTTTTCCACATTTTTTTTCTCAAAAATACTTTCTTTCCTCTGGCGGAAAAATTGTTTTTGGAAAAGTTTTTTTTTTTGCTTTGAACGGTTCTCAGTTTTTCCTAACTGAGATTGCTAACTGTGTATTTTCATCAGACCTACTTTTTAGAGAACTTTTGTAGGGCCGGTCCTATTTTTCAGATTATAAAAATGTTTCTATGTATCGAATCGATAAGGCTGACCATAAATGAAAAAGTGAGGAAAAGAGGAATATAAGGAGAGGAAAACAGCCATAAATAAGTTGGGAATTTGTGTGTATGTATGGTGTTGAGCTTGCCAAATTTTTTTCTCTTTTCGAAAAAATCGATTTCGCCTTTTTTTATCAGCATCATTTGTTGATTTGCTCGAAAAACAGCTGTTTTTTTTCGTTTTACTTAATATTATGAGGGAAATATATTGTAAGAACATTTTAGTGGATAAATGAGAGTGTTTAAGTGCACACATCTATCCGAGTATTTTTTTTTTAAATTTTCATCGCCCACCACAAAAAAAAGTTAATACCACAATTACAAATCGTGTTGTGGTAATTTTTAAACAATTCGCAAAAAATCAGACTTGAGCCGTGCTCATTTTTTATGGTCAGGTTCCCTTTGCAACATATATTGGAATTTCTGGAAATTTCAGTCGCCTTCCAGAAAAAAAAATGACGAACGGAAGTTCTCTTAATTATCAATAAATTTTTTTTCCAATTTTAATATCATGAATTTCATATGTTGTTTGTTTGTGACGCACTTATTCTGGAATATAGAGGAATGGATTTGCAGAAATATTGCTTTTTCTAAGTTCTTTATCATTTTTTCCAGATATCGACGTGTTCGATGGATTCGGAAGAGAGAAAAAAAAGCAAATATGAGAGGAAAAATTGTTTAAACAAGCATGAACAGCTTGTGGCAGGTTCAAAGAAAATTTTCAAATTTTTCTAAATTCAATCTAAATTCAAAGAAATTTTTCTAAATCCTTACGAAATATAATTTTTGTTGCAATGATACTGCTATAACCGTGTATCCGTGGGAAATTTACTTGGAGGAGGAAAATGAATTGAAAAAAATGGAATTTGTTATTTAAATCTGTCGCAGCACAACATGTCGAACATAACTCGAGTTTTTCCTTGTTGTCGGCGGTAATCAGACGGTAACTCGGGCAACGCCTCGAGCTTGCCACAATTGCTGCAGCGCGTTACGAAGAAAGATAACAAAAGTGCACTTTACAGGATTAACAAGCAGCGTAACGAATAACACAGAAGGTCTCGCTTGGAAAATCACGTAAGGTGAGCGAGGTGGTGAAGGAAAAACCGCATAGGGTCATATTATGCTTTGACCATCCCCTTGATGAAATTATCCAGCTTGTCGAGCGAATTCGCCATTGTTCGTTCCGATTTTTTCTCTGCATGTGATTTCTGGATGGGTTTCAGAAAAGAAAAACCCTTAGGGGTCTTGGCTAATTGCATATAAGTAAGTTCTACATTATACTATCGTCACATGCAGAATGTACTAGTCATGCGTATGATTGTGGAGCAAAGATTCAGAATGAAAATTGCATGGAAATGACTTCTGCTCTCCACTTTTTTTTTATCCTAGATAGGATCTATTACCGGAAGCCCTAAGGTAGTTGGAGTCACAGCGCAAAAAATCACAACACTCATGAAAAAGATGCACGTCTTTTTCACAGATTTGACTAACTTTTTTTTTTCTCATTTGCCAGATTTCAACGCAGTCCGAAATGGGCGAGTGTTTCCGAGTACTGAATTAACGCAGTCGCAGTACACGAGAAAATCTAAGGGGTAGGTGACTTCGGTACCTCAGTAAAAATAAAAAAATAAATAAATAAAACTTTCTGGCGGCGTTACTAAAGTAGAAATGTATCGCAAAGAAAGTTGCAAGAACAATTTTTTGCATAACAGATTCGAAGAAGACGTGACCCATAATTCATGTTAAATAATCCATGTTCTAGACCGCTAGTAAAGAAAAGTAGGGTCATAACGGCATGAAACGCACAGTGCAGTTGCGTAAGCGCCTGCGCTCAAAGCAATGCGGCGGAGCGCGCAGCGGTGAGAATCTAGGGAGGGCCCTCGCTGACACCATTCCTCGTTGTAGTTCGCGATGGTCCCACCTCAATCCTAACCGCTATTGCCACCGCGTCGCTTCGAGCGCAGCCGCCTACGCAACTACACCGCATTTCACGTGGTTTTGACTGTACTGTACGAACCGGCGACAAGGCAGGAATCACTGTGGCTGCCCTCGAAAATGGCATGTGCCAAAAACCGCACAGAGTGTCCGCATTACCGTAGAACTCATACTGCTAACAACAAGGCGCCATGAGAAATAAAAAAATTTCTCCTTGGCCTTTTTTCCTTTTTATTTCTGATAGTGTCAGTGTCGTTGTTCAACGCAGCATTGTTCGAGCACAGTTACAAGCCTTAGCGAATATCGGCAAGGTACATAACAAAAATCAGCTTGTCAAGAGCAGACTTAACGATAGATTCTGCATCTGCGAAAGACGTATTATTTGCTGAAACGAAAAAACAGGGGAAAAGTGCACAAATGAGGGTAATCTATGAATTTGAGCGCTTACGGGCGTGCAACACAACCTACTTACGTCGAAGAAACTTCTACGGACCGTAGGTCGAGAATTACTGAGTACGAAACACAATTACGGGCAAGAAAACGGCGTGGAAGCTAGATAACTGGACTTTGAAGGCGCAGATATGAGGCACACAACAGGCACGATTATGATGTGAAATGCGTGATACTGACTCACGAAACGGAGATTTCAGTAGGGAAGATGTTGGAAACGTTCTGGATTCTCGAAAGAAGGAAAGGGTTCTGGATTCTCGAAAAAAAAGAAACTTATCAATGAATAAAAAAAAGGAATACTTGTCGACAATGAACGATTTCTTACCAATCGTACCTCTCCGCATTCTGTGACTCCCTGATATTGCTTGTGTAGATGAAATGTGATATCGTCGCTGGTGATCTCACAGGATAATACCAATTCCTTGGTTTACCAGCAACCGCCCATCTGTTGGTGTAAAAGGTGTACTCAATCTATACATAACAGCTTCTATGGCTATCAAAGTAACTGCTATTGTTAATTCCTTCTCTGACGTTGTCTTTGAATAATCTGTTTGTTAAAGGCATCACTCCACGAATCTGAGGTGGTACGGATTTCAGGTGGAGTATTCATATATGGGATGGAAGATTATGGAGAGTGGGATGATTTCGTCAATTTCTTCTTAACTGCCGTAAAAAACGACCCGGAAGATACGGCTTCAGGCGTTCTGGCGCATTTTTTTTTCAACAAGGAGTCCGACTGGAGCGCGCCAACCTTGTACGGCGCCGCATCTTCCGGGCCGTTTTTTACGGCAATTAGGAAGAAATGGACGGAATCACCCCCCTCTCCGTAGTCTCCCATCCCATATACAAATACTCCAACTGAAATCTGCACCACCTCAGATTCGTGTGGTGATGCCTTTAAGTCATATCTTTTGGGATGGTGAGGAGTTTGAGAGAGTAGATTACACGTGTCCTTGATTTCCCAGGCTCTGAAAAAAGCGACGACGCCGAAAATTTAGCCAGAATAAAGATCGATAACAATCTTGGTTCTGTTCAAAAAGTAGTACACAATTAAATGCATCACCACACGACTCTGAGGTGGTTCGGTTTTATTTTTTACTTTTTACTTCGTCGTACCTACGGTGTAAAGAGTTGTCTTGTTAGAGAAATTGATCAGTCTGATGCATCTAATGAGGCTTCCGGACACTCTTTACCAAGAAAAGAACCCGAAATTCAGCATTTCCTCGATCACTGTAGAAATTTTTCTTAATTTCTAAAATACCAGGAAAATAATTGATTTTGAAGTGTTTTTTTTAAGAAAAAAGTTTCCAGAACAAGACGACAAAAAGGCAAAAAGACAGACACGTGGCAGAAAATTCGATGACTGCGTTGATGACAACACAACAGTGAAGGATATTCTGGAGTCGAAAGGTTTCTGTTTTCTCGACTGCAGAAGAAGCCGAATAGCTAAGACATATACGGTATGTGTGACTAAGTGACTGTGTGACAACGACATGACAAATGTCCGTAATGAATAAGCGTGCGGCTGAGGGAAAAGGAAAACATAATTTGGCACATATTCAAAACGGACAACTAACACAAGCCACTCATTAACAAAATTCGCGGAACGAATGGATTGTTGTGCACTTTGTTTTCGTAGGATAATTATAAGGATTTAGAGAGAGAGAAAGAGAGGGAAAAAGAGAGAAAAAGAGAGAGAGAGAATAAGGAGGATTTATTTTATCAAAGAACACTTGGCTGGCAAAGTGCGTGGGAGTTCGATGACACCATTATGGCCGCAAACAAATGAGAAACATGATGCTGGTTTGATGATGATTTTTAAGATATCCGTAATTTGTTTGCGAATAATTCTACACTCAGGATATAAATATTTTTCGTATTGATTGAGTTTTTATTAAGAATAATTGGATTTTCATTAACAATACATAGTTTGAGTGTTTCCTAGGTGAATCGTAATTATATCACATGGTTGCAAGAAAAACTGAGAGAAAACAGAAGCAAACAAAAAAAAAGCAAAAATCAAATGCAGGAGAAACTTAAAAGCATCGCCCCACAAATCTGAGGTGGTACGGATTTCAGGTGGAGTATTCGTATACGAGATCGTAGATTACGGAGAAAAGGATGATTCCGATTTTCATTTCTTCCTAATTGCCGTAAAAAAACGGCCACGAAGATACAGCTTCGAGCGTTCCGGTGCGCTATTTTCCACAACGAGTTCGATTGGAGCGCACCAGCCATGTGCGCGCATCTTTCGGACTGTTTTTTTACGGTAATTAGGAAGAAATGGACGGAATCGCACCTTCTACATGATCTAGTATACGCCGTATACGAATACTCCATCTGAAATCCGTACCACCTCAGATTCGTGGGATGATGCCACTAAAAAAGAAAAACCCGATTTTGTGTACGAGTTTTTCTGGAGGCACTGTCTCTCGGAGTAGAAACTACAAAAATAAGTAAAGAAAAGACGCATGCTGTTGTACGGACTGGAAACGATCAATTGTCGAAAAAATCAACAACGAGCGACGCGGACAATAAAAAAAATTGAAAAACATCACCAATAAATTTCCTATGTTTACATATAAAATTTTTAATCCCATTAAACAGCAAAGATTTAATAGTAAGAACGCCATAGTTGATCCAAAACATAAAGAGATCTCCTTTTAACCAAAATATAACATTGAAACCTATAAACCTACGTCGTGCTCAAAATTTTATTAAAGCTCAGCTCGCGATGTGTAGATCAGGTGGCCGAGTGGTTAAGGCGATGGACTGCTAATCCATTGGGGTTTCCCCGCGTGAGTTCGAATCTCATCCTGATCGGAATTTTTGCAAATAAAATGACGATGAAACTGATCTTATGGTGGTTGTGTGCTCATCAAAACAGTGTCCTTTCGTCTCCTAACCCTTATCGTGCTCAAAATTTTACTGAACGATGAAGCTCCACCTACAATTTATGGATCAGGTGGCCGAGTGGTTAAGGCGATGGACTGCTAATCCATTGGGGTTTCCCCGCGTGAGTTCGAATCTCATCCTAATCGAAAGTTTTGCAAACACAATGAGAACAAAAGTGATCATTTGATGGTGTGGTGACAAAGACAGAATTTATATTTCCTTTTCCTTTGTAAACGGGGTCATTGTGAAACTTCATTCATGTCCTGACGTTTCGAAAACTTCGTATTCATAAAATGTTCGAGGGTTTTCACAGGGTAAACATGATGGAAATGGGTTTGAAATAAAGTGTACGATATTAGCCCACGAGAAAGAGAAATCTGCCAGGAAGGCATTGGGAGAATTGTGGATTTCTGCAAGGAATCCATCCAGGAATAACACAAATGAGTGCTTATCAATTACTAATGCCTTTATGCCGTTCGTAACACTCTGTGACCCGTAAGATTGTCTCACATGCAGTTCCTTAACACTATCCAGACACCAGTACTTAAGGATACTGCACAATGTGTAGATCTCATTCGTCCTGGGTAAAAATCTGCAAGAACGCTAAAATCAGCCCCGCTACGTGAGACTGGCCAGTTCGTCTTCCTGTTTGGAGTTCCTGAGTAGTGTAATTAGAAAGATATCGAGGCTTGGCAAGGAGAGAGGAGGGATTTGATGGGATATGCACGGGATCAAAGACCTCGAACCATTTTCAGACCTTTGATAAGGACGAAATTGACGATTTGTCAGGCAATAAATAAAATTCTACCGGAAAAATCGTTGGAAAAACAAGAAAACATAAGAAAGGACTTGTTTAGAACGGCTAGGAGGGAATTTGTTGTTTGGAAAGAGAATAAAACCGATTTGTTGTGGATTCTAACTGAGTTACAGTTACAGGTCGAAAGCGGAAGAAAAAATGAAAAAAATAAGAAGAGGAAACAGAATAGGAAACAGAAGTGTGGAATACATGGATATAATAGTAGATATTATTTGCGATTAAAAAAAAATTGGAAAGAAAAAAATGAGCGTTCTCTCAGAGCTTAACTTGACAGCAACCTCAAGACATTTCAACTTCAACTTCAAATGAAGAAAAATAAAGAAAAATAAAGAGAGAAAAAATGAGGAAAAAATGGAAAAATATTGGATCAGGAATAAATGCTAGTATTTAACAGATAAGTGTGTTTATAACGTATTAAAGAATAAAGGATAAAGTGTCTGGCGTTAGTCAATCCGCTTGGGATGCGCCCTCCACGTTCACTTCAATCCAGAATCGTTTGAGGTTTACGAATGTGTGAACTGGCCTACACAATGACCTGTGGGGACTAGCCGACGGGTCAAGTCAGTGTTTTTATCCTCCCAGACAAGTCTGGTACCAATTTATCGACCCCGGAGGGATGAAAGGCTTGATGAGCACTAGGGCGGATTCGAACCTCCAATCGATTGTGCAGGAAGCGGAACCTCTAACCGCTGCACTACACCTGCCCCTGTCGAAACGTTAGCCAATAAAATTATTTAACAACTTCCTTTACAGCTTATTAAGAAAAAAGCCAAAACGACGGATTAGTAGTAATTTCCTCAGTACATACTTCCTGGTCGTCGTTGAGGTCATTTTCCCTTTTTCAAAGGATGAAGTAAGAAGATAGTAAGAGAAGCGAAAGAGAAGAATAGAGATAATAGAGATCGTACTGGAAGGAAAAAGAAAAGAAAATAGGAGAGTAGAAAGAGATATGTACATAGATGGGTGAGAGATTGTTAACAGAAGGTAGTTTCTTCTTCACTGCCCAAACTTACTTATGGTTCTATTTTATTTCTATTTATTTTATTCTATTTTTATCATATTTTTTATTTTTATTCTATTATTCTGCCGATTTTATCGGTTAAAAGATGCGCGGAAGGTGGATATTGTGCAAGAATACATCAGAAAAACATGAAAATAAACAAGTAGACAAAAAAATACTCCAAAATGGATAAAAATTGCAGAAAATAAATTTAAAAACACACTGAAAATGGTCAAACGTGGAAAATTTTGGCAACTTCGATCCTAGTCGATCGATTTCGATCCTAAAATTACAGTATGCAAATCGTTACCGTAACCCTATTGTTCAGTGCAATTCGCTTATCTCTAGCCCCTAGCCTCCACGGTCGCTTTTCGACCAGCCGCTATCTATTATGACCCCATTAGCGTCATTTGCACGTTCGTTTATGTTAGCGGGGGGATTATTCGGGTCTGGTGCTGGTGGTGGTGGTGGTGTGGTTGGGATTACGGTAGGCATGCCTTGCCAGATACGACAGATATCTCACGCGATCCTACGCTTTCGCTCCTATACCAGTTCGATGGAATATTTGAAATTTATTCGGTGATCACCATGTGAAAATTTCCATAAGAGGATTTTCGTGCTTACTGTATATTGGAAAAGTTCAGTAAATCAATATTAGTATGGTTTAGATGTATAGTTTAATTAATAATTTTCTTAAAAAATTTACATTAGTTTAATGTATTATTTTGTCTTATACAATCGCCCGAAACTTGTGAGGAAATTTTTTGATACGTCCTAAATCCGTCCACTAAAAAGAAAATCCTTCCCGGGATCAATCAATAAATCGAATTTGATCCATTCCAATGCCGTCCATCACGCATAGCAACGATGCGTCAGCGTTGACGTAAACGCGTATAGAATTTCGGACAAGAGTATCTATTACTGCAGTGAAATGAACGATACTGTAGGCGGCAGATACCGTATCATGTGTAGTGTCTTACTCATTCGGAATTTCACTTAAAAACTCGTTATGCGATTATTTATAATGAAAACATAGGGGAACGGCAAAGAGATCCAGTAAAACGTAAAATTCAAATAATTTAATAAAAATTTGATAGTGAACATATTCAATGGTTGAGACGAGGCCTTGGGTGAGTGGGATGGCGACACCTAAAACGAGGTTTCTGAGATAAATTCCATGGTTGAAGAAAATCCAGGCGGACATCACAGTTAAAAAACCTTCGTAATTTTCTGGAGACTTTTGCGATGAATTGGTTGATTTAGCCCTTTTGGTCCCCTAAGCTAGGTAGATCCAGAAAATCTCCAGGAAGAAAATGATTGTAATGCGTTCTTTCAACCATTCATCTATTTATTCTCCGCCCTTCACCCCGTTAAAGAAACGAGAAAAGATTTTTTTTCTTTTTATGACAACAATTTTTGTTTTTTTTTCTTGCTCCTTTTATTCTACTACGTTCTATTTCTTCTCTTTTTTTACGGTCAATCGATTAGTCGGTGAGGTATTCATTCATTCATTCATTCATTCATCCATCCATTCATTCGTTCATCTAACTAATCAGAAAGGTGTGTAAATCGCTCTATTCGATTCCCGATGCACATGATGGGTCAATCCTACATTTTCTCGGGATTTATAAACAATCTTTAATAGGAATTAGTCATCATTAGTGTAGTCCTTCTCAGTTTCTGGAGGATTCTTAGGGTGTTTTCGATGGTTCTGGATGTTGCTTGATTCCTTAACTTAGCTTCATTCTTACTAGGCTGATTTTTAGTCGCTGTTTGTGAAGGACAACTTCAAGCATTTTCCTCTAATTTCTAATCGATAATCCAGAATCTCACCTCCGGAAGTGAACTGTTGACCGCGACATGTCACTCATTGCTGAGTGAATCGGAATCGTTCCCGATCAGATTGCAAGTGTTGTATCGACGACATCGGCAGAGCGATGGCGTAACCGGGAACACCAGCCACTGAATGCCCGGGATTGAATTACATGATGAGGTGTGTATGGCGCGTTGAAGTCAAGTATGTAATGACGTCATCGGGAGCAGAAGCAGCCAGGAATGGTTGGTTGCTACTGTCCGGAGTATGAAAAAAAATTGTATAATAATCGAATAAGAAGAAGGTGGAGAAATTTCTGGAAACAAAGGAAAACTGGTGAAAAAAATCTTTAACAGCCTAAGTCGTAGGAACTTTCGATAGGTATTCGTCAGAAAATTAAATTTGGAGCGAAAATCCTCATTTCCCACCCCCCACCGATCTTTGTTTCTCTCGAAGATCTTCTGAGTAAACAAAAAAAAATATCGCTTGCGTTGTTCTTCCACGGGAAAGTTTAACTGCAGTTTTTTTTCTCTCCAGATAATGTTCCTATGTACACATTTCATTCTTCTTCAAAAAGATTTGAAAAGATTTGAGAAAAAAATTGAAAAAAAAGGAAAAGATTTGATATTTCTTCCATCCTTTGACATCACACATAGTTACTGGACCTTCAACCCTCATTCTGAGCTTTTTGAAATATTTTCAAGAACAAAATAGTGATCTACAAGTTAGAGCACAGTCTTTTTTTTACTCATCAGGCTAAGAAAATTTATGCCTTCAAAAATCCTTCAATTCCCAATAATGTCTGTAATTTATGCATATGATTTATTTAAAAAATTATAAATACTCGTCGTTTTACCATGAGTTGGAGTTTAAACGCCATTTGTTTTTGAACAAATTCTTTCCTGATGTTTAACTTTTGAAGGAAATCAGTCTAGCGAATTTCCGTGAACAACGTACACTTCCCAGGGTCATTTTCTTGAATTCGCCCTTTCTTAGAGAAATTATTTTAGTCATCACAACAGAAATACGGTAAAATTAATAGGAATAATTAACCGTACATATGTGGGAATAAACATTGCTGCCGCTTTCGGAAAAAGAGGATTCCTAGAAGAAATAAGAGTTACAAGATTATGGTAGAAAGAAAAATTTTCTTATACATGACTTAGAATGGAAGGAATTTTTACTTTCCAAAGAAATTTTTACTTTTCTTTCTATGACACAAGTTGAAGAGATTCTAACTAAAAATTAGTTTTCAAAAGTCCCTAATTACAGTACAGAAATGCGTACAGTTTCTGGATCGGATATTTGAAATCCATATTTAAATATTGACAGAACAGCCGAAGTTCACGAACTTCTTTCACCTAGCGACGTTTGACACTTCTGCTTGCAACACAACAACTCATTTTTGTGCTGCGGATGTGCTGCCGCCTTACGATCATCTAAACTGACAAGCTAGCTATGACACACGTGGAATAGATCCTACCCAAAAATTAATCTTCAGAATTCTCCAATTCTACAATTTTTTATCTTTCTCTTTTTTTTTTAAGATTTTTCCCTTTTAGCACTTTTCCACAGCCATTTCCATGTGAAACAATTGAAATACGCCTTACAAAATCCTGAAACATTCAGCATTCGTCTCATCCATGATTATGACAATGACAGCGAGCCTGGCAGCAGTCACGCAATCCCACCACCGCCACTAAACCACCGAACATAAACGAAAAGTTCACCGAATCCTCGGAATACGCTGCGTCTCCGTCGATTCGCAACGTCTCTCTTCACGCTCGCCGACCGCTCCTCTTCCCGCCGGATTACGGTAGCTGGCGATCAGCCGTCCCACCACCACTTCTGGCATAAGTCACAGCACGAGCTCAGCATCACTAATGGACTCACAACTGCTCGCATTGAAAAGGTAGGCATTTCGCGATTTTGTTTCGTGGGGAAATTTTCTTCCGGAAATATTCCACTGACTGAGAGAATGATGGAGCTTCGCCTCATCCGCCACTCTACGACAGTTTACATATGTCGATTCGAACACAAATTAAATAGTTTACATGCGTTTGTTTATTAAACTTCGTGTATAATAGGCGAGTTGTGTATGGTGCGAGTTGTTTAGTGTGTCTTCTTTGACGTTCATTGCTCTTCTACGAATTTTTGCGATCATGACTACAGTAATACCTCTTAGAATTAGACCAACTTCACGAATTTATGTTTCTTTTCTGTGAGTTTTAGCTTAGAATTTTGAGTTCTGATCCTAATTCCGAGTTTCTTTCTGTGAGTTTTAGCTTAGAATTTTGAGTTCTGATCCTAATTCCGAGTTTCTTTCTGTGAGTTTTAGCTTAGAATTTTGAGTTCTGATCCTAATTCCGAGTTTCAATTGACTTCTTATAAGCTTCCTCCATGGGTTTTCTCCGGATTTTTCGTATAGCTTTTCGATTTTCAGGAAGACCAGAACTTTTCATACTGGTTTTTATTTATTAGCCTTAGGTTTCTTTCTGGTAAATAAAGAAGGAATTTCTTCCGGATAAATTTCCTAAAATTTTATGTGTTCTTGTCTCGAAATTCTACTCTGCTCTGACTATCCGAGGTTTCTACCAAACTGTGCCTAAAAAATGTGATTTTTCATGGCGGGAATTTTTAAGATCGTCCAGTTGATGAGGAAACATTTTATAGGAGTAATTCCTTTAGACTTCTATTTCTTTCAGTTTCCTTTGAACATTTCCTCCAAGGATTAAATATGTTCTTCCTTCAGTTGAGGTGAATTCCTGAAAATACCTATGTAATACCTCGATTGGGGTTAGGCTAATGGTCAAATGACTATTGAAGATCACTTAAATTTGACTCGGAATTTGAAAAACAGATTCAGGATGTATGTAAAATGTTTATGTTGTCGTTAACAGCTACATACCTGAAAGGTTTGAGTACAATATTGCATATCAGATACCATGCAGATAACAATTTCACCCGATTCGTTCAGGAAGAGATATGAGGACATTTTTGAATGATTTCCTTCCTAGCCCATGTTTCACCGGAATCTTCAGAACTTGTTGGCAATTTGTTTTTGCGCCTATTCTTTGTTCTGCGCTTCTTAGCATTTTTCTAGTAAAAATCTCCTGACAAAAGAATTTTTTTTACTAGAATAATGCTCAGGAGTACAGAAAAAAGAAGATATTGGTGTAAATGATTTTAATATCTACTAAGAAACTGTCATTTCGGAAACAACCTATCAGTCTGCTGTGGGTTTTGTAGTAGGCACTGGTATTCAAAAATACAGGGCTCATCTTTGCACTACAATTTTTCCTCGGTCATTTTTTGGGCTACATCATGTATCTATGTACGTAGTCAATGATCTCTGGATACTCAAAGTCCAACCTGTACCATCCGTGGACTTCCTGCCAAGGGGTAAAGATAACAAGTTGGCGGGGATTTTTCGCTCGTTTCCAATTTTGCGAACATTTTACAAGAACAGTATGATGTACAGAGCTGACCCTTTCGACGCCCATAGGTCCTTGCAGTTGACAGTTATACAGTACGAATTATTGTAAAATCGTATACATAGTCTCCCAATCACAACTGTTGTTCGCTTTTTTTTTTGTACAAAACAACACAATCTGTAACGTGCACAAATGTACATTTCATCAGTTCTCTTTAACTTTATTCGTTTTATTTATCCATATATTTCTTTACAATTCATTTTACTTATCCATACATTTATTTATTTTTGAATGTTCCTAAAATAACTCAGAAAATTGGCAACTTTCCAGTGTGAGTGGATGAGACCCATGAGATTAGGAAATATGTAGATCCTTTTCTCAGGTGATCATCGAATTTTCTCTTCAGCCCGTAGGTGATTTTTATCCTTTAAAAACGGAACGAAGAAGAAAAAAAGAATTTGATTTCATTCTCTTTCACATACCACTACCCACTACCAAATAATACTAAAACACAGATTATCGTTGAAAAATACACAGTTAAATACTTTACTTGGATATCTACGTTCTCATATAGGGAAAGCTACACGGCGGTAAACTTCCAAGAAAACTTAAAATAACAAATCGAGGTCGTTTGATTCAATGGGGGAAAGGATAAAGCGCCTAGCTGTTAATGAATCCACTTCGGATCCGCCAACACCTCCGTCGCTTCAATTCAGAATTCACGTTCGATTTAGGCGTACATAAAGCTTCTGTTGTTCTTTCCCAATTGATTTCCTGACAATTTTTCCTGGCCTCCTCTTCATAGAAAAAATTCGAATCACTTGATGCTAAGACTCTTCTAATCATAGCCTTGAATATACTCTTCAGGATTTCGTCCAACGCCTTCGATTCCTTAGAACTAAGAGCTAAATTTCTTTAGTTACTTAAATTTTTGAACAGTTTTTCACTACATCCTTCAGTACATATTGTTGTGAATAGTAGGACTTAACTTTTCCGAGTATATCCTTATTTATCTCCCATTTAGCGCTTCGTTTCCATCGTTGGCTTGTTCCCTTGAACCGTTAGCGGTTAAAAACGAAGAAACTGAGGAAGAAGAGGTCAGTTCTGCATTTCCTTAGAAATAATGAAACAACCATAAGGAATTTTCTCCGAAAAAAATATCCGTCGTTACAGATCTCCTCCACAGGCAAAAAGAACCGGAAGAGTAGAACAAAACGGCAAGAAAAACCACCATATAGTTATATTGCTCTTATAGCTATGGCTATACAAGTGTGTGCATAGCACTGGATTACTGTAACTCAGTTTTTTTTTCAGCAGAACTGGATTATTTTTCTTTCAGAAACGGCCGGATAAACGAGCTACACTTGCCGAAATTTACACCTTTCTACAGGAACATTTTGATTTTTTTCGTGGTGAATATGTGGGATGGAGGAATTCCATACGTCATAATCTCTCGTTGAATGACTGTTTTGTGAAGCTGCCAAAGGAGGCTGGGGAGAGGTTTGTTGGACTCTCATTACTGTATTTTTATGGATTATTCAGGTAAAGGGCTTCAAAATGTGGGATTTCGGTCGTTAGATGCAAAAAATTTATCGCTACATTTCAAGTCTATTTAGTTAAAAATCTAATGTCAACTTACTTTTATCCTGGAGAAGTTCATTATAGCCGATGCCTGACCCTCACAGACAGAAAATTTATATTTATATTTTATTTCAACGATTTTATAAAAATTCCATAGGATTTTATTTTAAAAAAGGGTCTTGAACTTATATTTTAGTGAACTTTTTTTTTCTCTTTTTCTTAAATTTTTTCTTAATACTTGTTCACTAACTAAAATTGTGGTTAAAAAGGATTAACAACGATGTGTAAGCCTTATGTGCCTCTTCCTCCTTCTAATACTCTCGTCCAACTTAAAAATTACACTATGATTGAAAATCAAGGTCCATCAGCTTTCTTTTGTAGCTTTGAGGCCTCTATTTCATCGCGTTTATTTTGCTTACGGACGTATAAGTTTCCAATTAACATCAAAGAGAATTTTTTTTCGTAATTTAAGAACAGATGGGCTTTCCGGCTTTTTTACCGGAGTTCAAGACGGACTGTTTTAGAAATTAAGTCAGCTTATAGTTCCCTCGTTGTTTTTTCTATCGAAATTTTTTGATGGATTTAATTTAATGGATATTTTAATGGATAATGGATAGTAATTTTAATTTTTATGGACAAAAAATATCTGCTTATAGTGTATTTTTTTTACAAATTATTTCTAGGTCATTGCCTTAGTTGTCAATATTTCTCCTGGATAAGCATAATGACCTTTTCTTGGGAAATTTTCCATGTTCGCAAGAGTACATTTGAGGTCGAAGACAGTTTTGTTAGCATCAATTTTGGAAAAAATAAAAGAGGTGTAGAATTTCTCATCGTTTATTGGATGATTCAATAGAAACAGTGCTAAATTTTGCTTTCACTGTGGAATATCAAAATAACCGCTTACCAGTAATTTTTCCAGAGGTCGTAAAGGTCACAAGTGGACAATTTCTGACAATTGCGAGTTTCTACTGGAGGAAGGCGCATTTCGACGGCGTCCACGTGGCTACAAAGCAAGGAAACGACCGATGTACGGGCAATTCACGCAGGTACGTACGCAATCTCTCCTCCTATTGTTCCCGCGTTAACTCCTACGTACGTGCGTGTCTTCATTGTGTGTTAGTTGTCCTGGGATTCTCGGCACATATGGTCATGCACTTGTCCCGCGCCAGACGCCGACGCCTTTAGTGACTAGTACAAATCAGCAGATGTGCGACTAGACTTTTGTTGTGGGCACATTCCACCAGCCAGCCATCGTATTTCCCGGGAAATCAGGATTCATCTTGGGATTTTATGTATTTCTTGGACAAGAATGACTTTTTCTCGCTAATTTATCGATAACAAGATTATGAAACAGAAACAAATTTGTACGGTAATTAGAAAAAAGAGGGGAAGGATGAGGAGCTAGCGAAGGTGAAGAGGGAATCCCAAGGAGGAATAAGATTTTGAGCTTATGGAACCTCCCCTTGGACCAAGCACCTAAAACGAATTTCCTCAAGGATCTCTTCCTCCTAAGGTGACCACAATCTGTTGTTAAGGACTTCTTGAGTAAACAATTAAACATGTATTGTATGCGCATGGCTCAGATTTCATCTCAGAAACATGCGAATCTCTGAGATCTCCCGAAAGAACCCCAAGAGAAAACTTCCGGAAATTCAATGAAATTGAAAAATAAACAAATTTGTTCGTTAGGAAGCATCATCAAACGGAAAAATCTTATTTTACTTATTAGTTTATTCTATACTGTATATTTTTGGCAGTTGAAACTTGTCGAAAAATCCGTTATAAAAAAGATATTTCTTATACATATATTGCTACAATTTCCCATCGTTTTCCCTGTGACATTGGAAATTAAATGTGGCAAAAATTAGATCCACATTTTTTCTGGTTCTAAAAAAAATATTCATTTAACCACCTGGCATTCAGAGTATAAAATTTTAATTCAACAAGATTCATTTTCAAAAAAAACCAGAACCTATTATTCTGACAAAATTATACGATTTCGAATATTCAAGGTGATTTCCCAGAGTTTCGAATGTAAAAGAAACATCAGAAGTTATCCGTATTTTTTTTATTTTTCAATTGAAGGAATCCTCTTTTACAAAGTTGTCATGTGTTTTCCAAATTAGAGGAAAAATTATCGGATGAGCAAGTGGAACCTCATTTTGCCGAATAGTTACCAGTTCTAAAACATTTTTGCAGGTAATAGGTGATACTCAAAGAAGTTGAGTTAAGGAAGTGTATTCACGTGTGAATTATATGTAATCATCAAAATATAGTAAGTACAGTATGCTTCTCAAAAATGTCACCTCCTCTGGATTTTTACTGTTTTCCCCGCTACTTGCCTGTTCATTTTACAGTTCATAGATAACCTTCAGGTAGTTTAGAAGCAATAAATAAAAATAAATTCGAATGGTCCGACGAATTTTGTCAAAATAAAATAGTATTTATGTAAAATAAAGTAATAACAGTAATATTTCATATAATATGTGTATATGACAATGAAAATTGTAATGTCTAACAATTGTGAACAGTTTCTGTAATCGTTAGTTCCGTAATGAAAGAAGGGTCCCAAGAATACTTAAAAACAAAACAACAAGCAAAACATTAAACATTAACGCGGTGCTCTAGTGTAATATTAAAAAAAACAAAGGTGATGTGCTCATTTTTCGTCCTTTTTTTTAGATTTCTAAAATATATGAAGCAGGTACGACAATGGACATTTCCTCACTATCTCCTGAATCCGGCCTGAATCCAAACTTGTCACTTTGTTAACTCACGTAAAGTAAGTGGCGCCTCTCAGCCGAGCGACGGTAATTAATCGTAACGGGATCAACAATCGCCTAAACGGTTACGGTAGTGCGTAGTGCGCGACCACGAACTGACAGCTAATGTTTTACGATGCAGCTCCCAGAGTGATTCGGCTTTGTGTACTCGATGCGGCTTCGATTCGTAACCGAACCCCGAATCGGCTTTTTACCTTTTAACCCTCGTCTAGGAATATGGGGTTCTCTTGTTTTGAGGTAAAAGGATGGGGCCACTTCAAAACTGGGACTGAGGTTTCTTTTCAGAAAATTCACGATTTTTTCTAAAGATTCAGAGGTTTCCTTATGAAACCGATAGAAATCTGATAATTATTTTTTCCATTTATTTGCCGTTTTTGTTTTTAATGGAGTGACTGTTTCAGTTCGAATATCCACAACCGATTCCCGAATATTCCATGGATAAGTCGGTTATGGATCCGATGACCGCCGGTACATCCACAGGTGAGTTCACCGCCTAGATTTCCCCAGTCTTTAAAAGCAAATTAAGTTAATTAAATTAATTTTTGGTTATTTTTAGTAACTATTCACCAATTTATGAAATTTGTGTAAGCACAGTAAAAAGTTGCCATTTGCATTTCTTTCGTCTTTGCTGCTTGAAAGAATCGTAATTTTTTTTTAATTCGAAAAATTACTACTTAACTTAACATTGACCAGTACAATGGAGAATATGTAGCTGTTCTTCAGCAGATCACTTAACCCTTTTGACATACGGACGAGTTTTCTTGAAGGACTGGACGAGTAACCACGTAATACAATAATCCACAACTTTTACAGTCCCTCCTCTCACAGCAGCTGCTCCTCCAATGGTATATCCCGGCTACCTGCCCGGATGTCAACAACTTACTCCCTGGACACAACAATACGATCACACATGGTACGGTTACGGTCCACAAGATACCGTATCGCCGAACTATTTTTATCAACCGGAAATGGTTCACTACGAGGAATGGCCGCAAATACCGTATCCAACCGGGGATGCTGCGTATTCGACGAATGTTAGCGTTCCGGAGAATTGATCGATTATCGATTTGCATATGTGATTAGCGTTTGCTTTGTGCAATATGAGAGTGCTCATGCCGTTTATTCGTAGATCATTTGAAAACGAAGCTGAGATCAATTCAAACTATTTTTTAACTCAAAGTGATATGCTAATAATTCTCAGTCAAGTTTATTGTTTATCGTCATCAATAGTCATTTCCCAAGGATTTTATTTGCTTTGATGTTTGTTTAGATTTACAATATACATTTTACTCTACAATGTGCGGTTAGGCTACACTACTAAAATGACGGCTGAACACGGCAACCCACAAAGTTTAAGAAAAAAAAAATCCCGATTTTGCGTACGATTTTGTTCTGGAGGCACTGTCTCTCGGAGTAGAAACTACAAAAATAAGTAAAGAGAAGACGTATGCCGTTGTGCAAAGTGGTAACGATCAAGTGCCGAAAAAATCACCTACGAACGACGCGGACGACGGATAAAAAAATTTGAACAACATTACCAACAAATTTCTATATTTCCATATAAAACTTTTAATCCCATTAAACAGCAAAGATTTAATAGTAAGAACGCCATAGTTGATCCAGAACATAAAAAGAATTCCTTTTAACCAAGATGCAACATTGAAACCTATAAACCTACGTCGTGCTCAAAATTTTATTAAACAATGAAGCTCAACAAGCGATGTGTAGATCAGGTGGCCGAGTGGTTAAGGCGATGGACTGCTAATCCATTGGGGTTTCCCCGCGTGAGTTCGAATCTCATCCTGATCGGATCTTTTGCAAAGACCACTGACGATGAAACTGATCTTATGGTGGTTGTGTGCTCATCAAAACAGTGTCCGTTCGTCTCCAAACCCTTATCCTGCTCAAAATTTTACTGAACGATGAAGCTCCACCCACAATTCGTGGATCAGGTGGCCGAGTGGTTAAGGCGATGGACTGCTAATCCATTGGGGTTTCCCCGCGTGAGTTCGAATCTCATCCTGATCGGAACTTTTGCAAATACTGAAAAAATAAAACTGATTGTATGATATATTGGTATTCACAAAAATACCATTCTCACCAACAAAAACCCTGATCGTGGTGAAAATTTTATTCAATGTTGATGCTCCATCGTTTTTATTGGTGATCAGGTGGCCGAGTGGTTAAGGCGATGGACTGCTAATCCATTGTGGTTTCCCCACGTGAGTTCGAATCTTATCTTGATCTGAAGTTTTGCAAATAAAATGAGAACAAAACTGATCTTGTGGTGGTGTGGTGTTCAACAAAATGCTATTCTTCCACCTTCGAACTCTGCTCGTAGTGAAAATTTGAAAAAAGATTTAAAAAATTAAATTAAAGACGGGGCTACACCTCCATACTGTAGATCAAGTAGCCGAGTGATTCAGACTGCTTATCTATTAGGTTTCCTCTGGTGACTCGGAATCTCACCCTGCTCTTGAAAATCTCATTTTAACTCAGCATTTCATCTTAGGGCACTGTTTCATCCTATTGTTATTGAGGTTCGTAGTTTTTGGCTGAGATTTTTGAAAGTATCATAAAAATGACATAATCGGAGGTATAACTGTGGTAGGTTTATCAGGTAGTTCCTTTTAAAAAGGATAAAAGGTAAAGACACTGGCGTATCAATCCACTCGGGATGCACCAACGCGTTTTACTGGAATTCGTTATCGTTGAGATTTTGGAACTCGTGCTGGCCTAAACAATGAATTGCGGAGCCCAACCTACGATCACGTCAGTGTTTTTATTCTCCCAGACCAGTCTGGTACCAATTTATCGACCTCGGAGGGATGAAAGGCTTGGTCGGCACTGCGGCGGTTTCAAACCATTGACCGTGTGGCTACAACGAACCCCCAATGGACTGCGTTAATCCGGCCACCGTGGTTTATTTTGACTCACAGTTTTGTTCAAAGATAATTCTGCTTATTGACATTGATATTGCTTATTGATTGATTGACTGTGAAGGTGATCCGACTGTCCTCAAGGTTTTCTCAGCGTGGATTCGAATCTCAGAGAGACAAAACTGGCAGGCAAACTGTCGAAAACAACTTTATTGCCCGCCATCTTTACTGACTTTTGAAGTGCTCACTAGAAAAGCACCAACTGCATCAAAACCTGACGTGTGATTGATTTCGGTGAGTGTTTACTAAATGTCTTGTTTTGAGAAATGACATCAATGCCGCTTGATCAACTAACACATAGGAGGAATTTCCACTGGATTTTGATACGACTGTAGCAAAACTATTAGAAATTTCCAGAAGTTCGAAAAGGAAAGAAAAGAATGGAACCGAGTTTGAATTATCTTTTTTTTCACCAGGTTCTCATTATTTTCATTTTTTTCCTTGTACTCCACACTAAACTAAATTGTAAACCTTTTTTTTTTGCTAAAAACAATTTAAGTTCTAGTAAACCAATATTCTGTGGTTTATGTGTTTTGCAAATTTTTATTATGATTGTGGGTTTTAACGTCTAAAACTGCGATATGAGGCATAACTATGTTCACTATTAAAATTAGGTTCCTTAGTACGTTTAACGGGGGGAGGGGTGGGGGAATAAGTGGAACTTGCAGCTGCAGTCCATGGGGATTTTCCTCCTCAGAGAAGCCACCAAATCTACCGCATATACTGGATACCACGAAGTCTAAGGTGTTTCCATCCAACGTTCTTTTAGAACCATAGCTAATTTGAAAACGATAATTTGAAGAGTTTTCCTGTTGCGTATTTCATATCTACACCTGACATCTGTACATGAAGATGTGTCATAAAAACTATGAAAATTTTCCGTCTCTACTAAACACTGAGAGACCCACAGAGATCCGCTTGCCGTTTGCAACTTATAAGTATACATATACTGGATTTTTACTTATTTCCCTGGATCCGCTTTCTGCTTGTTTTTCTCCTTAGCATTCGAAGTTGTTTTGCGTTTACTGTCGCAATATTTCAACCCGTTTTGGACGTCCGACTCCTAATTGAATAAGTTTTTTGGCATCAGAGCTTGATGCTAAGTTGGGTAAACTTTTTACTGTCATGTTTATTTCCGAAACTCGCTGAGAAGAAATCAAGTTGTCATCCACCGTAAGTGATGATGAATGAGATTTCTAGGACCAGAAAATAGGAGGGGAGTGATTCCGTCCATTTCTTCCTAATTGCCGTGAAAAACGGCCTGGAATATACGACTTCAGACGTTCTGGCGCACTATTTTCTACAGGGAGTTCGACTGAAGCGCGCCAGCCTTGTGCGGCGCCACATGTTCCGGGCCGTTTTTTTACGGCAGTTAGGAAGAAATGGACCCATCTCCATAGTCTCCCATCCCGTATACGAATACTCCATCTGAAATCTGCACCACCTCAGATTCGTGGGGTGATGCCTTTAATTAAAACTGTAAGCATGATCAGGGTTTGGACGCAAAAGGGCACTGTTTTGATGAGCACCACGCTATGATAAGATCAGTTTTGGTCCCATCAGTGTTTGCAAAACTTCCGATCAAGATGAGATTCGAACTCACACCATTCCCAATGGAGTCCATCGCAGTCCATCGCCTTAACCACTCAGCCACCTTATCATCGTGAAAATTTCGAACTATTAACTTTGAACAAAATTTCGTCTTTAATCAGGTTTCGCAAGTGCACCCGCCCTGTAATGGTGTACACCAGGCATTTCACGACATCACCGGTTTTCGGAGGTATTTGCAAAACATGCGATCAGGATGAGATTCGAACTCACGCGGGGAAACCCCAATGGATTAGCAGTCCATCGCCTTAACCACTCGGCCACCTGATCAGTAATAAAATGATGGTGCATCAACTTTGAATAAAATTTTCACCACGATCAGGGTTTTTGTTGGTAAGAATGGTTTTTTTATGAACAGCAGACATATCATACAATCAGTTTTATTTTTTCAGTATTTGCAAAACTTCCGATCAGGATGAGATTCGAACTCACGCGGGGAAACCCCAATGGATTAGCAGTCCATCGCCTTAACCACTCGGCCACCTGATCTAAAAAATGGTAAACAAAAATCACACGATCAAAAGGGCACACGGGTTGTGAAGATGGTTTTTTAATGAACAGCAGACATATCATACAACCAGTTTTATTTTCAGCATTTGCATAACTTCACTCATAAAAATTTGAATCTTTTTTTGACTTTTGATTTCTTAATCATGATCAATGTAATCGTGGACATTTCTTGGTGAAAACCAAACATACCATGTCACCACTGTTTCTTTAATAGTCTCTGTGCAAAGGTATCAACAAATTGCTTTTCCACAAATTCCCATATGTGATAAAATTTTATTTATTTAAATTTATTATTAAATTTTATTTGTTTTAAATGTTTAATCGCCACAGAGCTTAAACATAGAAGTCATTTTCTAATAAAATATCGAGGTAAAAGAGGAGTAAAAATAATGGACCCCCTTTTCACGTTGCTTATATGTACATAACTAGGAGCCATCAGGATGAGTTTGATGTGATTGAATAAGTTGTTGACCTAATTTCTGACCCTTATTGTAAATTTTTTGTTCTTAATATTTAAGAAAAAAACAGGGACATCGCGTCGTATGTGTTTTTCTAAGGATTTTCGTTAACTCTTTCTCTTTTCTGAGTATTTATCATAAAATAAGAGGATGGGGGCAATTTTCCGGGTTTTTCTCATTGTCATCTCAGTTCCCTCGTGCACGATAATGTAGTCATCTTAGAAATCTTAGAAATAACAGCATGGCTGTGGAGACGTTTCTGAACAAGAAAATTGATGTCCGGTCCTATTTCAAGGTCCCAAGCTACGCAGCGGAGATTTCACTCGATCGTCGACGCAGCGCCACTCACGTAACCTTGAAACCGTCGCTAAACATGATACGAAACAAAGCCTAACGCGCTTCACAAGGTCATCAAGTTCATGCGTCCGGCTCTATTTACACTTTAGAGATAAGGAGAACGAAATAACTGTGGAAACGGTCCGCTGCCAAGGTCAACGACGACGAGGACGATGCCGAAAAGTTTTTACAACACAAAAGAGTACAGAAGTTTATTTCACAAAAAAAAAACCCAGCGCAATTTAGCAACGTCAGCATACGACAAAGTGACCTAAAAAGAAATTTCCGGCAGGTGCGAAGTAACGCAAAAAAATCCAACAAATCAGATTAAACAGAAATGAACTTCCCATTCCTTAGTTTTTTAGAGCGTATCCTTTAAAAAAAAACGTGGACGAAATAAACGCAAGAAAAAAAAACAGATGGAAAAAATCCTTTCATTTTTGCCGTCAGGATTCCGAAGCAGGTTCTGGGGTGGGTGCGGACAGTTAAGAACGATTTTTCTGCTCGAACCCCATTCTATTTTCGTTGTAATACATTTGTCCTTAATTTCTGTCGTCAGAACAAAAAAAAGACGATTTGAATGTTTGAAGTTTAAAAATCGGTCATCGAAAAACTAAGATCTGAAGGTGCAGAGGTTTGGGAGTCGTCGTGGTTTTTTTCCTCCGTCAAGTTCCCGTCGGTACATATCTGTGCAATGTGGTTTTTATTTGGCTCTTCGTCCAAGGATGAGTGGGTCTAAATGGTAAAAACTGTTGTAATGATTAGGGTCGAACACGAAAAAATGCGTCAGACGGCGGAAAATTGCATGCAATCACGGGAAAAACACTACTGGAATGCTTTACACGCAACATCTACACCATATCATACAATAAAAATTATCAAAAATAGGAGTGCGGAAGGATTTTGGGCAAGGGGGGAGGGAACACTCCAAGACTGCTCTAATCGAACTGTCAATTAGAAGCAGAAAAATCCGATCTTAAAGGAAATGGATTACTGAATGGAATACTTAAAGAAGAAGACATCTCTCACACCATTTTCGTTTATTGAAGTTGAATTTATTTTTTGAAAAATTCCTTTTTTTATTTAACGTGCTACATAGTGACGTACTGCTTAGCTATTCACTTTAGATAAACCTGTTTGAAAAATCTGGTAAACCTAAACCATAAGGTTATTAGGTTATTATTAAAATCCATTCCTAAGGGCTGTCTTCTCGTTTTCTCTTAGTAGCTCTAATCTGGACACGGATCACGGAGTTACGGATCCACTAAGACCTACGCTTAAGTTTCAGGAACCCAACTGACTTAGATATTCACTTCCAGTAATGGACTATCGGTTGATGAACTCTCACCTGTCTCGTCAATGTTATAACCATTTGACAGTTGAAAACAATCTCGTGCTCTAAGTACACTTTCTGCGCTCCAAGTGCAATCCTATCAGAGTTGTTTCGGAGCGCCTCGCTCCAACTCCCTTTTCGTTCCGAAAATCTTTTGAATTCACTCAACCGTCCACTCCCCGTTCGATCAAATCTAAGGTTGTTTACGCCCAACTAACTCTTCAAGGGTCACTACATCGTTAATTGTTACATTCGCAACAAACAACGTTCCATTGCTGTTCTGCACACACAACGCTCCAATTTACGTGGAATTGCAGACTGACGCTCTAATTTCTCTTCACGAATATTGATTCGAAAGCAGCGTATCACAAAATTGACGAGGATTGTGAGGATTTCTGAGAGAGTAGACGGGAGCAAGAGTGTAGTTCACAAATATTAGTGTGATCACACTGAAATTTCTTAGCAGTTCAGAAAAGGCCCGTGAAACTGTCTGATGTGTGATCTTGTCTCTCTAACGATACAACTTATTACACGTTAGAAGGCGCGCAATTTCCCCCTCATTCAATTTCCGCACTAATATAGCTGAAATAGGGCAATAGAAGCTGCTCCATAATCGCAAACGTGTTGTGATTCGCATTGGTCTATTACCCGTAATGAGTTGCATCGTTGGAGAGACGGGATCATGCAAACCTGTTTCACACGTTTCCTTTCTGGATTACTAGGGAGGAATTGGGAGTGTTCACGCTATGATACTCATGTGATACAACTCCAATCCCTATGTATTTGGTGAAAATTACGAACATTGCCCATTCCCACGCCCACGCTGCCACTGACCGTAAGCGCTGCCGGTATCAGAAAACTTTGCAGCTGAAGTATGATCATCAGCGGAAGTTTCTCAAGTTCTTTTTCTTCAGAACTGGGGAATAACTGTTAAAGAAATCGATCGGATCCAAGTGTAAATCCACGCTGGGGTCCTATACGATGTGCTCAAGACTGGAACGCGTGTATTCTCGGCGTGGAAAAAAATGTGCCATTTTCCATGAAAACATTCAATTACTCGGAAAAACCGAAACAATCCCTACAAAACTGGACATTTATTAGCACCGCTATCGCATCGCATCGCGTCGTTATAAGATAAGCCAATCACATTAATTTCATCGTACGGTGAGCTAAGCCAGTTACAAAAAAAAAAGCTCGTCGTAACATCGTTGCTTGGCTTTGTCAGCGAGTTTCTTACGAATTCTGCGTAGTTCCAGTTTTCAGAGAGGTTACCTGGTCGCGGAACGAACTGTGGCCAAAATCACACCGTTTTTTCCTCGAATTTCATCATATATTAGTAAACCTCGTTGTAAACAACTTGAGGTTTTTATTCATTTATTTATTTACTCATTTATTAAACCACTTAACGACTTTATTTATTCATTTATTACGCTCAGTAGTGTGTAAAAAGGAAGTGGTAAGAACAAATACAAAATGAATACGTGGTGAAAAAAAAATAAATAAATCGAAAAATCAAAATAATAGATAAATCAAAATAAAACGAGCTGAGATCAGTTCCGTGTACGATTCCGTCCCAGGTAATTTAGTACTCAAACCAATCCATACTTGGGAAGGAAGGTTAGGTATCTAAGAGCTGTCGAGTCATCCGGATGTGAGCAAGTTTCACATATTAATCCTATCCATTCACCACAGCCAGAAAGATGTGCTCTTCCATCTTCGAATCTTTACGGGTGCATCACCAGCAGTTCGGCAAACGGGTGCACTGGCTGACCTCGCCGAACTGCCGTGCGTGTGCGGGGATTTATGTCAAAAATTGTGTCATGCGATCGTTTTTAGAGAGAATCTCCTCTAGAAATGCAACTACACCCCAAGTGTATGTACTGTGTTCTGTTAGCCGCCGATAGCACACAGCACAAATAACACACACACACACACACAAAGTCCGGTTCGCACTGATTAGATCTTCGCATTGTAAAGATTTACGATACGATATTAATCCTGTAGTTTGCGTTAATCAAAACAGCTCTATAAAGCACATAGATAGATGAGGTTTCGAATCTCCGAAATCCGAATTGGTCAACTCTACAGAAAACGGTAGACGTGGAGAGTTCGCCTACTATTCGGACCGGTTCACGAATGTGGCGTTGCGTTGCGTAAAACACGGTACTTCGGTCATCGGAGCAATGCTAACGTTGTTTTTATGCGCGAAGAAGTGGTGCTAGTGAAGAGTGTACAACTGTGCACTGTACATAAACAACTTCACAGATAACATAAGCGAACGAATGAGCGAATCGGTGGCCAGTGAATGAATGAATGAATGAATGAATGAATGAATGATGAATGAGTGAATCAATGGATAGATGAATGAGTGAATGGAAGAATGGATAGACGATGAATGGTTGAGGGAACGAATAAGTGAATGAATAAATGAATGAATGAATGAGTAGTGAATTAGTGAATGGTAGAATGGGTGGACAAATGGATGAATGAATGAATGTGCGGGTGACTGAACGAATGAGTGAGTGGTGAATGAATGAATAAATGAATGAATGAACGGATAGGAGGTGGTGAATGACTCAATGAACCAATGAATGAATGAGCGAATGAATAGTGAATGAGTGAATGGAAGAATGAATGAATGAATGAATGAATGAATGAATGAATGAATGAATGAATGAATGAATGAATGAATGAATGAATGAATGAATGAATGAATGAATCGCGTTATACGATCCCCACTGAAAATCTACTCAAAGGTTTTATTCTTGAAATAAATGTAATAGTACGCCCAATTACCTGAACTATGTATGAATTTTACGTCAGATTTAGCGCAGCTGGTGTGAGGTTCGGCTACACCAGGACGGTCGACAGTTCGAAACCTTTCCGTGTCCATTTTACACACCATCATCATCCCTTCGATACACAGATAATGCTAGATGATTGTTGCAAACACATATAGTTCCCTTTTTTCTTAGTGTATTTCCTATTGGTTCCAATTTATGAATAAACGTTGGTAAGAGATACAAATAAATTTTTTCTATTATCGATTTTGTAGGGTAAGAAAAGGGAAGAGATTAAAGAAAAAAACGTTCAAGTAGCATGCGGAACACAGCGATGGATTTCTGTAACGAATTCCAAAAAAACTAGAGAATAATAATAATAATAATGGTAATAATAATAATAATAATAATAATAATAATAATAATAATAATAGAAAATAATAATAATAATTGCAACAAAGCTTATAAGTCAACGTGGTGCTAATCACAGAAGCAAATGCTAATCAAAATATGTATGGTCACAATTTCGTGGCAGAATTCCCAAATTTCACAACCATTAGCACAATTAATAGTGTCTTTTTTTGGTGTAAAAAAATTATTTATTTGCTAGAAAATATTCTCCTTTGAGTACTTTCTGAACCTCTATACCTAATGGGATTTTTAAAAAAAAATGTCAATAGAAGAAAGAAATCAGCTAATCCGATTTTACCTACGAAATCGTCGCTTATCTTAATTCCTTCACGTCTTTTTTTTCGGTTCCTTCTCAAACGAGTAGAAGATCCTATTTTTCTCCTCTGCTTGCGATTGATTCCCTTTGTTTCCAAAAGTCTATCTATCAAAGTTTTCCCGAGACCCGAGAAGAAGCACAAACTAATCAGTGCGATGGTTAGAGTAGCACATCGAAAAACGCAACCACAAACTTTTTCTTTTCTGATTCATTACCGTATGAAACCGGTAACAATAATCGTTAGTCATTTGTGGTTTTTTTTTTCTCGACGCTTCGGTGAAATTCCGTTAGAAGGTTCGGCGATGACGACAAAGAGCAGGTCCTTAGACGGAAATTCGCCTAAATACTGATTTATTGGTCTCGTTTCTGTCGTTTCTGTGGTTTTGTGTGCTGTCCGCAAAACGTCGTCATTCTTATGACGTACATACAATTATAGACGAATGATTGTTTCTTTGGTGGTGGTGGTGTTGTTCCATCGAGTATCTTCCACGGATACGAACGAGTTCCTGTGGTGGTATCCCGGATGCTTTCCTTAACGCCATCATTCGTCCACACACACACACCTTTAAGAAAAACGCTCACGATACCGGCTGTGAAGATCGGCTGAAGTACATTAACGCTAAGGATGTGTAGGATCTGAGCGGAAAACTGGATCCGAGTCTTAACTTGAGGAATTTTTTTCGCTAACACGTAAGCCTAAATCCATCCAGCTAAAATTCTTTTGCACGTTTGTACGTGCAAAGTGACTTTTATTTATTATTTATTATTTAATATTTATTATTTATGTACATACATAGTATATTTTTCCCCCTAATTGTGATATTATTAGAAGAGTGAGTGCCTTGTACAGGAGCTCCGTACACTTGAGGGAAAAATACGAAGAAGAAATTCCTTCAAACACTAAACATTTCCAAGTGAAAGCTGAAGAAAAGAAAAAGGTGGGTCCCAAAATGGCGGTCAGGAATCGAGTTCCCGGACCGGAAATGGATCTCGGGTAGATCATCACAAAGGAAAACACTGAAATCGCATTGGTTCCTATGTGAAAAAAGAAAAAGAATACCCACCAACGGTTCAAGAATCACCGTACAGCTACGAAATTTACTCCATTACGAAAGTTGACCTAGATTAGATTCTGAAATATCCGGAAATTTCCTGGGAAATGAGAGATAAACGAAAAAAAGGAGGGAGCAAGAGAAGAGGTAGGGTCGAAGCTGATTAAAGGATGAGGTATCCACTTTAAGCGACTGTCAAATATTCCCTTCAAAAAATCAGCTCCGACGAAAATGGAAGGGGAGCACCTAAAAGTTTATTTTCAACTTAAGATGAGCAAATGAATGTGATGGGACCCTGAGCTGTCTTCCCATCAATGAATCATAATTCAATTTGCAAAGAAAAAAAGAACACAATTTGTAACTGAACTGCCTAAGCACAAAATACGTGAAATAAATACAATGGAAAAGTGGATCAGTCTAGAGGATCACACGACGAGCACATCGATTCATATCGATTGGATCGTCACTCAGCCACGAGGTGGGTGATCTTTGATCAGCGCAATCAGATTCTTACGTAAAGATTTTCGCCGATATCACGCGAATAAAGCGAAGGAAAAACCAGAAACTGTAGCGATGATAAATGATGTCAGGCATAGCTTACATAGTACAAAAGTGACAGTAGGACGGGTCTGGTATGAAAATCCATGAAAAAAAGAAAAAAAAATCCATGAAATCTGCGCATTTTTTTCCGGGGGAAAGGAAGCCCAGAAATGACAATCCTAGAATAATAATAATAATAATAATAATAATAATAATAATAATAATAATAATAATAATAATAATAATAATAATAATAATAATAATAATAATAATAATAATAATAATAATAATAATAATAATGGTAATAATAATAATAATTACGGTAATAAAATGATAATAATAAAAATATAAATAAGAACAAAAGTCCTAGAATACTAGAATCTTGATAAAGTCTCTAAGAGCAGATAGAAGGACTTTTTAATGGAAGCCCTACTCGAATACGATATCCTGGAAGTGAATAAAATTAGAAAACTTTGTTTTAATCAGTTAACGGTGTGGAACTAAAGAAAACCACCGATGTCCTAAGCGTTCCAGAATTTTCGAAGGATTTTCCCGATCAAGACGAAGTGATATTACAGTCAACAAAGAGGTTCACTACTAGTTTATGGTTAGTACAGTATGAGAATAAATCTCAAATCAGGGGAATAAGAAAAACACTAACGTTTAACGCAGTTTTAGCGTTTTTGAGTTTTTTAAACATCTGGAAGTGTTCCACTTTACAGCGGATACAGGGACTTTTCAAGGTCTTTCTTTATAGCAAGGTTTCAGAGAGAAAATACGTACTGTTTACTGTACCTTGTCGTAAAAAAAACGGGATGAATGATGTGTTGACGTACAGGTTCATCGTTCCTATCCATCAATTACCATGAGTAACCTTAGACCGTGTGAAACCGTTGCGGTAACTTTCCTAACTTCGCACGTGTATCACAGCTGCAATGACACAGAATGTTCTGACCTAAACTTTTACGCCTGTAGATCCTGTGTTTCTTGGTTAGGAATGTACCCAAAGGCGATGAAACGGGAATGATCCAGAGAAGAAGGTCACCATTATACGGACCATCATATGGCAGACGCTGTCGCCTCTACTTCTAATTATTCTAATTACAATAAAATAATTAATCAATAAAAAATAATCTTTTTTCCAGAGATTCCTGCACAAAGAACTCCTTTAAAACGCATAGGTTCCGTAGAGACAACAAGAGATCCACTCAAAGAGCTCACTGATCACTGATCTATACGTAAAAATAATAAAACAGGATACGAGTGAGGGAAAAGTTCCACCAGGACTCAAAATGTGGATCAATTGCCGTGTCCCGTGTCGAAAATCATTATTTTCCCGGATTCTGCTCAGAGAACCGCTCGCGAACTCTTCCTGTGCCTGGAACATCGCGACCATCAACGATCCCAACGATCGTTGAGAAACGTTCTCTGCTTCGCATTCGTTTCGTGACGACAGATTACGTAACCGTCGACCGCTTCGTTTCCTAGAAATTTTCTCGTCAAAGCTGCCTAAGCACAACTGCAGCTAGTTGTGTGTGTGAAGACATGCAATTAGGACGCTGTATATGCGTACTCCTCCGACACGACCAACTTGCCTCTCTTATACAAAAGAAATGGACGAAGAGGACGAGAAGGAGGAGGAGGAGAAGGAGGAGGACGACGACCAGGATGATATGCATGGTTGTCCGATAGGCGATCGAAAAACATCGCGCTTTAGTCAATTTCGGGACTAATTCGCGTAAATTGTGAGATTCGCACGAATTTACCACGTTAATTTCCTTGTTGTACTGTGATTACATGTATTTGAGAGAAAAATATAATAAATATAGAGTAAATAGAGAGTAAATAGAGAAGTACAGTAATATTGTGAACCTTAACCTTTCCTATATATTTTGAAATATATAGGAAAATGGATGTAAAAGGTTCCCTCCGAACTTTTCCCTTCCCTAAGTTTCCTTGAACAAATCCATCCAGGTAGCAACGACTTCTTCTGGGGGAACGGGAGCCGGGTCCTCATTCTGGGTCCCAGCTCACTTGTTCTGAGTTAGTCAATGATTATAGACGCTCAAAAGTGTGATGTAAATATTATATATATATATATATATTATGCTATTTATATTTATATTTTAACAAACAAATTTTATTCTTTTTCAACATTTTTTATTTTTTTATTTATTTGTATCTTATTTCAGCAATTTTATTTTCTCTGTGTGAGTGAAATTACGAGTGAAAAACAGTAAACAATTATCTGAGTGATAATTTCCTTAATATTGAGATAAATAAATGATACTAAATGAGTTTTGTCGTTTCTTAGCAAATCCTGAGATGATCCTGGCATCGCAACGTTAAATCCGTGACCGCATGCATAAAAAAATGACACATAAACAATTACGTGTCTTAACTGAGTAACCTTTGCATGAAAATGTGTGGTTAAAACGAAAATTATATGTATCCTGACTTTTTCTTTTCCTATTCCTGTTTTTATTGTGGGTTTTTGGAGAAAATACTAAAATCACAGAAGAATGAAGGAGATTCTTAGGAGTTTTATTCAATTCATCCCATCTATTTATTCATTTTGCCTTATTTCACATTTCATTCATTTATTCTATTTATTAAGGGTCCGTAAGAAATTTGTATGTGCTAAATTACGTTCTCATCTAGTTTCCTTCTAGTTTCCTGGCTCTCATCCACGGTTTTGCGTTGGAAAAGAGGAATTGAGGGAACGATCACGAGGCAGAACTCTAGAAATTATACCCTTAGCCTACGGTTTAGGCTTCCTTCGTGAGAAGAAAGGAAACAGCGTGTAAATGAAAGGTTCAGAACCCAACCTAGACCTTGATGGATTAAGTCCAAGGCCTTCTTTTTTTTATTTTTCCTTCTCTACTGATTACTTTTCAAATTTCTAAGAAATCAAAAAAATTCTGTGGAAAGAAAAGAAGAGTTTCCACAGTTTGCTTCACTCTGTTTCACGTTGTTTTGCGACCATCCAAGTATGTTCTCTCATGTTCTCTCAGTAACAAAAAAAGAAAATTTTTCTTTTTACCCTCTGGGGGAGGGGCTCCAAATACCTAAAAGAGGGAGAAAATTGTTGTTATGTGAAATGGTCACTAAGGATAACTAACTATTAATAACCTAAATCAACACAAATAACAAAATCGGCATCTTTTCGCCTTTGTACGGATTAGAAAAGTCTAGGATTTTTCACTACAACATGGAAGGATCATAGGAGTAAATTCATAAGGGCATAGTTACTGAGAAAAAACTTCAGATAATGCAACTAGAACCTCAAAATCCCAAAAATTTACCATCTAATTTTTAACGAAAATAAAAATCGAATGTCTTAACATTTTAGAAGTCTAGCAGAACAGAACCGTAAGTCAGTTAAGCAGAATTTTGCTCTGAAAAAAAAACGCCTCATTTCTTTTAGAGGAGTTGATGCAAGTGAAAGTTATGTGAACGATCACGGTATGATTCCGTCGTCACAGCACCATTTCTTCTTCAGTGATGACGAAAACCTATCGTAAACGCACACATAAAAACGTTAATTGGCAATTTTCCTTTCATCGAACGAACCACACCCTGGATTGTGATCCGTACGAGTTAAGCGAACCGTTAGAAATTCTATTTCTTCTGCTATATGAATCACGGCGAGCGATCGTGTATCAAATTCGATCAGCAACGGGGCCTACGTCCTCACGCTTTGGTTGGTTTTCACGCCCGAAACGTGCGACGCGATGACGCTGCTGGGGGGCGGTCGCGGGCTGAACCAGCTCCTCTGGGGTGTGGCCTACGGATGACGATCCTATAAAAGCGACACACTAAGCACTAGATACCAGTGAACATGTTTGAGGAGAAGCTCATCGTAGGAGTGGCGTCAGCCTGTTCGACATTGGCGATTGTTGCCTGTCTGGTCGTCGTCCCATCTCTCTACAACACTATCAACGAGGTTCACGATGAGGTCATCGACGGTGTGTCGGTGTTCCGAGTTGAGACCGATTCTGCATGGACTGAGATGATGGATATTCAAATCACTGTCACCCCACCATCAAAGCCTCGTCAGAACCCATTCAACTCGATCTTCCGTCAGAAAAGACAGGACTTCTCTGGCCTACCAGCCTGGTGCCAATGCGAGCCCACCAAGCCTACTTGCCCACCTGGACCTCCTGGACCACCCGGAGAGCCTGGACAGCCTGGTGAGTTTTCCTCTCTTTTTCCGGAAATTTATGATCATCGGAAAAATTTGCTTGGCTGAACTTTGTTCCCCAAATCAATCAAAAACCATAACCAATTTATAATATTTTCTCTCACGCTACTTCTGCCCGCTAAAATCTGACGCAGCAATGGTATCAAAGCCTATTTTCTTTTCGATATGTTGCAAGGTAGAAAATTTAGATAACCCCGAGAAAAACAAACCCACACTTTGAATTTTTTAAAAACAAAACTAGCTTAATTTCACGTAGACGCTTGCACTGTTCCTCTTATTTGCGTGCACTTAACTAATCAAATTTCAGGAACTCCTGGACCCCCAGGACCTCCTGGTGAGGACAACACCTCCACCTATGCTCCTATCACTTGCCCACCCTTCGACACTGCTTGCATCAAGTGTCCCGCCGGACCTGCTGGACCAGCTGGACCCGATGGATCTGCCGGTCCCGCTGGACCCGATGGACAGCCCGGAGCCCCTGGCCAACCTGGACAAGACGGACAGGCCGGACCTCCTGGACCTGCCGGAGATGGCGGAGCCCCCGGAAACCCAGGATCCGATGGACAACCTGGTGCCCCAGGAAACGATGGAACCAAGGGACGTGGTCAGCCCGGATCACCTGGACCCGCTGGAGCCCCCGGACCTCAAGGAAACTCCGGACGCGACGGACAGCCTGGACAGGATGGTGCCCCTGGACCTCAAGGACCCGCTGGACAAGCTGGTGCTCCCGGAACCCCTGGATCCGATGGACAGCCTGGAGCACCTGGTGGCCCTGGACTTCCAGGAAACGATGCCGCTTACTGCCCATGCCCACCTCGTTCGGCTGTGTTCGTGTCGAGATTCACTCATTAAGACAACGATTCTTTTATTTTCGTTGCAGTTCGCTTACGGTAGCTACCGTGTTAGATAGCGAAATAAAGCATTACTCGGACAACTAATTGTACTACACGTTATGATGAACTGGTAAAAAGAAAAGAATTTTTCGAGCTGCATTAAACAGTGGTTGAAGAAAATAAGGAAAAAGTGGAAGATGAGCATAAAATTTCTTATTTGAGAATTAGTGGTGTGGTTTTTCCGGAAGAGAATTAAATAAACTCAGATCTTCAAGGCGAAGAATAGAAGATTAGCAAATTAGAGACGTTTCTTGTGTTTTCTTGCGTTATCTTTTAGGATAAATTTCTCAGTTTTGCTACGGTCTACTTCTTAGCTTTTTTCCCGTTTAAAAGGAGTTTTCTAGGACGAATTAACCAAGGAAGGAAGCTATTGAAAGAGTTGCGTCGTGCAGTTTTCTTAGCAGATGCAAATGATGAGTGCTAGTGCATGTGATCCGGTTTTTGCGAACGAGCGATGCGCACGTGAAATTCTAAGATCGGGTACGAAAAAAAACACAGAAGATTCGCCTAAAAAGTGGACTTAACTTGATGGTTTTTTTTTTCCTAAACGGCACTTCATCTCTTGAAAATCTCTTGAAAATTTATTTTCTATTATGATGTTTGACGCGTCTCAAGTATGTCTTTTCAATGTTTTTTTTATAAGAGATTGCGTGAAGGTCGACGAACAGATAATACAAAGAATGTCCCTCATCATTTGTTGACTTGGGAATTCCAAGGGGAATTTTTGGAAAAACGAAAAAAAAAGTTCTCTCGAGTTCTGTTAGTTATGCGATGAGAAATCATCATGATTTATAGTTTTAAATTTTGATTGAATGTCTTTACAGCGAATACAGAACTTCACTCCATACATAGTTATCCATTATTAGGATCGTATGCTCCTCAAAAAACCGGATATGAACGTCAAGGTGGGTGTCGATTGTTATTTAGAATGTTAGATGACTGGCTGAAGATGAAATGACTGGTCAACGGCGCTTAGACACCGGTTTCTTAGGATCGTCACAGGGGGAATCAGGATAAACAGGTGTGAAATAATGAGTTGGTTGGCGCGCGTGCGAGAGAGGAAGTCAAGAGCATCGACGCATTCGGAGGTGTTAGGGAGGCAATCCGAACGCGATTTCCAGTGACTTACCCATAATTTTGAATTCGCTCACGCTTTTTTGAAGCGTTTCCATTGAATTCAAGCCTAATCTAGCGTGGAAAATGAAGAAAATTGAAGGACGTAGAGCTATCAGCGTCTGTTCAAGCATATTTCCTCCTCACTCGTTTTATTTTATTGATATTTCACTTTTTCTAGTAAAAGGTTTTTGGGGAAAAATTTGGAGAGAGTGGTCGTGTATTTGCTTCTCTTTTTTTCTTTAGAATTTTGATCCCAAGAAAATGATATTTATGATCTACAAAGCTTAAAAAACGCTGGATTTTCCGAAAATGGACTCATAACAGAGTGCATTTACTAATAACTCCGAAGAGTTCTTTCTTAAACCTTTCGTTGGGCCTGTATTATGGTCTCTTATGAATTCCTATAATTCAGCTATAATAGTTAAATTAGCATAAATACCTGATTTAATGAGGCGGGTGTAGCGCAGTCGGTAAGAGGTCTCGCTGCCTACACGATCGATCGGAGGTTCAAATCCGGCCTAGTGCTCACCAAGCCCCTCGTCCCCCCAGGATCGATAAATTGGTACCAAACTTGTATGGGAGGATAAAAACTCTGGCTTGACACATCGGCTGGCCCCCACAAGTCATAGTATAGGCCAGTTACACGCTCGTTAACCTCAAACGATTCTGAATTGAAGTGAACGTGGTGGCGCAGGTCCCGAGCGGATTTATTACCGTCGGACACTTTGTTCTTTTATCTGATTTTATTTAATTTTTTGGAGTGCTGGCATGATTTATAATTATTTCAAATGGTTTTTTTTGTATTTTCAGATGTACATTAAAACGAGTACATGTCCTTAAACCTCTGAAGAAAATCTCATTATTCTTCTACGATTTTACGACCATATTTCTAGATCTTAAGCTCATAACTACTGTAGCTGTCATCATGAAAAGTGAGAATAACCGCAGGGAAATCCTATCTGGCAATTAACGTCTATTATTGATGTTTTCTTAGTACTCGTCCACATGTTCGACACAAATTGTGGTAGTTTGAAAGCAATAATTCTCGATTCTACGGATTTTGCTGCTAAACTCACTAAAATGTTATGTTTCTGACTAGAGGAGTATATGAGTTCCTATGTTTTTGAGAGCATCACATAAATATTATGGGCTGTGTAGTAGGTTGACTGGTTGGGAATTCTTTGAAATAACATGAACATGCACAATTTATTCCGAGAAGAACTATCACATTTACTACAGAGCGTGTCGACGAAGAAGGTAGGTGAACGTTCGCGGAGGACAAGGACAGTAGGCGGCATCTCGGCCAGGCCCACCGCGTCCACCACAACCTCCCGATTTTCCAACAGGACCAGGTGGTCCGGGCGGTCCACATTCTCCTTGTTTTCCTGGTGGCCCACATGGACCTGGAGCTCCCGGGTGTCCCGGCGCTCCTTCTTTACCAGGAGCGCCACATGGACCTGGCGGTCCTTGTGGACCCGGTTTACCTCCACATGCCTTCGTCCCAGGCTCACCTGGTTGACCAGGTTTGCCAGGCTCTCCTCGTGCTCCAGGTATTCCAGCATCCCCTTTAGGACCACAAGGTCCTGGGAGACCCGGTTGACCTGGAGGACCTTGTGGTCCGGGTTTACCGTCAGGTCCTCGTTTTCCAGGGCATCCTGGTTTACCCGCAGGGCCCTGCGGTCCAGGAGGGCATTTGACGCAATCAGTAGGAGCCGCTGGACAGATGATAGGAGCATAGGTACTCGTGATATCGCAGCCGGGCTCTCCTGGCGGTCCTGGTTCACCTAAATTTTCGCGTTTGAGAAAAACGGTTTCCAACTTACTTAAGTGTAAAATTTTCTAATTTACCAAGTTTATGTTTCACAGGCATCCAAAAATGAAAGAAATGAGTTGTCTCTTAAATGTAGTTGAATATAGTGACACTTTTTAATTACTATGATTGTCATCTAGCGAAAAAATTTTAAAAAATTGTTGTAAACAGCTTGTTTACGGTATGTGTCTTCAATGAAAAATAGGGTTGGAAAATGGGATTTCAGGATTTTCAGTTTTCAGATTATTCAAAAAGATTTTCAATCCTGTAGATCCAAATACATCGACTGAAATTCTACCTTAATTAGCGATTACATTCTGCTGATACCAGAAAAGAAAAATTATAATCCAGGAGAAAAAATCAGGATCAAAAATCATGAAAAATCAGGAGAAAAAAACTGAGAAAACCCGCCAGTTCTAAAATATCGGTGACAGCTCTGGATCATCAAAATTCTATGGGACTGCTATTGTATTTTAGCAAGGTGGCTACCAAATAATCTTTAAAAAAAACAAAATCGACAAATATACCAAAATTCTCTGAAGGAATAGAAAGCTGTTCACATGAAATTAGATTTAAGCAAAATCACCCACTAAAAACAAAGTTTTTCACATTAGCAACTGTGGGTTTGTGAATTTTTATGTACTAAATTACACAACTGCGGCTATTTTAATAAGGAACGTATCATAAAAAAAAATCTGAACCTCTCGGATGAGACAAAGGAACTTACCCGGCGCACCGGCGCAACCTGGTGGTCCTGGCGGACCCGGAGGGCATCGCAGCTTCACTGGCTCACAATGACACCATGCAGGATATCCATTGTTCTGCCTTTTCTTACGAAAAACTGATTGGAATGGATTTTCCAATGGCTTATTCTTCGGCAGCATCACACCTTGAATGCCCATAATCTCCGTCCAAGCCGAGTCGGTCTCGACACGAAAAACGGCAACACTGTCGATAATTTCATCGTGGGTGCTGTGAATCGTATCGTAGAGTTGTTGTACGATCAATAAATAGGTGATTACCGCCAATAGGGCACCGGTGGAGGCGACACCGACGATTACCTTCTCCTCTTGCATTGGTGAAGATGTTATGAGGAGAAAGGCACCGATTGATTTGTGTGCAGTTTTTTTTTAGCGGAGTTTTTATAGTGGTTGACACGATATGCACTCTTCGAATTGATAACGGAAGTCGGGTGGCGGAAGATGCGATAATTAACTTCGGTATTTTGAGTAAAAACAAAAGTGCAAAAGTGGAATGAACAGTAATCTTCAGATAACATTTTGTTTTAGCGGAAGGATCGGATAACGGCCTACATCTCCAATCACTTCCTGCATGGCCAATCTGTGAAGGGGAAAAAAAAGGTCATGGTTGCACACTGTGTAGAAAACATTTCGGATTATAGAACAAAATCGCAAAAAAAAACAAGTTCGAAGACGTTTGAGTAATTGCTTTACCGATGAAGAATAACAACATTTAAAAAATTAGCAGTGACAGCAGCGCAGACACATTGGCGCCTTTCTTGAACGGTTTTTATTACCGTTATGCCACACTGCAATGAAAAAGATGAATGACGCTTTAAAAAAACAGATTCCAACCGGCTCAAAAAAATCCCTTCAGTGAGAAAAAACCTCGTTAATTTTCCACGAAACAGTCGCACAATAAATAATTTGAAAATATTAATTTAAAAAAAAACCTTTTTAAAAATTCAACAAAAAACGAGACAAACATAAGAGACACATTTTTTATTAAAATTGCAACAACACAACAACGCTGTAAGATACGATTACTGTTCAGTTTTATTAGAATACAAGAAAACTGGGACCGCATATACGAATCCAAACCCCATAACACGAAAAGTCAACTGCGTGAAGGGAGCATGGAATCTTTGGCAACAACCATTCGTTTCGACCCAAATGAATAGTCGAACACTGTCGAATGATTTCTAAAAAGCCCTCTTGTCTACGTTCTTCTACGCTATCCTTGTGTGCTCTTTGCCTGATAGGACACGATCCTCTCGTATATGACCCCTTTTTCTCCCCTTCCGTTTTCTCCTTCTTCCCTTTTCTTTCTCTTCCCTTTTTCTTCTTCCCCTCCCTTTTTTCCTCCCTTTTTCTCCTTCCTGTTTTTCTTCTTCTCCTGCTCCAAGCCCCCAGCTACAATTCTCGGCTGCTGCCAATTCAATAATGGAAATAGTGGAAATTTCGTGTGTTTCGAAAAGCCAAAATTGAAAATTAGCCGTGAAATAAATGAAAAATGTGAATGTTTGGAGCTGACCGAAGTGAGAAAAAAAAACAAGAAGTCAAAGAAGCAAATTTGCATGTTGAAATTACGGCATCGAACTACTTTAATTTTTATTACAGTATATTTTTATTTCAAAAACTATGAAATATTTTTAAATACTGAATAAAACATAATACGGCAAAAAGGAGAGAAGAGTAAGGTGTTTAGGTCGAATTAAAGAAGAAGTACGGAAGAAAAAACCTGGAAAAACCAGCGATTTCTCCCTACAATATGACAATGGGACGACTGAGGTTCGACATTCTATTGAGTCAAATTTTAGTAAAAGAGTTAGAAAAGTGAAACCAGTCTCAAAATATGAAGAATTTCATCAAACGTAGTGCTCTGCAGTTTAAAAGTGGATTTAAAGAAAATAAATTACCAAGAAATCTTTGATTCTGTGCACATTGGTAGGTCAGGAAGATCGCGAATAACTTCGTGATGAAAGGACCAAAACAAATATTTTAGGTAGGTTTTCAAAGAAGAAGGTTAGCTCTAAAAAACAGTCCTATCGCCGCCTTTTCACCTCCTAATTTTTTTTTTTTGGAAATTAGGATAGGACAAATGTTAAAATGTGTCTACTTCTCCAGGTTTTTTTTTTGGATCCGGAAAGGAGAAATTTTGCACGTATGGGTGTCCTTATTCTCTGTCTATCCGAATATATGATGGACGAGTTTTTAAAACACTGTACCGTTTTTCTGAAATGGAAAAACTTGCCGAAATCACGATTTTTGCTCGCGCGCCGAAAAGTGGGTGATATTGAATGTAAAAAATCACCTGAAATATTTATCTTGATCCTACTATCACGAAATTATTCGCGATGTTCCATGTTGGTTCATCCATAATGTCGAACGAACGAAACTAAAAATTATGATTAATGTAGTCATTCGATATTATTCATTGTAATATTTTATAAAGACTGTAAATATCTAACACTAACTAATATTTTGTCCAGGATGCTATACTACATTCACCACTGCTCACTGCACCATCCCTTGCAACCGCCACCATTTACGAACCCCGATGGAAAAATCCTAACACACGCATGAACCGGCTATAAGAAACGTGGAATACACGCCAAAGGTATCGGAAAAAAAGGATCACGTTTTGTGATGGTGGAGAAAAGATGATAGGGAGCCAAGCGCTAGCAACGAGGAATGACCACAAAAGCTGGAAATGACAAGTGTTCACCATCGAACCCGTATAAGGGACAAAATTTTGACCAAAGTCAATAGTTCTAAAATTCCACTCAGATCAGGTGGCCGAGTGGTTAAGGCGATGGACTGCTAATCCATTGGGGTTTCCCCGCGTGAGTTCGAATCTCATCCTGATCGAAGGTTTTGCAGAGACCACTGAGAACCACTGAAGCAGTGGAATGCCTGGTGTGCACCATTACAGGGCGATTGCACCATCGAACCCGGAGCAGCGACAAAATTTTATTTCAGTATATCGCGATTTTCACATTGATCAGGTGGCCGAGTGGTTAAGGCGATGGACTGCTAATCCATTGGGGTTTCCCCGCGTGAGTTCGAATCTCATCCTGATCGAAGGTTTTGCAGAGACCACTGAGAACCACTGAAGCAGTGGGATGCCTGGTGTGCACCATTACAGGGCGATTGCACCATCGAACCCGGAGCAGTGACAAAATTTTGACCAAAGTCAATAGTTCTAAAATTCCACGCAGATCAGGTGGCCGAGTGGTTAAGGCGATGGACTGCTAATCCATTGGGGTTTCCCCGCGTGAGTTCGAATCTCATCCTGATCGAAGGTTTTGCAGAGACCACTGAGAACCACTGAAGCAGTGGGATGCCTGGTGTGCACCATTAAGGCGATTGCACCATCGAACCCGGAGCAGTGACAAAATTTTGACCAAAGTCAATAGTTCGAAAATTCCACGCAGATCAGGTGGCCGAGTGGTTAAGGCGATGGACTGCTAATCCATTGGGGTTTCCCCGCGTGAGTTCGAATCTCATCCTGATCGAAGGTTTTGCAGAGACCACTGAGAACCACTGAAGCAGTGGGATGCCTGGTGTGCACCATTACAGGGCGATTGCACCATCGAACCCGGAGCAGCGACAAAATTTTGACCAAAGTCAATAGTTCTAAAATTCCACGCAGATGACAGGTGGCCGAGTGGTTAAGGCGATGGACTGCTAATCCATTGGGGTTTCCCCGCGTGAGTTCGAATCTCATCCTGATCGAAGGTTTTGCAGAGACCACTAAAACACGAAGCAGTGGGATGCCTGGTGTGCACCATTGCAGGGCGATTGCACCATCGAACCCGGAGCAGCGACAAATTTTTTTCATATTCCATTTTCACATTGATCAGGTGGCCGAGTGTTAAGGCGATGCTTAATCCATTGGGGTTTCCCCGCGTGAGTTCGAATCTCATCCTGATCGAAGGTTTTGCAGAGACCACTGAGAACCACTGAAGCAGTGGAATGCCTGGTGTGCACCATTACAGGGCGATTGCACCATCGAACCCGGAGCAGGGACAAAATTTTGACCAAAGTCAATAGTTCTAAAATTCCACGCAGATCAGGTGGCCGAGTGGTTAAGGCGATGGACTGCTAATCCATTGGGGTTTCCCCGCGTGAGTTCGAATCTCATCCTGATCGAAGGTTTTGCAGAGACCACTGAGAACCACTGAAGCAGTGGGATGCCTGGTGTGCACCATTACAGGGCGATTGCACCATCGAACCCGGAGCAGCGACAAAATTTTATTTCAGTATATCGCGATTTTCACATTGATCAGGTGGCCGAGTGGTTAAGGCGATGGACTGCTAATCCATTGGGGTTTCCCCGCGTGAGTTCGAATCTCATCCTGATCGAAGGTTTTGCAGAGACCACTGAGAACCACTGAAGCAGTGGGATGCCTGGTGTGCACCATTACAGGGCGATTGCACCATCGAACCCGGAGCAGCGACAAAATTTTACAAAGTCAATAGTATCTAAAATTTCACCCAGATCAGGTGGCCGAGTGGTTAAGGCGATGGACTGCTAATCCATTGGGGTTTCCCCGCGTGAGTTCGAATCTCATCCTGATCGAAGGTTTTGCAGAGACCACTGAGAACCACTGAAGCAGTGGGATGCCTGGTGTGCACCATTACAGGGCGATTGCACCATCGAACCCGGAGCAGTGACAAAATTTTGACCAAAGTCAATAGTTCTAAAATTCCACGCAGATCAGGTGGCCGAGTGGTTAAGGCGATGGACTGCTAATCCATTGGGGTTTCCCCGCGTGAGTTCGAATCTCATCCTGATCGAAGGTTTTGCAGAGACCACTGAGAACCACTGAAGCAGTGGGATGCCTGGTGTGCACCATTACAGGGCGATTGCACCATCGAACCCGGAGCAGCGACAAAATTTTGACAAAGTCAGTAGTATCGCGATTTTCACATTGATCAGGTGGCCGAGTGGTTAAGGCGATGGACTGCTAATCCATTGGGGTTTCCCCGCGTGAGTTCGAATCTCATCCTGATCGAAGGTTTTGCAGAGACCACTGAGAACCACTGAAGCAGTGGGATGCCTGGTGTGCACCATTACAGGGCGATTGCACCATCGAACCCGGAGCAGGGACAAAATTTTGACCAAAGTCAATAGTTCTAAAATTCCACGCAGATCAGGTGGCCGAGTGGTTAAGGCGATGGACTGCTAATCCATTGGGGTTTCCCCGCGTGAGTTCGAATCTCATCCTGATCGAAGGTTTTGCAGAGACCACTGAGAACCACTGAAGCAGTGGGATGCCTGGTGTGCACCATTACAGGGCGATTGCACCATCGAACCCGGAGCAGCGACAAAATTTTATTTCAGTATATCGCGATTTTCACATTGATCAGGTGGCCGAGTGGTTAAGGCGATGGACTGCTAATCCATTGGGGTTTCCCCGCGTGAGTTCGAATCTCATCCTGATCGAAGGTTTTGCAGAGACCACTGAGAACCACTGAAGCAGTGGGATGCCTGGTGTGCACCATTACAGGGCGATTGCACCATCGAACCCGGAGCAGCGACAAAATTTTGACCAAAGTCAATAGTTCTAAAATTCCACGCAGATCAGGTGGCCGAGTGGTTAAGGCGATGGACTGCTAATCCATTGGGGTTTCCCCGCGTGAGTTCGAATCTCATCCTGATCGAAGGTTTTGCAGAGACCACTGAGAACCACTGAAGCAGTGGGATGCCTGGTGTGCACCATTACAGGGCGATTGCACCATCGAACCCGGAGCAGCGACAAAATTTTGACCAAAGTCAATAGTTTAAAATTCCACGCAGATCAGGTGGCCGAGTGGTTAAGGCGATGGACTGCTAATCCATTGGGGTTTCCCCGCGTGAGTTCGAATCTCATCCTCATCCAGACCACTGAGAACCACTGAAGCAGTGGGATGCCTGGTGTGCACCATTACAGGGCGATTGCACCATCGAACCCGGAGCAGCGACAAAATTTTGACCAAAGTCAATAGTTCTAAAATTCCACGCAGATCAGGTGGCCGAGTGGTTAAGGCGATGGACTGCTAATCCATTGGGGTTTCCCCGCGTGAGTTCGAATCTCATCCTGATCGAAGGTTTTGCAGAGACCACTGAGAACCACTGAAGCAGTGGGATGCCTGGTGTGCACCATTACAGGGCGATTGCACCATCGAACCCGGAGCAGCGACAAAATTTTGACCAAAGTCAATAGTTCTAAAATTCCACGCAGATCAGGTGGCCGAGTGGTTAAGGCGATGGACTGCTAATCCATTGGGGTTTCCCCGCGTGAGTTCGAATCTCATCCTGATCGAAGGTTTTGCAGAGACCACTGAGAACCACTGAAGCAGTGGGATGCCTGGTGTGCACCATTACAGGGCGATTGCACCATCGAACCCGGAGCAGCGACAAAATTTTGACCAAAGTCAATAGTTCTAAAATTCCACGCAGATCAGGTGGCCGAGTGGTTAAGGCGATGGACTGCTAATCCATTGGGGTTTCCGTGAGTTGAATCTCATCTGAGAAGTGCGAGTGACCATCCTGATGAAGGTTACCACTGAAGCAGTGGGATGCCTGGTGTGCACCATTACAGGGCGATTGCACCATCGAACCCGGAGCAGCGACAAAATTTTGACCAAAGTCAATAGTTCTAAAATTCCACGCAGATCAGGTGGCCGAGTGGTTAAGGCGATGGACTGCTAATCCATTGGGGTTTCCCCGCGTGAGTTCGAATCTCATCCGATCGAAGTTTTAAGACCACGAGAACACGAAGCAGTGGGATGCCGGTGTGCACCATTCAGGGCGATTGCACCATCGAACCCGGAAAAATTTTATTTCATTGATTTTCAAAATATCAGGTGGCCGAGTGGTTAAGGCGATGGACTGCTAATCCATTGGGGTTTCCCCGCGTGAGTTCGAATCTCATCCTGATCGAAGGTTTTGCAGAGACCACTGAGAACCACTGAAGCAGTGGGATGCCTGGTGTGCACCATTACAGGGCGATTGCACCATCGAACCCGGAGCAGCGACAAAATTTTGACCAAAGTCAATAGTTCTAAAATTCCACGCAGATCAGGTGGCCGAGTGGTTAAGGCGATGGACTGCTAATCCATTGGGGTTTCCGGTGAGTTCGAATCTCATCCTGATCGAAGGTTTTGCAGAGACCACTGAGAACCACTGAAGCAGTGGGATGCCTGGTGTGCACCATTACAGGGCGATTGCACCATCGAACCCGGAGCAGCGACAAAATTTTGACCAAAGTCAATAGTTCTAAAATTCCACGCAGATCAGGTGGCCGAGTGGTTAAGGCGATGGACTGCTAATCCATTGGGGTTTCCCCGCGTGAGTTCGAATCTCATCCTGATCGAAGGTTTTGCAGAGACCACTGAGAACCACTGAACAACATTACAGGCATTGCACATGAACCGAGCAGGACAAAATTTTACCAAAGTCAATAGTAAAATCACGCAGATCAGGTGGCCGAGTGGTTAAGGCATGGACTGCTAATCCATTGGGTTTCCCCGTGAGTTCGAATCTCGTCCTGATCGAAGGTTTTGCAGAGACCACTGAGAACCACTGAAGCAGTGGGATGCCTGGTGTGCACCATTACAGGGCGATTGCACCATCGAACCCGGAGCAGCGACAAAATTTTGACCAAAGTCAATAGTTCTAAAATTCCACGCAGATCAGGTGGCCGAGTGGTTAAGGCGATGGACTGCTAATCCATTGGGGTTTCCCCGCGTGAGTTCGAATCTCATCCTGATCGAAGGTTTTGCAGAGACCACTGAGAACCACTGAAGCAGTGGGATGCCTGGTGTGCACCATTACAGGGCGATTGCACCATCGAACCCGGAGCAGCGACAAAATTTTGACCAATTTCAGTATTTCGCGATTTTCACGTTGATCAGGTGGCCGAGTGGTTAAGGCGATGGACTGCTAATCCATTGGGGTTTCCCCGCGTGAGTTCGAATCTCATCCTGATCGAAGGTTTTGCAGAGACCACTGAGAACCACTGAAGCAGTGGGATGCCTGGTGTGCACCATTACAGGGCGATTGCACCATCGAACCCGGAGCAGCGACAAAATTTTGACCAAAGTCAATAGTTCTAAAATTCCACGCAGATCAGGTGGCCGAGTGGTTAAGGCGATGGACTGCTAATCCATTGGGGTTTCCCCGCGTGAGTTCGAATCTCATCCTGATCGAAGGTTTTGCAGAGACCACTGAGAACCACTGAAGCAGTGGGATGCCTGGTGTGCACCATTACAGGGCGATTGCACCATCGAACCCGGAGCAGCGACAAAATTTTGACCAAAGTCAATAGTTCTAAAATTCCACGCAGATCAGGTGGCCGAGTGGTTAAGGCGATGGACTGCTAATCCATTGGGGTTTCCCCGCGTGAGTTCGAATCTCATCCTGATCGAAGGTTTTGCAGAGACCACTGAGAACCACTGAAGCAGTGGGATGCCTGGTGTGCACCATTACAGGGCGATTGCACCATCGAACCCGGAGCAGCGACAAAATTTTGACCAAAGTCAATAGTTCTAAAATTCCACGCAGATCAGGTGGCCGAGTGGTTAAGGCGATGGACTGCTAATCCATTGGGGTTTCCCCGCGTGAGTTCGAATCTCATCCTGATCGAAGGTTTTGCAGAGACCACTGAGAACCACTGAAGCAGTGGGATGCCTGGTGTGCACCATTACAGGGCGATTGCACCATCGAACCCGGAGCAGCGACAAAATTTTGACCAAAGTCAATAGTTCTAAAATTCCACGCAGATCAGGTGGCCGAGTGGTTAAGGCGATGGACTGCTAATCCATTGGGGTTTCCCCGCGTGAGTTCGAATCTCATCCTGATCGAAGGTTTTGCAAAAGAAACCACTGAATAGGTAGACGAGCAAAATTTCATTATCAAATCAAGGTGAGGGTTAAGGCGATGGCCTAATCCATTGGTTTGGTGAGTTCGAATCTATCTATGTTGCAAGACCAAGAACCACTGAAGCAGTGGGATGCCTGGTGTGCACCATTACAGGGCGATTGCACCATCGAACCCGGAGCAGTGACAAAATTTTGACCAAAGTCAATAGTTCTAAAATTCCACGCAGATCAGGTGGCCGAGTGGTTAAGGCGATGGACTGCTAATCCATTGGGGTTTCCCCGCGTGAGTTCGAATCTCATCCTGATCGAAGGTTTTGCAGAGACCACTGAGAACCACTGAAGCAGTGGGATGCCTGGTGTGCACCATTGCAGGGCGATTGCACCATCGAACCCGGAGCAGCGACAAAATTTTATTTCAGTATATCGCGATTTTCACATTGATCAGGTGGCCGAGTGGTTAAGGCGATGGACTGCTAATCCATTGGGGTTTCCCCGCGTGAGTTCGAATCTCATCCTGATCGAAGGTTTTGCAGAGACCACTGAGAACCACTGAAGCAGTGGGATGCCTGGTGTGCACCATTGCAGGGCGATTGCACCATCGAACCCGGAGCAGTGACAAAATTTTGACCAAAGTCAATAGTTCTAAAATTCCACGCAGATCAGGTGGCCGAGTGGTTAAGGCGATGGACTGCTAATCCATTGGGGTTTCCCCGCGTGAGTTCGAATCTCATCCTGATCGAAGGTTTTGCAGAGACCACTGAGAACCACTGAAGCAGTGGGATGCCTGGTGTGCACCATTGCAGGGCGATTGCACCATCGAACCCGGAGCAGCGACAAAATTTTGACCAAAGTCAATAGTTCTAAAATTTCCACGCAGATCAGGTGGCCGAGTGGTTAAGGCGATGGACTGCTAATCCATTGGGGTTTCCCCGCGTGAGTTCGAATCTCATCCTGATCGAAGGTTTTGCAGAGACCACTGAGAACCACTGAAGCAGTGGGATGCCTGGTGTGCACCATTACAGGGCGATTGCACCATCGAACCCGGAGCAGCGACAAAATTTTGACCAAAGTCAATAGTTCTAAAATTCCACGCAGATCAGGTGGCCGAGTGGTTAAGGCGATGGACTGCTAATCCATTGGGGTTTCCCCGCGTGAGTTCGAATCTCATCCTGATCGAAGGTTTTGCAGAGACCACTGAGAACCACTGAAGCAGTGGGATGCCTGGTGTGCACCATTACAGGGCGATTGCACCATCGAACCCGGAGCAGTGACAAAATTTTGACCAAAGTCAATAGTTCTAAAATTCCACGCAGATCAGGTGGCCGAGTGGTTAAGGCGATGGACTGCTAATCCATTGGGGTTTCCCCGCGTGAGTTCGAATCTCATCCTGATCGAAGGTTTTGCAGAGACCACTGAGAACCACTGAAGCAGTGGGATGCCTGGTGTGCACCATTACAGGGCGATTGCACCATCGAACCCGGAGCAGCGACAAAATTTTATTTCAGTATAGTCGCGATTTTCACATTGATCAGGTGGCCGAGTGGTTAAGGCGATGGACTGCTAATCCATTGGGGTTTCCCCGCGTGAGTTCGAATCTCATCCTGATCGAAGGTTTTGCAGAGACCACTGAGAACCACTGAAGCAGTGGGATGCCTGGTGTGCACCATTGCAGGGCGATTGCACCATCGAACCCGGAGCAGTGACAAAATTTTGACCAAAGTCAATAGTTCTAAAATTCCACGCAGATCAGGTGGCCGAGTGGTTAAGGCGATGGACTGCTAATCCATTGGGGTTTCCCCGCGTGAGTTCGAATCTCATCCTGATCGAAGGTTTTGCAGAGACCACTGAGAACCACTGAAGCAGTGGGATGCCTGGTGTGCACCATTACAGGGCGATTGCACCATCGAACCCGGAGCAGCGACAAAATTTTGACCAAAGTCAATAGTTCTAAAATTCCACGCATGATCAGGTGGCCGAGTGGTTAAGGCGATGGACTGCTAATCCATTGGGGTTTCCCCGCGTGAGTTCGAATCTCATCCTGATCGAAGGTTTTGCAGAGACCACTGAGAACCACTGAAGCAGTGGGATGCCTGGTGTGCACCATTGCAGGGCGATTGCACCATCGAACCCGGAGCAGCGACAAAATTTTACATTTCCAAAGTCAATAGTTCTAAAATTCCACGCAGATCAGGTGGCCGAGTGGTTAAGGCGATGGACTGCTAATCCATTGGGGTTTCCCCGCGTGAGTTCGAATCTCATCCTGATCGAAGGTTTTGCAGAGACCACTGAGAACCACTGAAGCAGTGGGATGCCTGGTGTGCACCATTGCAGGGCGATTGCACCATCGAACCCGGAGCAGCGACAAAATTTTGACCAAAGTCAATAGTTCTAAAATTCCACGCAGATCAGGTGGCCGAGTGGTTAAGGCGATGGACTGCTAATCCATTGGGGTTTCCCCGCGTGAGTTCGAATCTCATCCTGATCGAAGGTTTTGCAGAGACCACTGAGAACCACTGAAGCAGTGGGATGCCTGGTGTGCACCATTACAGGGCGATTGCACCATCGAACCCGGAGCAGCGACAAAATTTTGACCAAAGTCAATAGTTCTAAAATTCCACGCAGATCAGGTGGCCGAGTGGTTAAGGCGATGGACTGCTAATCCATTGGGGTTTCCCCGCGTGAGTTCGAATCTCATCCTGATCGAAGGTTTTGCAGAGACCACTGAGAACCACTGAAGCAGTGGGATGCCTGGTGTGCACCATTACAGGGCGATTGCACCATCGAACCCGGAGCAGGACAAAATTTGACCAAAGTCAATAGTTCTAAAATTCCACGCAGATCAGGTGGCCGAGTGGTTAAGGCGATGGACTGCTAATCCATTGGGGTTTCCCCGCGTGAGTTCGAATCTCATCCTGATCGAAGGTTTTGCAGAGACCACTGAGAACCACTGAAGCAGTGGGATGCCTGGTGTGCACCATTACAGGGCGATTGCACCATCGAACCCGGAGCAGCGACAAAATTTTGACCAAAGTCAATAGTTCTAAAATTCCACGCAGATCAGGTGGCCGAGTGGTTAAGGCGATGGACTGCTAATCCATTGGGGTTTCCCCGCGTGAGTTCGAATCTCATCCTGATCGATTGCAGAGACCACTGAGAACCACTGAAATGGGATGCCTGGTGTGCACCATTACAGGGCGATTGCACCATCGAACCCGGAGCAGGACAAAATTTTATTTCAGTATATCGCGATTTTCACATTGATCAGGTGGCCGAGTGGTTAAGGCGATGGACTGCTAATCCATTGGGGTTTCCCCGCGTGAGTTCGAATCTCATCCTGATCGAAGGTTTTGCAGAGACCACTGAGAACCACTGAAGCAGTGGGATGCCTGGTGTGCACCATTACAGGGCGATTGCACCATCGAACCCGGAGCAGCGACAAAATTTTGACCAAAGTCAATAGTTCTAAAATTCCACGCAGATCAGGTGGCCGAGTGGTTAAGGCGATGGACTGCTAATCCATTGGGGTTTCCCCGCGTGAGTTCGAATCTCATCCTGATCGAAGGTTTTGCAGAGACCACTGAGAACCACTGAAGCAGTGGGATGCCTGGTGTGCACCATTACAGGGCGATTGCACCATCGAACCCGGAGCAGTGACAAAATTTTGACCAAAGTCAATAGTTCTAAAATTCCACGCAGATCAGGTGGCCGAGTGGTTAAGGCGATGGACTGCTAATCCATTGGGGTTTCCCCGCGTGAGTTCGAATCTCATCCTGATCGAAGGTTTTGCAGAGACCACTGAGAACCACTGAAGCAGTGGGATGCCTGGTGTGCACCATTACAGGGCGATTGCACCATCGAACCCGGAGCAGCGACAAAATTTTGACCAAAGTCAATAGTTCTAAAATTTCCACAGATCAGGTGGCCGAGTGGTTAAGGGATGGACTGCTAATCCATTGGGGTTTCCCCGCGTGAGTTCGAATCTCATCCTGATCGAAGGTTTTGCAGAGACCACTGAGAACCACTGAAGCAGTGGGATGCCTGGTGTGCACCATTACAGGGCGATTGCACCATCGAACCCGGAGCAGAAAAATTTTCCAAATCAATAGTTCTAAAATTCCACGCAGATCAGGTGGCCGAGTGGTTAAGGCGATGGACTGCTAATCCATTGGGGTTTCCCCGCGTGAGTTCGAATCTCATCCTGATCGAAGGTTTTGCAGAGACCACTGAGAACCACTGAAGCAGTGGGATGCCTGGTGTGCACCATTGCAGGGCGATTGCACCATCGAACCCGGAGCAGGGACAAAATTTTATTTCAGTATATCGCGATTTTCACATTGATCAGGTGGCCGAGTGGTTAAGGCGATGGACTGCTAATCCATTGGGGTTTCCCCGCGTGAGTTCGAATCTCATCCTGATCGAAGGTTTTGCAGAGACCACTGAGAACCACTGAAGCAGTGGAATGCCTGGTGTGCACCATTGCAGGGCGATTGCACCATCGAACCCGGAGCAGGGACAAAATTTTATTTCAGTATATCGCGATTTTCACATTGATCAGGTGGCCGAGTGGTTAAGGCGATGGACTGCTAATCCATTGGGGTTTCCCCGCGTGAGTTCGAATCTCATCCTGATCGAAGGTTTTGCAGAGACCACTGAGAACCACTGAAGCAGTGGAATACCTGGTGTGCACCATTACAGGGCGATTGCACCATCGAACCCGGAGCAGGGACAAAGTTTTATTTCAGTATATCGCGATTTTCAAATTGATCAGGTGGCCGAGTGGTTAAGGCGATGGACTGCTAATCCATTGGGGTTTCCCCGCGTGATTTCGAATCTCATCCTGATCGAAGGTTTTGCAGAGACCACTGAGAACCACTGAAGGTGTGGGATGCCTGGTGTGCACCATTGCAGGGCGATTGCACCATCGAACCCGGAGCAGTGACAAAATTTTGACCAAAGTCAATAGTTCTAAAATTCCACGCAGATCAGGTGGCCGAGTGGTTAAGGCGATGGACTGCTAATCCATTGGGGTTTCCCCGCGTGAGTTCGAATCTCATCCTGATCGAAGGCATTCCATTTTTTCTACTCTGTAAATTTCTATTTACGTATTTTCTACATTAGGTAATGTTTGTTATCGGTCCACTTTGGAAATCTTCCATCCCCTTTGATCCGACTAAGAGTCTAGGATCCGAGTTTAAAAAAATAGCAGGAGAAAATGCAAGCAATTTTCAGAGGGTGTTTGACTCCGAATTGGTGAAGACGGTGAGGTTCTTGATGTCAAGTTTGTGCCAATGGGAAATGCCTCGAGCGTGTTCAACGATAACCCACTGAGAGGATTTTGTTCGATTTTCACCTATATAACAGTAGCGAAGCGCCTTCTCCGTATGCAGAGCAAGTAGCATTCTCCCTGCTAGTGCTAGAAAAAATATTTTATGTTCGTATATTCTCTAGAAGAGAAAAGTTAATGAATTAATTTCTAACGTTGAAATTTTTATCGTTTTCAAATTGAGCGAAGACAACAAACGGTGGACTCATTATACGCAAATGCGTTTCTAATTTTTTTTTTCTGTTTTTTGTAAAATATTTTCATGAAATTCCACGACACAAAAAAAGTAAGACCACTAGAATTTACTAAAGCTGCTATTCACTAACTTCCATAGTAATATCTTTGTCTACCGTTTTCTACACTTTTCCACGGCACGGTCTCGGACTCCCGGCTTGTTTAACGTTTTGCGTGTTCTCCTTAGGGGAAAGTGCGGATTATTGGACTCGAAAGAGTGAGTTCAAACGCTTGAGTTCAAATCTTATCGTGATTAATTTAAAAAAAAACCACGAAAGAAGCAATGAGGTTGTGAAATGTTTGATACTTTACACTAATTGAACCAGTGAACTTGGTCAAGAGCAAAAATTTTATACGAACTCACTGCTACATCTTGTTGCTCTGAATAAGAAGGCTGAAAAGTTGAGCTAGGGCTTCGGGCTAGACACAGCTAGGCGTCCCATCTTGCTCTTCGAGCTTTCTTCATACAACCGCGAAGGTGTTCGACGAGACGATCATATTCATTGGGGTTGTTCCCCTATGCGAAACCTTCCTAACAGCCGGCTAACCAAGCGATGAAGTCACAGTTGATGATGGTTCTGAGACCTGGGTCTGGAAAATTTTGCAGCTTTCTTTTTCTTCCTCAAGGAATATCCTCATTGAAGAAGGTAATGGAGAGCTGTGAAATCTGTAGAACCTTGGCGTAAACGCGGCAACCGCAGGGCGAAATGTTTTCCTGACGATTAAGCCTTCTATTTTAATATCAAAACGTTCTAGACGCTCAGCATCTCGCTGTATGATCCGATTGATTATATTTACTTTAGTTTTTATTTTTTATTTCATTCATTCTTCATTTTTTAGAACATTGTGATGGAATATCATTTGGAAAAAATGCAGTATTTTTTTTCGCAAAGTTTTCTTTAAACATTTATAGAAGAAAAACATTTTACCAGTACTTTTTAAGGAACACCCCCTAGAGCTCTTCCTAAAAACACAGCATTCTGCAAAGTTTTCGACCAGGATTCGAAAACAGGCGAGGAAGAAATGGATCAAGAAATTATCTTCTCAAGTCACTCGGGAAATTGATTTTCGCGAGTTCTTTGAGGAAGCAGCTGCAACGAAAGGAATTTGGGTATTATGGGTTATTTATTTATTTATTTATTTATTTACTCATTTGAAAACCTCTACAAGTGTGCCACAACAAGAGAAAGAACGGAGCTCACTAGAAATTCGGCTAATATGCCGAATTTCTAGTGACCTCCATTACTACATATTTGTACAGCAAAGTTGGTCCTTTTTAGAATATTTTGTGATGGCTTGGATTGAGTTCATTCTTCTGCTACGAAGGGTTAGAATCTTACTGTATGTTATAAGAACTCCCCCCCCCCCCGTTTACGTACCTATGTGTTTTTTCTGCGTGTGTAATCCGCAAACACTCGTCGACCTTCAACTGACTGACCCGGAAACTGTAAAGCACTCATGGTTTAACGGTTCCCGAACGACATAATGAGGGCAACATGCTACATTGCACGAAGAGTAAGTAGTCCTAGCGGGAACTGGATGTTTTTTTTTATCGAATAGCTTTCCAATTCTTCAAGAATTCCCAAATCTTCTTTTCAATTTTATCTTTAATTAGTTTCAGAATGGTTTCTTCACGTTCTTAGACAAATAATTGGAATTCTATGCACACCAGGAGCAATTAACTTGACATCAGCTTAATAATTCCATGTTGATAATGAGCAAAACTCCTCGGAAACTTTAGTAGAAAATTCTTTAAAAAAAAACTATTCTTAAGCTGTAAAAATTTTTTTTAAAATATAAATATGAAATATAAATATAAAAAATACATGAGACAACAGAGTTGAGGAAAGAGGAGATATGATTGGATTAAGTGTTGGTAAAAAAAAGAAAGGATAAAGAACTGAGTTAAACCGAGAACAAACATGTGCCAAGAAACTGCTGCCTGGAAATTCTGCCTGGTCTTCCTAGCAGCCGAAGGTCTAAGGGTTCACAGTAAAAGAGTTGAAAACATCATGAAGTCAGTCAGTGAAGCGCAACATCAGTAAAACCCTCCTGGTTAAATAAATGGTTGGTCAAATAACTGGCTACCTGTCCTATTCTATTTCCAAAGCATGTCGTAGGATTCCCATCAGTATCTCTTAAGAATGCTGGGATTGTGTATTTTGAAAAGTTATTATTATTATTGTCATTATTGAAAATCCACGCCAACAGTGTATCAAAACTGGGAATCGAAAAAATGCAGTTCATGGTCCCCCTACTTTGAAAAAGTAAAGTAAAATAACAGCTAACCACTGTGGCCTATTCAGGAACTTCAAAACAAATCTATACTGGAACATAACGGCCATTTCAAAATTGTTCAGGGATATCTGATGTAACAATATCTTTGTAAGAAGACCAGTTCTCGCAAAAATCCCAACATTAATACATAGTCTTTGGGATCGAGGCAGAGTGAAGAGCGGGCGGCACACAGTTATTTTGCAATTTTTTTTCCAACTTTTCTGTTAAGGTGCGCAGCAGATTCAGCAGGATTGACATCATAGTTCAATTTTTTGTCCTAACAAGATTTTTTTGTTGTATTTTCGGAGATCACTCCTTCTCCTCAAATCAGTCCATTTCGCAAGGAGCGAAATTAGCGAATTAGCGAATTATCTCACTCCAAGGGTTGTCTCTTTTTTAGAGCTCTTCTTACATTTTTCTCTTTTTTTTTCTTAAAAAATAATAACTTTTTTGACGTTGTTTCGTGATTTGATTACTATAAAAGCATCGAGAACACGAAAATTTGCAGCGGAACAATCTGAGGTGCTGTTTGATGTTTTAATTGAATTTTTTTTTAAAGGATTTGAAGAATTCTACAATTATTGTGTATTGTATATTGTGTTCTCAAGGAGCATGTCCGATAACAGTGTTCAATCATATTCTCGGTCCTTACTGGAGAGTTGTTTGCACTGTTTTGGACGAACGACGTAACCTTAGGTCGCGGTTCGTTTCAGTGGCGTACAAATATTTTAATGACTATAAGTCTCAGTTGATTGATAAAAGGCCAGGTAACTCCTCAAATCCATGCACTTCCATAAGCCATCAGTTCTACAGTAAGAAGAACTCAGATCTAAACACTTAGAGCATAGCCAAGAAAAGATATAATAATTATTGACCATCATCGCGCAACATCTTGCGTCCTGGCTGCAATCTACGGAAAACGAAAAAAAAAATTTATTTCAGACCAATATTTTATTCTAAAGCTCAATTTGAGCTTTTCAGCTGTTTCTCCGATTGTCCTGAATATACCACACCTAAATTTAATTTGATAAGTTATTTCCCTGAGTAGTCGACTAACTTCAAGTTTTCTAATGATTAGAGTTAGTATTCAATCAGATACTTGCTCAAAAAAATAAAATTGGATGATATATACATATATATACAATATATGTGATATATATTCGTATTTAATGCACATTTTCCAAGCAACGACAACTATATGTTTATCTGATCGAATAAGGAAAACCTGGATTTTTCGTCCTTACAAGGCTGAAGTATAAGCAAAGGCTTTTTTTTCTTAAAATTTAATTCAAATTAAATTCAAAAAAATAAATTTTTCAAGATTCAAAGATTAAAATAATTTCAAATTTAAATTTGAACTCGCGCAGAGAAGAAAAAGAGTTTAGCGCTATGTGACATGTTATTATTATTATTATTATTATTATTATTATTATTATTATTATTATTATTTAATCAAATAAAGAAAAAACTCCTGTATGCTGGGCTAGAAAATAAATGGCCGCTGTAAGCTAGCTCACCTATTGTAGAAACATTTCCATTTTCAGCTGGGCACCTGAGAATTTCGGACCACAACTTAATTTTTCAACGAGTTGTATAACAAAACAGCACTCGAAAATTCCAGAAATTAGCGTCTTTCAAAAGTTAATTATCGAAAATTGCAGTGGTGTTTGTTAAATACTTTACGCTGTTGATGTTTTTTCTGGGCGTCACCGCATTAAACGGTGCACTCAAACTCTCCAGAACCCCTGTTTTTCCTCCACCTAAGTGCTTTTTCAACGTGACCGCGGCGTTGAAGTATGTTTGTTGCTGTTTTGAAAATGTGTCCTTGGCTGTGTTGTTCTTTGAACGACGATGCCTTGACCGGGCAAAGCGGACGCAAATCGGCGTCGGCACTACGGCGACAAAACGTAAATTACGCGCATCCGTCATTAAAATAAGGTCATCACATGGACAATGTACTGAAAGTAATTGAAAAGAGAAGATCTTCTGGAAACGTTACGAACCGGTGGTTAAGTTGGGATTTTTGCGACAAAGAGGACGAAAGAGGGAGTATAATAGAAAATGATAAAGTAAGGAGTCCTTACGTATTTTTTTTTATGAGGTATCAATCATTTGCAAGACTCTTAATCAAGTATAGTAGCCAAAAGGTAGCTTTCCTAACTAGGTAGCTTTCCTAACTGACGTTGGAATTTCGTTTTCTCTAAAATTCGGACGCGTTTGGATTCGGTAAAAGCTTGAGTTTTGCACTTAATTTGAACCTTATGATCTAAAATCAGTAATTCTCTGACTTAGAAGAAGTGTAGCACTCTGTTCTTTTTCTGTTATTCACCAATCAATAGTTAGGGAAATCCATGAGATCGATCATCATAGATTTTTTGAAGTAAATCAACCTGAGAATGGACGTGGGCGGGATAAAATAAACTTAACGACAACTGAAACTTTTCCAGAATATTATTATAGAGAGAAAGTAAATTCTACAGATTTATTTACTGTTTATGTCGTTTTTTATTTAAGGGCCTAAAATTAATTGCTGAAGCTTTGACGTTATTTGTCAATTCGGGGTCCCAGCAACTATAGTGACCTTTCATTCTTCCTGAAATTCTCCCATTTCTCTAAAAAAAAGGAAACCATATAAAATTGCTGGGAATAAACACCTATAACGCTTCCAGTCACAACGAAGGGTTCCGACAATTTCTTCTTTGAGTTCAATTTTTATTTTTTCAGATTTAAGATTTAAATTTGAATCTTAAATTAAATTTTCATTCCTCTCTACCTACTTTTTTGATTTATAAATAGCTAAATTCGCAGAGATGTGCTTCCGGATGATCATTCTATAAACTTTTCAGGAAAATTATAATTCACACTCCCTCAGATCTCGAATACAGTCATCCACGGTGAAGTCCCTCTTAGCCCATTCGTGATCCCTCCATTCGAACACGATCTTGCACCGATTATTCTAGAAGTTTTCGGATAAACAGTAGTTCTAATTCATATTCCTAAGCAATAGGTCACGAACAAGTTCACTTTTTCATTTTCTCTTCGAAAACGCGCTGGAACGTGTCCTAGCGAGAACACCTGTGGTGATGAGGAACGGATCTATCCGAAAGCTTCAACTATCGCTATTCCAAAAGCAACATCGCCTTTGGAAAACAAGGAAAAACTGGAAAATTTCCGAAACAGCAATACGCACGAGCAAATGAGAACTGTCACACAATCGTTAAGAACCTCTAAGATCTAAGAATCTCCTAAGCTTAATATCTTGATGTGCGCTTTTTTCCAGAAATACAAAACAAGCGTATAGTATTTCTTCGGTCCCAACTGTTTCGGATCGGCGTCGGCTGACTTCATTTTCTGCTGCCAACATTCAATCTTCAATCGCACGAAAAGAATGTGCATCGTCAACGCTGTTGAGGCGACCGACGACCGTACGAGCAATTAAAGCACGAAGTAAACGTGCGGTCGGTCGATCGGTTAGCGCATACCTCGTTTCGGGTGCGAATAACAACCAGTCATATCCGATTATGGGAAACGCCGAATTGCGGAATTTCTGGTTTTTTTCCGATGTTCCCCCTATCCTTCCGAAGTTAGGAATCATTGTTGAGCAAAAATCCTGCGAATGGATTCATAAGATGGACGTCGACTGACACATGAGAGGTTTCGACGAAAGTGTGGGCGCATAGATTTGCAATTTTGGATCCGGATACTGTACCACTTCCTTGTCGAATCATGCGAGTTCGAACAAAAGCACGCATAACTGCGTACATTCCGAATTGTGCTAGTTTAACGGACAACTACCACTTATGTACCATCAACGGCTTTCTCTGAAATTGATATTGAATACTGTGAGAAATACAGAACTCTGGTCTCCTCTTTTCTGGTAAAATTAGAGACGCTTGAACAGCAACATTCTAACCGGGGACCATCGAAAAAGGATAGGACCATATATTTCAAGGAAAAAAACTGCAAAAAAAAACAAAGAGTTAGTTCATCTCCAACTTTATTATAGGCCCGAGATCCTGGAAAACATGGTCCCGCGGCATTTTTTTTTACAAAGGTAATCCACTTTTCTCTATGCACTTAAGGGTCCATGCATCGTTACGCTTTACGATGATGTGAAACTCGTCCGAACGATCCTTCGTTGCCATCGTCTCATCACCAGCTTTCAAGAGGCTCTTCGTATACGTTCTTAACCATCGGCAACGTAAAAACTCGTCCAAAATGTGCCAGCGTTATTCTCGTACGTAGTACAGTCTTCGGAAATGTGAAAGTCACATAGTGGATAGTGCGTGTGGATGAAATTCTGGAGAAACCCCCTTAAAATTTATTTCTGGTTACATATTCCACCAGTTTTCTTCTTTACGCTACCAAAACAAACCTGTGCTGAGAAACTCACTCGTAGCCCCGTCTACCTTCTTTTTTTAAATTTCCCAGACTTTAAAATTCCTTAGGAAACCCGTCTAATTTCCACTTAATTCACTTAAATGTGTAATTAACAGAGAACACAATTTTTCTTCTCCGTCCTTCGCTGCCTTTTGAACTTTGTTAATTTCAATGATCAAAAAACAACAAATTTTGGGCACACCTCCATCAAATTCTTTCTCTTTCTGTCACAGAGAAATGACCGAAGAGTGTTCGCCCTGAAATTCCTGAAATTCCGTGAAAAAAGTGGCGTGCCGTGCGTGACAACAACAGAACAACGTCCTTTATCATCGGTGACGCAGAAAGTTCGAATAGTCGTAGTCCTTGACATATCACATAAAAATACTTGGTATGAAAGAAAAAAATAGCACGAATGTAGATGTCAATTAGACGGATTTAACTGGCTGATTCGTAAAATTTGTCATATTCAAAATCCATACACCCTGAACTTGAAGCTCACGAAATTTCGATCTCGTTGTTTTTTTTTTCAAATCAGGAATCGTTGCGCAGCTTGAAAACCGGTGAAAGCTAGTGTGATTGACGTTGTTTTCGCTTCTTTGCAGAGTCCGGTTCATCGGAACAGCAGCCTACATCTCCTTATCCTTCTTACGCTCCGAAATCCTCTAAAAGGTCTTAAGTGCACTTGAAAAAAGCGCCAAGCAGTGAAAGTTAATTGCCCAGATCAAAGATCAATAGATATTTTGTCGATATTTTAGGTTTTGGGATCTCCTAGAAGTTCCATTTATGGATCTAATGAATTTCCAGACGGTTACAGGTGACAGCGTTCCGATCACTAGGTCTTTAATCGTATTTGAAGAAAAAAAACCGCCGGCTCGCCCCCGTGTGTCTCCGTTTCTTTGTCATCATGAGATATTCTCCACAATGAAAATCACATTCTAGCCCTCGTCCCCTCGCAAAAAAAAAATCAAATCAAAAATCGTGAAATATTTTTCACAATCAAAATTACACGCTGGCCTCCCCTCCTTTCCTACCCTCTTCAAGAAAAAAGGGGTAATTCACTCTTTCCATGACCTCTTTCGGAGTATTACTTTTTTCGGGAGAAAAGTAACTTATTAAAAAATCGATATGTGATATGCATAGAACCAATGTTCCATAATTACAAAAAAAAAGTTTAAAATGAATAAAACCAAATTTTATTTTGAATATGAATTATTGATTCACAATAACCATATGAAAAAGTAGTTATACATAGCTCAGTGGTAAATGTCCATGACTACATACATACTGCGTCTACGCTGCCAGTACAGGATGGTGAAAAATTACGAAAATTAGACTTTGATAAAATTACCGGAATATCAGGAAGAGATCCTTAAAAAAGTGAATTAATTGCAAAGTATTTCTCAGATACACCGATTTCTGGTTTTTGTTGGTTCCAACGTACTGGTCTGCAATCTCGATGAAGGAGACCCAAGGACTGACACTGAACTTAGTTTTTGTAGTATCGAGGTGCTCCTGTGTAGCGGATGAACAGAAGACAGTGAAGTATATCAGAAGCCAGCTCCAGAAGCCTCGACACTACAAAAACTAGGTTCAATGTCAATCCTTGGGTCTCCTTTATCGAGATTGCAGACCAGTACGTTGGAACCAACAAAAATCAGAAATCGGTGTGTCTGAGAAATGCCTTGCAACTAATTCAGAATTATTTGATTGCGAGATGGAAAGAATCTTAAGAAACTTTTTATGCGGAACGGAAGCAAAATCATCGCAATAGGATTATGCTGAAGTTTATGGAGTCAAAACAACAACGATCCATATTTTCAAGACTAAAAACGGCTCTTCGAACTAAAAATCGGATTTTTCGCGAAGGATTCGTGGCCTACGAACAGCCTCCAGAACTTAATCCATTGGCTTCCTCTGCTTGGGGGGAGGGGGTTATTACACATATTTATTATTACTCTATACTATATTACGTTATTACATTATTTATATTACTATATACTATATTACGTTATTACACATTTATTGGTTTTATTCCCCTCCTTCATCGAACCGATGGTCCCCCGCTTCATCGATTCGATAAAGGAACGAATTCACGCCTGTATCAAAGCTGATGAAGGCCACTTCAAAAAATTTTTGTGATTAAAAAGTGTGTTTTGGTTTATTGTTTTATGGAAAATAATGTTTTTTCAGTTGTTAGTGAGCAAAAAAAAATTAAAGTTTGGATGTTTAGATGCTTTTTATGGCTCATATACATTTCCCCACTTTGTAGTTCGACATCGTCCTATCCGTCTTCTACGAAAATTCTACAAAGTGGAATCTCTTACGTTACGCTGCGTTACGCTCTCCCTTGGGATTTTTCAGGTATCATTTCGAATGTATCCTCATAACAGAATCATCACATACGCTCCTCGTAATTACGACGATTCTGGATTGAAATTGAGAACATTCCCAAATCCTAAAAGAAAAGATGGAAGATGCCAAACATCCGAACCTTTCTGTCTGAACTCTGCACGACACGACCTGATCTTAGGGTTTCGAACCATTCTCCCCTGTACTCGCTGCGAAATCTCTTACGTTACGGTTACGCTGCGTTACGCTCGCACATTGGAATTTTATTTTCCCATTTGGATCTTGAATGAATAAAAATATTTATTTGGATCTTGAATGAATATTTGGATCTTGAATGAATAAAAATCTCTTACGTTACGGTTACGCTGCGTTACGCTCGCACATTGGAATTTTATTTCCATTTGGATCTTGAATGAATAAAAATTTTTGGAAACAAGCACTACTAGACTCTTTCGAGTTGTTTACGTGTTCAAATCGAACAAATCGAATCCACCAGAAAATCGAACTACTACTTCTAAAAATAAACTTAATTATATGACGTTTTAATTTTATCTATTTTAATTAGGTTCAATTAGGAATTATTAAGCATACTATTATTGGTTTTATTATTATTTCCAATTTTTTGTATTATTACGATTGACTTATTAAGAATTATTACTGTCATGTTCGTGTAAATTGAATTAGCTTGGATTAAAAGGAATTGAGTGAAGATTAGATGGAAGGTTGAGCTTCAAGAAAGAACGATAACACCAGAAAGATCTCAGGTTACCCGAAAGAAAAGAAACATTCTGAAAAAAAACAATTATTGTTAAGTTTAATTTAAGAGGTAAATAAACAAATTACACGACTTTTTTTTGTCGTTTCGGCCGTAACAAAACTTTGATTGTTGGTCGAGGGGATTGACCGCACTTAATGTGATGGCGTTGTTGTTTCTGGAAATCACGGAATTACTAATCATTTCGAAAAATCCAAAAATAAAACAGGTTTATGTATAAAAGAAGATGAAAAGGCTGTGTTTTTGTTTTCTGGACTCATTGACAGGAAACAAAAAGGGTGGGAAAAGACGCTGTGGCAATCAATAGATCTCCCATTGTATTCTCTTTATTTTATTTTATTTTCTTTCCTCTCCCCAAATATTTGTTCGCGAAAGAACTACATAATTTCCCCAGTTCTTTGTGGATATCCTTTTTTTTGAAAAAAAAAACTAAAACCATTACTTCGATATTGGTACCAAAAATATCCAAGTTTTTTAATGCTAAAATAAAGTTTTTTTTTTAAATAAAAGGAAAAAATCTTCAATTCCGAGTTGGGAGTGGTAGACGATAACGGGCTCGCGAACTACCTGCATTAAAATTAAATTATTGACTTTGTGAATCATCCAATTAAGTGGAAATGATTTTTTCTTGGACTAAATTTAGTATTGGATTAAATGAAATTGAAACTAATTTTGACGGTGTAAAAATAGAAATAAAAATTGGAAAATAGTGGAAAATATTCTAATGATGCATAGAAATCTTTAGAACACCAAATTCCAAACAGTAGTTGAGGAACACGGACTGCACCTTTCTCCTTTCAGACTAGAATATCATATAATACTAAAAAAATGTACTATAATAATAAATAATATAAAATAATAAAATTTTACGTCAAAGAATTTCTAGTGAATGCCTTTTACAGAATTCTTTTCGCTCAGAGGCAGAAATACCCGGTGCCTGTACCTATTTTTTTCCCCACCTTTATAGAACGATGAATAATTTTCACCGTATCCCACCGGTTTCAGGCAACTCTTCAGCGATGCAATAGCAATTACAGTAAGAAATAGTCGAAAAAAGAAACATATTCAACATTTCCGCTACACCATTTAAATGTTTCAAGGCCGTAATTCTTCAATATGAGGAAACGTGCTATTTCCTGTTCTTTCACATCCAGAAACAAGTCGTTGAACTGGATTTTGCTACAAATTGTTCACGTTTTTCCTAAGCCACTTATGTTCTGGTTAGGATCAATTCAGAAATAATGCTAGTACGGTTCAAAAACCTATCCAGATAGGAATTTTTTGTGGATAAGATATAATATTTGTACATGGATCAGTTTTTTGAAGAATTTGAAGCAGAAAGAGGGTTCTAATACAAGAAAACGCGGTTTAAAAAATCGACAAACAAATAAAAGACCGAAACAGAATAAATTAATGTAAATAAAAAAATTATACAAATAAAATAAAATAATTTCTGCACAAAAGAAAATATAATATCTACTTGGAATGAGCATAAGTTTACAATATATATATATATATATTTTTATATATATATATATATATATATATATATATATATATATATATTTTTACAAATTCTTTCAATTCAAGCATAATTTTTATATCATAGTAGTTTTTTGCGGAAATCGAGCGTTCGTCGCTTCGTATTCGCCGCCTCTGCTTCGTTTTCCTGGAGCAATCCTTTGGAAATTCGCCGAGACAAGAACTGGAAAATCATTTTAACGAATCGAAGCTTATTTCCGTCCATATCCACCTGTCTTGCAACCGGGGGAAGCGACTTTTCTGATTGAAATAACTTCCGCTCCCAAAAAAAAAAACGCGAGTGCAAGCGCTGGTTTAAATTAGTTTGGAAATTTCCGGGATTTGGGTTCGGAAAAACGGGTGGATCCGAAATTGAAATAATAGTTATAATAATAACAATAATAATTATTTTTCATCTGTAATAATGACTATTTATCAACTTTATTTATCACGAAAATTTAAATCCACGTTTCTCTCCAGTAGTTTTTTTCAAGGACTTTTTGTTTCTCCTTTTTTCTCCTAATTTTGGTGAAAGTGGCATTAACTGTAGTATATATGTTTATTTCTTGAGCAGTGGATCTAGTGTGGATTTAACATCTGTACCTTTTCCCGACGGATCCCTTCCCCCTCCCCCCTTCCTCCTTCACCCGTACGATCCCCTCAAATCCTTGCTACCTCCCAGCGCATGACGTCGTGACGCATAAACACGACGGGCGCGCGCACAACTAAACGGTGGTTAGCCTTCCGCATTCACTATTTCATTTCATTTCTTATAGAGTGGTTTCTTTTTTCGGCGAGGAAAAAACACCCACGCATGGTGCGCATCGTATGCGATTTTCGCGCATTTACCATTAACATAACCAGTCATGAGGATAGCAATTGAATGAACACAAAACTTCTCCATAACTATTGCTGACGACAGCAGCATACCTGTTATCCAAGCGAAAACGGCCTACTATGTGGAGTCTCAAGGACATAATTCCCCAATGATTCCCCAAATAAAAATTTTGGTGATGACAGTGATTGACGAGTGTAATTAAAATCAAGGAACCAGAACAAGAAATAGACCTGCTGTTCTTTTCTATTTTTATTTTTATTTTTGAAAAAAACTAAGGAATTTTCACTTTTTTAAATTTTTTTTCACTTTTATATTATTTTAAGGGATTGGATGAAAAGGAATGAGCGACAAAGGTTAAAGGATAAAGGATAAAGTGTCTGGCATTTGATTAATTAATTTTGTTACTGTAATTAATATAATATGAGGGCGGGTGTGGCTTAGTCGGTTAGAGCAACGTTGTAGCCACACGGTCGAGGGTTCTGAACCGTCCCAGTGCAAACCATGCCCCTCATCCCTCCAGGGTCGACAAATTGGTAGCAGACTTGTCTACGAGGATAAAGACACTGACCTCATACATTAGTTGGCCCTGCAAGTTATCGTATAGGCCAACACGAGCCACAAAATCTCAAAGATTCAACGAATTCCGGAAAAAAGGCGTTGGCGCATCCCAAGTGGATTGATACGCCAGTGACTTTATCCTTTATCCATTGAATGAACGATAGTACAAAAAAATTAGGCAAAAAAAAACTTTCTTTTAGTTTTCCTAAAAGAAATACCCTTTAAAAGTTTTATAATTACACTTTTCTTCCATATTGAGATATTTATTCATTACATGAATGGACGAGTATTTTTAGGTGTAAATTTATGTTTTTAAAATGAAATCTCCTCTTTGTGAGCAGAGAGCGCAATTTTTCCATTCTTCTTCAATTTTTATATTTTTGATAAGGCAATTGTATAGTAATATTGTTTGCAGTATTTCTCATTCCCTAGTTGGAGCCAAGCATAAGGTGTTAGCTAGTCCTATTTTTAATAAAAAAAAATTACTCGTTGCTTATGGGACCTTTAAGGTTATTATTAGATTACATTTTTATAATTATATGCGCAGTTATAATTGGAGAAAATTAATGTTAACAGCTGAACATCATTTTTAGAAGTGGATTTACCACAGAAATATTGTCTAGCACTGGGAACCGGCTCTAAATCTATATTCCAAGGAGAATTTGGAGACGAACGTACCTCGAGAAAGAGACGTATCGAGATTATTTCCTTTTTCTCTGTTTTCTTTTTCGACAAAAATTCTACACACCATTATCACTAATTAAATTTTTAATTCTTCTAAGTTTCTAAACTTTACCAATAAGATATGCATCTAGAGGGAAAAACAAATCCCTTCTTCACTCTTCTACTGGATAAAAACGTTTATTCATCATTATATTTTTTCAATTTTTTTTTTCATTTCAATAAAAACAAAACTGAACATTTTCCAACAAAACCTATAGCATCAAACCATTTTTTTATTTATCACATTTTCCCTTAAATCCTTAAATTCATAGAATCCTTAGCGGAGCTACGGATACGTCATTATGTACACATTGGTGGAACTGAACTTCGTAGCGGAACATCGAACGTTGTCGCCAGGATCGTTGGAGGAAAAAAATGTGATAAATAAAAAAAATCGATGACGACGAGACTAATTAGGAGTGAATGGTTTGCTGAGAAAATCATATCCAGTTTCACAGCGTTAAAACGATTTTTTTTTCTAAGCTGATATTAAACATTATGATTTATTTTCAAGAGGAAGCACTATAGAAATAAAATGAACTAGAAACGCGGATGAGATTTTTTTTCATACAAACTGTACAATATAATTTCTTCGAATAATTATTTCCACGATATAAAATAATTATACTGAGGAAAAAATCATTCAAAAATCTTATTGGAGTCCTTGAACTTTTTTTTTTAGCAAAAATTGCTTTGGTTTTGTATTCACTAGTCATCGGAGGGCGGTCCGAGAGAGAACGACGTAGGAGAGTGTGAAAGTAAGCGCTGCGCTAAATAAGGAAAATATTTTTTTTCGAAATAAATATAATTTCAGAATGGGTTAGGAATTTATATCTGATATATGATAGTCTAACGCTCAATTTTCACCAATATCTTTACTTTTAACATAGTATTCTCGTTTTTTTCCATTTTCTGTTCTTTTCTGTATTATTCTTTTTAAGATTGATTCAGCGACTCCATACCGTAGCATATATCCATGGGGATTTTAGACGGTTCCATATGAAAAGACAGTCTTTTTGAGTCACCTATTTAGAAAATTTATATTCTTTTAGAATTTAAAATATTTATTTGTTTATTTCTTCTTTCTTTTCTTCTTTTTTTTTCTTTTTTCCTTTTTTTTTTCTTTCTTTTTTTTGGAATATTTACTTATTTAGAGAATATCTAGAAAAATTCAATGTAGAAAACTCAGCCAACGAAACGAAATTAACGAACAAGACAGTCTTTCAGAAGCAAATCCAGAAAAGTGAGCTGAACGGAGGTGAGTCGCACTGCCGCATGCAAACCACCTGCGTCCACCCGTGTCTTCGGTCGTTCTGGAGAAAATAGGAAAATTGCGCCGGAAGGCTCTACCTCTTACTTCATTTAGAACCCCCGAGGTCGAGGTCATTCACTTTTGAAAACCACCATCGGCTCAATTTTTGGTCAAAGGGCTGAACATTCTACCTGTTTTGAATTTTTTTAAAAATTTTATTTTATTTTGCTAACTACACTGCTTGTCGAAACACCTTTGCTAAGAATAAAAGTAAAAATTTGAAAAAAAAAGAAATTTACGGAACAATCCAGAACTAGAATCTTTTATCTGGAATCTTTCATGTTTCCTTATTCAAAACTTACGATTAATTAAAAGAAGGTGGATAGAGCTTAGTGGTTAGCGGTACTGACGCGACAACTCGTCCAATGGGTGGAAATTGCCCAAGGCACACTCGAGTTTTTTATACCCTCAAGATCAATAAGGGTGTCACCAAATTTGTCTGTGTGAATAAAATAATAAATAAAAAAATATTGAGTAAAACTCGCGCATGTTTTACGTAGACCTTCGCAAATTGTTGCGTAGATCGCATAAGAAAAAAAATCTAAAACATATTCACAAATCTAAATGATTCTGAATTGAAGTGAATTGAAGTTGAATGTGTTGGAGCATCCTTGATAGATTGACCAAACCTTATTCCTTATTCGAACCAATTTAAATCAATTTTTTAGGATTTTTTGTGGTTTTATATGCGCGAAAACACTTTTTGTTTTTCTTTCTCCTCACGTATGAAGGACTTACGTCAAGTGTAGGAGAGAAGTGCGCAGGTCGCGAAGACATCCTGAATTAGTCGAGTACAAATACAAAATAATTTTAAAAAATTATAATAAAAACAGCAACAAAAAATAAAGCAACAGAAAAAATAAATAAATAAATAATAATAACTTATAATAAAATGCTAGGATATATTAATAACGCTCTTAAGTACTCTAGATCTTGTTCTTTTTGTACATTTCTTTTACAAATGCAATTTTATTTAATTTTTATATGCCTATAATATACATATATATATTTATGTATTTTTTACATTTTTTCTTTTGTTCTTCGTTTCCCTCACGTATGAAGGACTTACGCGAAGTAAAAGAGAAAATGCGTAGGTGGTGCGAACACCCTGCAGTACAAATACAAAATAATCAGAGAAAACATACTAATAAAAAAAACAATAAAAAAATAGAGGAACAAATTAATAAAATAATATACTGTATTAATGAAGTTGCGTAAATATTTGAAAGCTTGTTTTGTTTACAAATTACTTTAAAAATATAATACAATTTAGTTTTTTTTTCTTTTCAAATATAATGTTATTTAGTTTTTTTTTTCTTTAAATCGTGATATATCATGAACTTTTCTTTTTTTTTGTTTTCAGTGATGATAGGACAGCTTTATCCACGAGCAAACATCGTATAGTGTTATCTTATAGACGTTGTCTGTTAATATCGTAGCCTAAAAATCATGTATAGTTAACATGCGTTCCGCATCGTTGATCCCCCACTGCACGTATGACTGGGAAACGAGCACGACCGTACTTTCAAGCCATCAATTTACCCATGTCCATGTCCATGTCATATCCATATCCATATCCATATCTTTTCGACCGTAAAGACTGTAATGACGATGTTCGGTGTATGATTATAGGCGCAGCGTTATACGCGTATGTCGGAAACACATTCATAAAAACCCACAGCCATGCACTAATCAAATTATCACATTTCAAGATGAAAAAATCCTAATTGACTTGATCGGATTTGAATCCGTGATCAAATCGCCGTCACGATGATGAACCACATATTCCGGAGTGGAAAAACAGAGAGAGAGAATTGTCCAGAACATTTTTTCTTTTCAGAGTGGAGAGCGAATCTGTAGGTGTGGATTCTCTATAGATCTTCTATTCCTTGAAAAATTAGTGAAGAATATTATTTTGTCGATTTGATAGACAGAAATATTGTTCATGTAGATATTTATAAACGATCCAGAGTCATTTATTCGTTGGATTCTTCCAAGAATCCGTAAAAACGACAAAACGTTAGATTCGACCGGTGTGATTCGCGACGGCACGACCTTGACCCCAATTTAGAACTTTCGTGCACCGTAGTTCAATTTAAATCGTGTGAAAGTGGCTTCTAGGGGACACGCACCGCGATCCAATCACAGAATTCAGGAAGAAAGAACGACGGGACCTACGTAGTTACCGTAGTTCGAGGACCCCGTTCTCGTGGAAATATGGTTGAGCGTGAAGAATTAGTAGATGCACACGAATTTGTTCTTGCACCATTATGGGCACCACCCGAGGATTTCCGTCCCACAACATCGACGTTCCTTTGACAGCCGTCAGAAGGCGAAGAAATAAAGAAAGATAGCTATTTTCGTCTTTCGTGGATAGGTCCCAGAGGTCCGAGGGTTAAAATAGCCCTGAGGGCTAAAGTCCAAGGCATTGATCAATCTCTGTTCGGATACGCCCACGCTTCTTTGAGTTCAAATAAAAATCGTTTTGAGGTAGATGAACGAAGGCGAAGCCTTCAATAATTTGCAGGGTCAAATCAAACCGGTGTCTTTTTCCACCCTGGAAATTTTACTTTTCCTTCCTTTCTTTTCCTTTTTTCGCGATTCTTTTCCCTTCCTTAATCGACCCCGAAAGGATGAGAAAAGGCTTGGTTGGCATCGGTGCGGTTTTGAACCGTCGATGGTGCCGAACCACAGCCGAACCTCTTACCTATACACCAAGCCACTAAAAATAGCATTACGTTCCGGATAATTCCAGAGCGCTAGCAAACTCAAACTTCACCCCCACATCAATTCACGTAACAAATCATCTACAGCAGAGTATCACATACAACAGAATGGTTTGCCGGGTGCGAGTCTGTGTGATGGATGAGTGACAGAAAGAGTGCACGGATGCAGTCACTTTTCAGGGTATGATTGAATTGAACAGGTTGCAGTCGCCAGATTCAACTACCAGATAGCGTTTATAGTCAGCGCAAACAGTCGAGTGAACTTGATTCGCAATCGCCTGCGGTAAAGGAAAGATGAAGTATGTAGGTCAAGAGGAGGTAGAGTAGGTGTGGCGGCAGTGTTCACCCACAAGACAACTTGAAAGAAGCGTCGGGAAAATTCTTGAAATTTCTCGAACCCTTCAAATAATTTCCGAGCAGCATCCATTCGATCGTTATTGATTTTCATTAGCAATCAGTCTCCAGCTTTTCTTGGTTCATACCTTCCATTTTCATCCGCATCCGAACGATTTAATCTACATAATTTGAGGAAATTGTGGAGTGAAAGAAATAAAAACCTGTCCATCGTGTCCTTCACAACTACTATTCTCAAAGAAGAGGAAGGAACAAAAGAAACACAACACAATGATGATGGGACCTCTTCAAAACAAGACAAATAGGTTCGTCTATTACGTCATACGTTCCATAATTAATATCAAAAACAACACTTAGAACTTAACGACGAACGCAATTGGATCCAAGAGGCGTGGGAACTGTAGCTGGACTGGGTGGTAGAAGGAGTCGTAACACAAAAAAAAGCCAAATCAAGTCAAGGAAGTGAGAAGAGGGTCGGAAATGATCCGAAAAAAACAATAAGGAGGACCACAAACCTAGCAGATGGCAGTTTCTTTTAACACATTTATTTCCATGAATTTAATGTGCTTTGTCTTTGTTTCAGAAGTCACCGCACTTCAATTTCTTCCGTCAAGATCAAATGTTTGAAAAAAAAATGTTTGTTTATTAGCAAAGCGTTCGAATCCACATTTTCGAACAATCGACTACCTGATCAATCGAATCGCTGTACCTATTATTCAAAAAGAACTTGGAAGAGCCAAGTACTTTATTTATTTCTAAATAATTTCGATTCCGGACATTTTGAAGCTTTCAAGTATTTTTTCAGAATTGTCATTTGAGAGCTCATGTTCTTTGTTACCTACGTATAGAAGAATCGGCTTTTTGAAGTATTTTTGTACTATGCAGATCGAATTCGTTAAAAATTAGAAGTATCGAAGAAATCACTAAAGCGCAATAAGTGTGTGATAATTTCTTCTAAATCTAAATTTCAACTAAAGGGAATTATATCAAGAAAAATTCTGTTCTCAGAGTTTGAGAGGTTGATTTTGGAAAAAAAGAAAAAGAGAGATAGAGAGAGAGAAAAATAGAAAAAGCTCAAGTCTTTCAAACAGATCCATTCTATGGCATGATATATCGCAGAGACGTTGTAAACAAACAAACAAAAAACAAAACAAGAACAAATATGCGCGAGGTTAAAGTTTCGAATTCGAATATAGAAAATAGTTGCGAATAAAAGCACGAGGCACGGAAGAATATTACAATTTTTCCGGACTCTTGGGTGACTCTCGATTTCCGGAGAAAAAAGCGGTCATTACTTGTCCCGCATAAACTTATTGTTTTACCGCATCGTTTTTTTTTCTAAACAATATTTTACGTCGGGGAACCCACAATATGAGGCTCTGGATTTCATGTCCATTCGAAGGGCCCTTCTTATCTCTCATTGCAAAAATGTTTAGCTTAGAAATCCAAAAAAAATCGACAAATCTTTGGATGCATTCAAAATCCGTGTTATCCGACGAAAATATGAGTGAAAGCACTTATGTTGTCCGGGATCACCGCACGAGGGTGCGTCGCGGTCGGTTTCCCATCAATATGCGCGAGGATTTATCTTGTTAGGCGAGCTCACTCGGCTTCGCTCAAGAACTTAACACAATATTTGCTACAATCCGAAAAAAAAACGAATAAAATTGAAAAATAATAAATATTTGGACTACTCGACTTCAAAGGTGAAAAACATTCGCATCATGAATTATAAAATTCGAGAAAACTTCTAGTACTTACAAGTTTTCATCGAATTTTCATCGCTTTACCCTCAATTCATTGTAATTTCCATCTCTTACATTCGTAAGTGATTCTCTTAACTAATTTACTCTAATTAATTTTTAATTCTATTTTTTTTTAGATTTAATTAATTACTTGCTCGGGGTAGGCTAAACAGCCGAAAAGTTTAAAAAAAGAGTAAAGTGTTGTTTATTTGTGAAAGTACACATAAACATATGCTTAAGTTTTGAAAAAAAAATACAGTGAAAGAATCAAATATGAAATCCACCGAAAAACATGCATATGTCACAGAAACTTATAAGTTCGGAAACATCGGAAAATTTCTTTGGCAAGGAAGGAAATGCCTTATCCGACCCTCGTGCGCTGAGTAAGTCTCTATAAAGCTTAATTAATTTATTATCCAAGAAATTCCGGACATCACTGAGAAACTTTACCCTACGACCTTTTAGGTACGTATATCTCAGCAAATCACTGACTTTTACTTTTCTACGTCCACTTTCTAGTACAGTACCTATAGCATAGCCGTGGATTTTTGTCGATATTCAAAAAAAGCGCATTAATGCTATCCAAAAAAAGTACTACGAAGGATTTCTGAAGCTCAAGGAAATCCGATTTTTTGTCCGCTTTAAAAAAAAAATGACGAAAAATGTGCGACCTACGTTGCCGCTCCGCTAACTTCCCATCAGTGTTGTAAATTATGTTGGCCTTCTACAAGGTCACACACAATTGAAATCCCTCCAATTTATCCTCAAAAACATCGTCGTCGTCGTGTGTGCGTCAAGGAGTTGGCTAAGGAGTTTGAATTTTCCCATCCTTAGCGAGCGGGAGTGACGGATGAGGTCAAGGTTGAGAGAGGGAGAGACGCTAAATTTACAGTCCATCCTCTACAAAAGCACTTATTCGTTCCTAGCGTACATTTTCTAGTGTACGACGTACGTTGACGTTACGTTGTTCGGAAATATCTTATAACCTTGACCATAAGCATTTCCCGTTGATATGAGCGTATTGCGACCGTATCGTAAAAACGCATAGCACTAATCGGCACCGCGAACATTAGGACGATTTAATGCAACCTTCGTCGAGCGGATAAAGTACATAGCGTCTGGGACGGAGCGGCGCGTTAAATCCACGACATGCCAAATTCGATCACCAAGTATTTCTGGATGTGTTTGGATGAACATCACGAGGAAAAAAAAGAAGAATGTTCTTTTTCCACCACCTAAAAAAAGAAAACCGCGGGTTCCCCGTTCCAATGCATATTATGACGTCATTTCCTGGACATTTCCCGAAGAATAGCTTTTTCCTCGTAATTTCAACCTCTATCTGTCCTCTTGCAGAACTCCCTTAGCCTTGAAGAGGGAAAAGTTTCGGACAAACGTAGAAAACAGAAAAGAATGTGTTTTCAGGCAACCACCTACGTTTTCAACCACCTTTCCGTGTTTTTTTCCCTTAACGAAAGGCAAAGAGATTTCTAAAGCCAAAAAATACAGTTTTTAAGCTTGAAACGTTTTCATATAAATTCGAAACGAAATAATCACGTTTGATCAGTCGTTCGTAGTGCAATTTTGCGTAAAAACTGATCTGAAGCACATTTCAACATAACATAAATTCGTTTCCTTTTAATCATCTTTGAACGAGATTTCTAGTCATAACTTCTTTCTTTTCTTTTTATTTTTGTTTTGGAAAAAATTCAGAGAAGGCTAGTTTTTAAAAGTACGAAATAGCCATCAATTCTGCTATCCTGAACAGGTAACCATTCAACGAAAAAAAAAAGAAAACAGAACATGGAAAAAAAGTTGAAGGATTAACTTCCATTGATGTGGCATTTGTCCATTTATTCAGAAAAACCAGAAAAAAAAGAAATCACTCCGGATCCAGAAAATCATCGCAAGACCCCTTCACTGAGCAGAAAAGACACTATCAACGGTCGTGTTGCGAGCTACGCGACCGCTTAGCGGCGAGAGCGCAGATTGACTGAGCATTTAGGAGAATAGCCAGGAACAGTGGAGACGCAGACAGAGAAACAGCGATTCTTGCGCTGCACGGTGGCGTAACGGGGAGTATATTTGTGCAATATTCTTCTCTTTTCATTGCTTTAACCCTACATCTATCTGATTTTTTTTTAAAACGATGACAATCGCTCTCCCGAAATATTCTTGGAAACAAGATCTTTTATTTCTCGGGACTCAATCTTCGGGAGTCGTGGATGACGCTTTAGATTATATTTTAATGATGATTTAAGCAGGTTTCTAGAGCATTCTACGATGATTCTGAGATTCCAACGAGCGAAAAAGGAGGAAAACAGAGAAGGACAGAAAAAGTAACGATAAATAAAATCATCATTAAAAGAGCAGGTTATTTCTGAAAGAACTTGAACTTGAATAAAAATAAGGAAGAGATGACAGAAAGAATTATTTCATTTAATATTTATTATTATTCAATAGAATTTGCAGTCACTGATCAAAAATCAAAAAGAGAGGAGAGAAAATGAAATAAAACACAGAAAAATGTGGTGGAGGTCTAAACTTGCTCCGATCGTTCGATAGAGAGCAACGCAGGACAAGGATCTGAAAGAAATGATCGAGATGGTGGACTGAAACAGAAAGGAAACGATGTTCCAATAGAATCGACCGTATCCGGACATAAACATGGACAACGAACCAAGAAAAACAGAAAATTCTCTCGTTCTAACGAATAAACGTCAAAGTCTTTTCTCATCAAGTTCGAAGAAACTGAGCCTGATGTCACGCCTTTTTATTTAGGATTCGAAACCAATATTGGTTAGGCATTGCTAGAAAATTTAAAAAAAAAACACTAAATTCTTCAGGTAAATAATAAAATAAATAACAATAAAATAAATAATAATAATAAATAATAAAAAATAACAAAAAAAACCTTGTTCTAACAAATTCAAACCAGAGATGATGGTATTTTTAACTGTTTCAGGACTGGATCAAGAATTACCGATTCAGTCTTGGATGGATCTACTCAGAAGTCAGCGCTACCATCCTTAATTTGCAAAATACCCCCGAAAAAAAATTGGCGAAACTTTTTTTTCTTCTCTTCCCTGAACTTTCCTAGCTAAACTGAACTCCGAGCAAGAAAAAAAAGGGATAAGTCCGCATAGAGACACCATAGAAAAAAAAAACGTCGCACCCGACGACACAGATCCACGGACGCATCCGGAACGTGTGTTCGCGTGTGTGGGTGTGTGGTGTGCCCGCATGGTGTGATTCGTGTCCGATCAGTCCTGCTCAAACGATAATCTAATCGATACGATAATCAACCAATCTGCTTCTTCGATTTTGTTTTTTCTCTCTTAAAACCACTTTGCTAGCGGCGAAAACGCTGCACGGGGTGAATGAGTGCATTGCTAAGGCGGACGGAGGGCGGAGCAGTTACTCATGCCATGAGGTGGGCGGGCTGTACGGCGACAAGAGGGTTCAGCGATCCGTATAAAGGTTGCGTCGCGGTACCATCGCTCCGGTGTGTCGATCGGTCCGCAGCGTCCGGAGAAGATGCTCGAGGATAAGGTGATCGTTGGCGCTGCTAGCGTCTGCTCATTGCTGGCGATTGCCGCATGTCTTACGATTCTACCGTCACTTTACTATGAAATTAATGCCGTACATGATCAGGTGAATTATTTTATGCATTTTTGTTTCCACTCTATACTTATTGTAGTCAATAATAGTATGTTAGTGTAGTTGCACAACTTTCCGCCAGTTCGTATTACTGTATACTGTAAATAGTGCCGAAGGTATTTATCCAGAAAATTCCATATTCTTCTGCTTCTACACCCCAATCTGCTCCCTAGTCATGTTTATACGGAAATAAATTTTCCAGACAAATTAGAGGTCAAACCCAACATCATCAAGATCAGTTGACTTTTCTGTAATTTTCATTTTTTGATTTTAACGAGAGAAAATCGCGAGGAAAATCTTTGCAGATCCGAGAAATGCTAGTTTTCTTTGAGTTCTTCTGAAACAACAACAACAACAACAAACTCTTCCGAATCTCGAAAAAAAAATTAAAAGAAAAAGTAAAAAGAAAATAAAAGCAAAATTAAAAGAATTTGTGAAGAATTTAATTTAAAAATTTTAGAATATTTTTTCTCGACTATAAATGAAAATTAGAATGTTTTCTTTAGGAAGAATAGGATTTTCTGATAACAACAAAAGAAACTTCTTTAGAAAAAATGAGGAAAACCCTCAAGTACTGATATTATCCGTATCTTACACATGTTTTATGGTAATTAGAACCATATAGGCATAATTATAGGATTGGAAGCTTCGCCTTATTTTATTGGATCAGCGTAGATGTCCTTTATCCGTTAAAAGAGACGTTACCGACACTTGAACAGTAATTCAGTTACAGTCTGACCATCCGCACGGTTACAAAATGAGATCCATGTTTATTTGATGCGCATTATTTGTTTACTTGTATTACATTGTATCAAACTATTAGATTGTTTACATTTATTTATTTATCTGCTACCGCTTTATCACTGATTTTTCTTTAAGAGCATGATTACAATGTTACATTACACAAAATCTCTACGGAGTATGTTACCGTAACGTCTCTCGATGTTTAGGAAACCATTTTTTTTTAACAAAGTATCCACCTTTTTGCCTTAAAAGTGCACAGAAGTTTGGCATGGAGCGTATTTCCCGAAAACTTCCAGTAAATAACTGTTGACCTATTGAGAACTAGGAAAAATCCCGTAAAAAAAGAACGAGCCGCCTAAGCCTCTCTCCTCCTAGGTGCTCGACTCGGTCGCAATGTTCCGCATTGAAACGGACTCCGCTTGGATTGACATGATGGACATCCAGATCTCTATCAGTCCTCCGTCTAAACCTCGTGAAAACCCCTTCGAGTCCATATTCCGTCAAAAGAGGCAGAACTATCGTGGACTTCCTTCATGGTGTATCTGTGAACCGAAACCACCGAAATGTCCGCCGGGACCACCGGGACCACCCGGACAACCGGGAATGCGGGGCATGCCAGGAAATCCGGGACCTCCAGGACGCGACAACACACACGTAAGAGATATACTCTATCGGATATTGTAAACTCTAAGTAACTCGCTACATTACAGGTATACGCCCCTATCACCTGCCCACCAATAAGCCATGACTGCGTCAAATGCCCAGCTGGACCACGAGGACTTCCTGGACAATCTGGAATGATGGGTCGTCCAGGGCCTGACGGACGTCCAGGACAACCTGGAATGCGCGGCAAGAACGGTCTCCAAGGCCCGTTAGGACCTCCCGGCGACAGAGGCATGCCAGGCAATCCTGGTCGACCGGGAAGTCCAGGAAATCCTGGACGCGACGGACAAAAAGGATGCGGAAAGCCAGGAGCTCCTGGACTACTAGGACGACCTGGAAGTCAAGGTCGACCGGGCGCTCGAGGAAATCCAGGACGCGCCGGCGCTCCGGGCCATCAAGGTCCGCAAGGCCAGCCTGGATTCCCAGGGCCACCTGGTTCAGATGGTCAACCAGGTATACCTGGTTCGCCAGGACTGCCGGGACACGATGCCGCCTACTGTCCTTGTCCTCCGAGAAGCGCCGTTTATACTAATCGAGTAGTAAAACGACATTGATATGAACCAATTGTTTTGTTATGTAGTAATTTTAAGAATGCACTGCTACCTGAGATAATGATGTCGCTCTGAACAAAGAATTTATGTATATCGTCTATTTTCCAAGCACTTTTACTATGAACACCATGAAAATGTCGTTCATCTTCAATCACAAATCTTAGCAAGGTAAAAAGATAAAGGATAAGGTGAACGGCGCTGATCAATCCCTATGGGATGCACCTGCGCGTTCGACTTCAATTCAGAATCGTCTGAGGTTTTAGAAACGCAAGGGCAGTCTTACAGTTATCTATAATATGTCAAATCAGTGTGATCTATACTTCCAAACGATTCTGATACCATTTTCTCGACTCCGAAAGACGAAACTCCTGGTTGGCACCAGCGCGGTTCCGAACCACCGATCGTACGGTAACAGGAGGACCTCTTACCGACTGCGCTATAACAGACCTTTTCAACAAGACGTGGCATTTCATTCAGTGGAGGCAGAAACCTTGCGCTCCACTAAAACTTGGGAGAGCTCACCAAACATTTTTAGGTTTTTGGAGCTTATACTTAACTGCTATACGAAACATATAAACTAGTAATACGTAACTTATGCGAAACTGTAATGATCCCAAAGCCTGATAAATAAAATGATAAATTAAAGTGATCTATAAATTCTACAATTCTAAATTCTACAAGATCTGAAAATTCAAGAGTTATGATGTGAACTACTCAGATATAAGGTAGTTTTCCAAGAAAATTACAATGTGTATAAATTTTGCCTGAGAAATAAGCCTCAAAATAACTCATTTTGTGAGTTTTATGTTCTATAGTATTTCGTATGACTTGTTCAAGTACGGCGACGGGTAGAAGTAGGAGGGGTCCCATTGAAAACTCGTCCATGCGTCCTATGGCTATAGTCGTTCCCGTAGTGTCGTCGCGTAACGCTACGGAAGCAATAAGCGAGTCAATCGGAGGAATCACGCTCCTCTTGCCTCGTAAGCTCTCCTCATCTGCTTGCGCGGTAGAAGGAACGTATTTGTTGCGTGCGTATTTCTCACCGTAATCGCCTTTGATGAGGACTTCAAGAGGTACACTGCTCAGGAGAAAGGTGTGACGATTTTCCCGAAAAAAAAGAAAGAAATAATATTAAAATAGAGGACCTTATATTTTCCATTTTTATTTTCTACAGAACTTAATATACGTTGTCATTGGGGGCATGGAAACACAATAGATCGCAATTTCACGGCCATTTACGGAGATTTTCCTTTGTTTCCATCGAATTTTCAGAACTAAAGGTGATATTCATTTTAATGTAAGGTGGATGGGATTCTGGAAATGTGAAAACCAAAAAAACTCTCTTCAAGCGTTTCGGATCGTGTTCCCAGAATCTCGGATTGCTTCATCAAGGAAAAAAATCAATGTACCAACAAACTACTTACTTCTATGGAAAACGTTCACAACAGCTTCCTCTTTCAAGAGTTATTTCGCTCAAAATTCCCTTCTCATTTTTAAGGTCCCATTATCGTTCTAATTTTCGAAAGATTGTAGGCAAAGGCTTTGAATTTAATGTTAGAAGTTAAAGAAAAAAGATAGACGTTGCGAAAGGAACTGAGGATTCAACGGAAATCAGAAAAAGTGAATTTATCGGCGTCAAGAAAACTGTTTAGAAATATGGAATTATTTTCTGGTAGCTACAGTTTTTAAAAGATTCGCCAAATGTTGCAATATAAATGTAAAAATCAAATAGAGGAATTTTCAATGAATCATTAATCATAACCATTCAATAGTGTAATCTCTGGAACAGGAAACGAAGAACTAAGGCCATCGAAAACTTGTTCCACCTACTTCTATAAAGTTTAGTCTATCTTAGAAACTTCAATATTCTGAAATATTTATCAGAAAATAATAAAATTAGAATTGAATTAGATTTTGATTAAATGAGAATCAGATTAAAATAAAAAAAAAGAAAATTTGTGTTGTTTTCAGAAGGTGACATGAAAAAAGCAGAACGTTCTTTAACAAAAAAGAACTCTGGATTTAACTTAAAAATTTTATAGCATTCCGTGAAAATTTCACACTTATCACTTTTAGAACCATTTATATTTGTAATTTATTTATTCCTAACATAAATATTCTAACCATTTAAGTATCCTCCATTGTTCTGAGAGGAATATTCCTGAGAACAGTAGCGGAATGTTTTTATATCCGAGGAATCATGGATTCAGCTTCGTATTTTTGTTCAACTGTTAACGATCGCTAGAGAGGAAGCTAATATGTGGATTTTCACGACTTTCACCGTAATCTGCACAAGTCGGAACTGAAACCACGTTCAAATAAGCTTTTAATTTTGATTTATTTTTGATTAATTAATTAAATTTAATTTTTTCCAAACTTTCAAAACTTTTTCTCACATTTCCTAAAGTTTACAAGCGCCGCCCAGCCCCAAAGGTCAAATAGTCTGCTCTTCGAGGTGATCGTACTGTGATGTTTCGTCGTGTTATAAGTACCAACATCCGTTGCAAACACTTTTTTTTTCGGTGTTCGTTTGACTGCACACTGAATTTGACGAATGGATACAGTACGGGGCAGCAGTCTTTCCATCCAAGATACACCTTGTCCTTGAACAAGAATTTCGCCTAGGTGCTGTTTTCCAAAACGGATGTAAAAGGGATTGTCTTCGCTTTGTTTTTCAACATCCGCGAAAATTCTCATAGCGATCAACGAGGTTAGAGTTACCTTTTTTTACTGTTGAGGGACAACTATCAACGTAGTGAGCGTCGCTAAAGCAAAATGACAGACAATAAAAGAAAAAACAGCATATTCACTGCAGCCCTATGTGAGTTATGTGGAAAAAGTGGCACTTCTGGAATGGAGGTCAAGGTGGACTTGATAGAAAGCTAAATATAGAAGACCAGAGGCAGTTAATAAAGTGAAAATAATGGAATAAAATAGAAAAATAAAAAGAGTAGTGAAATAAAATAAAGTAAATATAGGAAAGTGGAATCAAATAGTAAAGTAAAAGTAGCAAAATAAGATAGAAAAATAAAATTAATATAAGGAAAGAACTCGCTTGCCTGGATTGCGAAAGAGACATGTTTTAAGCGCATCGCTGACGTGAGAGAAATGAATTCAGCATTCAGAATGGATTTCATTCGAAACATTCGAATGCCTTTGTATCTGATTCTAAAAATTCAACATTCGAATTCAACTCCACTCAAAGCATTCGAGTAGTGAATACTGGAAAATATTCGATTATTCGAGAGGCATAAAGTATTCTTCCCTATTCGTTTTACCTCATATTCCTTTTTCGGAGGTAAAAGAAACGAAATATTTCTTCGAGAAAAATCCGACCTGTTTCGGTCGAGTATTCAACATTCGAACTGAACATTGCTCGAATGATTTAGTCACATTTATTTTGTATTAAATGTACATTTAACTCCCTTTATGAGGGAATGGTTCGATACCCGTGTCAAAGCCAAAATTTTTGCAGTACTGTATCGTACACTTCCTTTAGCAGCGAAATTCTTTTCCCGATTATTTGCAATGCAATAATTTCTAATCACATTAATATTATGTGGTTAAATGCTTAAAAATCATATAATTACTCAGAAGGTGGGAAATAATTAACAGAAATGCCTAACTGGAGTGAATTTTGCGTGGTTGAGAAGGAACGCAAAAAGAAATAATAAAATAAAATTCGTGACAAAAACGATGTGAGTAAAACTTTTATTGCTTGTGATTCTTGTACAAGAATCACTGCACTAAGAAAGTCTCTAACTTATATTTACTTTGAAATTTCTCACGTGATTCCTTACCACATTTCAGAAAAAAAACAAAAAGGAGACTTTGAAATGTAGGAATTTAACGATTTTATAAAGCAAATTTTCACCCGCAAGAATTTTCTAGTACTGTTTCTCCGTGCTCCCTGCTGTTCAAAACTAGCAACATTATTCCCATCCTATAAAAAAAAACCACATCACTAAAAAGCTGCTAAATTCATACGGAAATAGTCGGAAATGGCATAGTGTTACTTAGTGACGTCTTCGATACATACCTCATTTTTTTATTCGGTAAAAACTTCACCTCCTATAGAGATGGATGGAACCTTCGACTATATACTTCCTCTGCTGGCCATTGGGATTACCCGTTAACAGTAAGAGAAAAAAGAAAAATGACGCATTGTGTACAGTTCCTATTTGTTTTCCTTTTGTAAAACCTTGATTCCATCGGTGATCGAACTCTTCATGGGCGTATTCCGACAGCCGAGCAACAAAATTGTCCGTAACGTCACAAATTAAGAAATTTGTGATCTCACGCACAATTTTGTTGGTTTTAATGTGAGTGATGTGCTCTTGCTGTTGTCCTGGATGTCCTTGTTCATTCGGTACAAATTTCTGCTCCCGCTGGAACCGAACCATATCGGTTTGCTATCACTTTGATGTTGCAAACAACACCTGCGATTCCACTTTTTTTTCGTTTTCCGTCTATTTTTAATTTAATTTTTTTTAAAAAGAAATATTGAATTACATCTGAACTTAGTCACATTTTCTTCTGCTTCCCTCCACTCTTAATCTGAACCTGTACCTCCAAAAAGGTGACGAATCTGGTTAGCGCCAACCTTCCTCTACGAAGCTCACCACATTTTTTGGGAAAATTCCAAGAAAAAATCCAAAAACAAGGGAAATCCGAGAACTTTTAGAAAAATACATTCGTTTTACTGTGATAAAAAATGCAGGATAAAGACCCATGGTGCTCTACATGTATCCACTTCCTCTATACATTGTTTCAGCGATGTGAGGTTCTGGTTAGGGTAACTGTTCCCGGCAGGAACCATCCAAGGATTCCAGCGAAGGGGACAACTCATATAAGAGACGAATTGTGGAAGTGGACGAGATCTAAGGGATTTCCTAAGGATATAAGAGATCTAATTAATCCAAATTACTTTGACCTACGCGGTTCGAAAGGCATTTTTCGCAGAACGAGAAGTTGATTTTTTGTTTTATGCGCTAATTTTCAGATAAGAGTACGTTAAAGGATGCGACTATGAACATGCTGTTGGAAATTTCTTAGAGAACCCCGACCATACGATTCCTATAAGGCTTGACAGAAGCCATAGGATTCACCGAATCGAGAAAAGTTGAGCCAAATTGTATCAATTCACATAATGCATTGACTCGATTATTAATAAATTATAATAAATATTATAAATATTAACAAATAAAACAATAAATAAATAGTAATTTATAATATAAATAGTACGGTTCATTTATTAATAAACTCTAAGATTAAAACAGACATAATAATTAGAAATAAATTCAATTCCACTCAATTCAACTTGGAGCTAAACACGAAAATTCCGATCACAACAATTTACAGCAATGTTTGTGAACCTGCAGCATGTGTACAAGTTTTTTTGATCCATAGCTGTAACAACTTCCTGGTGTCAGTTAATTTTTCGCTTTTCCTCCAGGACTTTTCATATTTCTTTGAGGATTGGTTCAGAAAAAAGTTCATGATGAAATCCGCATTTCCAGTCACCAAGTTTCTGTTTTTTTTTCTATTTTCGCCAAGTTCTAAGTTTCTTCTTCAGCTTTGTGCCTTCTTCTAGAATAAAAAGTTCAGTGGTGATTGATTGTCTTATTGGTTTCTAGGGAAGTAGGGCCTCCTACTAGTTTCCAGAAGTAGGTGCTTTTTTTCTCTCTCTCAAAAAGAAAAGATGTCATCGTATACGCTTGATAAGCCACCCATCGTATATTCAAAGCATTATTGGAGAAAAAAAGGAGCGGCACAGTTTCGTAGTTGTTCGTGAACGGGAAATACAGGAAATAACATTGTTACCCTATGAAAAACGACAGCGGACTTTCATTTGTATGCCTTCTGGAAGTAAGAGCTTTTCTGTCAGGGAAGCTCTCATCTATTAGCAAGTTTGTCTGTAGATGCACGTGATAAATCCTATCCAAAGGAGTAGATGACTTGAAATACGACAATCAGTGACAAATGGTTACTTCTATATTACCCTACAAGTACATCTACTGTTACTTTCGGTTGCGAACAATAACATCGGTGCCATCCAAAACTGGTCAGTGACTATGCGGTACAACAGATATATCACAACAGCATTTCTATCAAGCGAGATAGGTCAGATGAACGTTTAAAGGCATCACCGCACGAATCTGGGGTGGTGATGATTTCAGGGGTGCCTATACGGAGTCGTAGATTATGGAGAGAAGGGTGATTCCGTCTATTTCTTCCTAATTGTCGTAAAAAACGGTCCGGAAGATACAGCTTCGGGCGTTCTGGCGCACTATTTCCTACAAGGAGTTCGATTGGAGAGCGCCAGCCTTGTGCACACGCCGTTTTTTACGGCCCGGAAGATGAGACGGAATCACCCCTCTCCATAATCTACTATCCCGTATACGAATACTCCACCTGAAATCGGTACCAGCTCAGATTCGTGGGGTGATGCCTTTAATGATGCTCCATCGTGGCACGACAGGTTTCACATCTAAATGTCCGGGAATGAAAGAATTTTTTCCCAAAGCCAATAGCTTCGTGCGTGATTTTTGAGTTCCGAGTACTCAAAGTTGATCTGTGGGGAAACCCTCACTCTCGAATGTTTACACCAAATTCCCACGGATTTCCCTCATTACAGCGACTGCAGCTGGTCAGTTGAGATGCTGCGTGGCGTGTGGCGTGGCGCGAATCCAGGTGGTGGGAAGAGGGCTAATTCATAATATCCTTGTATTCCGTATGTCGACCCTGCCGTAAGCTGCGATCAAGTGACTGGGAGGCGCTATAGAAGCGTTGTGAAGTCGCTTCCAACAAATAACCTCCAACTATTCGGGAAGACGCCTCGTCCTCCCATAAAACCCATGGGAGTGGAGCCCTGTATCTAACCGGTGCCTTTAAAATTCAATGCACTGTACAATAATAGGAAAGACTCCTAATTCCAAAGGATTGTTTAGTACGGCCGCGCCAAGAGAGTTATCGAAAGTGCCGAAACGGAAAAGGACTAGAATGACGATCTGTACTTACAACGCACATACGCATTTATCGGAAGCGCCTACTGTTATCCAATGACACAAGACAGAAAGATTAAGTACGACGCCATCGGACTGACCGAGACGAGACGACGCCACTCACTAAATGCAGTATATGACACTCGAGAAGAATTGTTATTAGGAATATGCGATAATAAAAGAGTTTGTGTCCTCCTCAATACGTATTTGCCTATGAACAATTGACGATCCTAACCGGACGTTCACGGATGAGAATATGTGAATCAACACCAACTTTGACTATCTTCGGAAATGTGATTAAGAAGATTAAGAAAATCCGGCTTCGTGCTCATCTTTTCAACACCACCGTTTTTGATGTTTTGACCTGCGGTTCGGAACCCTGGGTGTTTCACAAGCAGGAGGAAAATCCGAACGGCATCATAGAACGCTCAACTGAAAAGGTGTTGCTAGGGATATACTGCTTTACGCAAAGAAAAGAGGGGATTCGAAGTTCACACCTACGTCACCGATCGAAGATCAGAGACGCTGTCAAGGAAAGGAATACTCCTAATATGTCCTGTACACGTGATTCGCTTCAACAACTACCGCTGGACCAAAACTGTGAGCGATTGGATATCACGTGATATCGAACGGAATACGGCAATCAGGAAGAGATGGACGGAATCACCCTTCTCTCCATTATTCACGACCCTGTATAGGAACTCTACACCTGAAATCCGCACCACCCCAGATTCGTAGGGTGATCCCTTTATGGGAATGGACAAAAACGAGAAAAAACGAAAATTCAGGAAGACTGCCGACCTGATGGTCAGACTCTTTTATGAAGAAAGAAAATTCAAAAATTCCTTCAAAGAAAATTCCGATGCTCTTCGTGTCCCACGCGAAAGGAGGAACCACTGGGGGACTCTGGTATGCGATCGGGACAAATGGTGCCCGCTCGACCACTTCGAAGAACACTGCACTTTTTTTGACGAACTACGAACAATGCATAGCGGTAGTCGATTACAGTACCTTCAACTCAATAACGGTACTTGAGAAAATTTACTCTTTTACGGATGAAATTTTCCAAGTGGTTATTATTTATTCCTCCTTTTTTCAAACAAATAAATACATTTTGTCACAGACATTTTTCTCCTTAATTCCTCGACCGAGGCTGTACGATCATCGCAATATCAGTTCATAGGAACCCGCAATAACTGAAAGCGGATTCGCAAAATTTCATTTGTGGTTTAGGTCACACAATTTCGGGAAAAATGGGACCCAACTTGAAAATCGAAGTAAAAACAGCTTTTTCAGGGAAGAAACACTACGTTCAAGACAGTTTTGTTTTTAAGAAGTCGCTCAACGATTAAAACGAGGAGTTTCTCGTTATCTATAATTGGTGAAAATCTGCACTTTCCTCTAACAGAAACCAGTTGACCTATCTACACGTGCTTATTAACGTTTTCGTTGCATATTTGCAAAACTAGTTTTGTCCTGGAATAAAAATACGAATATCATATACGGGTTTTGCAAATGTCGTGAACGTATAACGACGTCATAAAGTGACGCTTGAAAAATGAGTAAAAATGTACCTTCAAAGTTCAAGTATATGAGTTAGGAACCTGTTCACGAAATTACACATCCGTGTCGCCTTTACTGTCGACTTCAAACAAAATTACTTGCTGCATTGAAAAATGAGGGGTGAACTGGTTCTATTGAATATGCAAAAGAATGTAAATTATCTGCGTTTGCACAAATAAACATTCACTTTTGAAAAAAAAAGCCATTTTGAAAAACTCTTAACAAAACTTCAGTATTAAAATATCATTTCCGCATTCATTCATCATTTTATAATAGCCATATAACATATTCGCAACATATCTGAATAGTGGGGGCGCATCCCAAGCGGATTGATTAACGCCAGAAACCTTATCCTTACTTTTATCTGAATAATACTCAAATGACGTAAGGGAAACTCAAAAGAAAAAAATAAAAGTTTTAAAAACGAAATCAACGCACCGAGGAGAAAAGCAAAAATTTCACAGAAAAGAAGAGAGGGGAAAATTACTTCTACAGAACTTAATTTTTTCGGGAGATCGGGAAATATTATATATAAGTCATAGAATATCCGATAAAATACTTTGGAACTCACCGGAATACCTCAAACCTCTTCAAAAACGCATGTACTACAACAGATTAACGATTATGCTGATTCGGAGAGCAAGTGATGAAAGTCGAACGGAATTTTCATCCAACTTTGCAAGTTTTCGACATCCTGGACTGAATGGCTCCTTTTAATTAATTCAATTGTTTCACTTTTATCCTAAGTTTTTTCAATTTTGTTTTGCACGGCGATGTCAATGAAGAACGTTAAGATGTTTTCAAAATCTACCGTTCATCCCAGCTCTGTTGATTTCTCGACTCCAGAAGAGATCCTCACGATAGCTTAAATTACACACAAATTTACAACTATATCGGCACAATTCGTTTATTTTTTATCGAGATGTATTTTTTGATTGAAATAAGTTTGGATGATGAACTCAACACAACGAAAATACAAACAAACACGCTCAAAAAATTACGCTTCGTTTCCTTATCGTTAGAAGATTAAAAAACTTACATTCCATAAGTTATTTATAAGAAACATAAACAAACAGAAACATACATACATCCACAAACAAGCACCTCATGTACATATACATACATATCCGTGTGTATGCACATAAATACGCGTATACACATTCACATACAAATACGCAACCATAATATATCCATACAAAATTTATATTAGAGAACGAAAGAAAGAAATTTTCGGAAATACTGTTGAGAGAAACCCTTCTAAGAGGATTGGGTTGGATCAAACAGAGGTTTCCTGGAAAGATCTATAGAATCAGATCGATCTTGCGGTCACGGTTGATCTTTTAATTATTTTTTTTTGGGTTGTCGCATCATTTTTTTCCAGACAGCAATGTAAAAATTTCCACACGTGCACATGTGGGAAATTTGTTGGAAATATCCTAAGAAAGCAACACTTATCTATTTTCTTTTTCTTGTTGTTGTTTATTATTTTCTATTTTCTTGTTCTTGTTTTTGTTTATTGTTGTGTTTAACAATACCTCCTCAAGATGGAGCATCAAAGATCAACGACCGAAAAGAGCCGCGTTCGTAGACAGGTTCTGACCGCCAGAGGAGAAAAGCGCTGTAGGGGTTCCCATTTGGAATCATGTTGGAGCCTGCTTTCACAATACATACATAGTTTATGCTAGCGTGTAGCAGCGGAATTTATTTATTCCATTCGCAAGCGATTCCACTCTTTGTACGATAAACACGATATGTCTCAAAGATGTGGGATCCTACAAATTCGATCCCATCAATCAAACCTTTTTTTTTGGTTATAGAAAACCCCTGACACCACTTGTGAACTCGTTTTGCAGTGGGCTGAGAGAAATGTTCAAAAAAAGGATCCAGCGATTACATTATTTTTGTTACGGTGATATTGAGGCATATAAAATATAGGAGATATCTGGGTAGTCGTTGTTGGTACGAGCTATATAAAGTTTAAAAGTTACTGGCGTATCAATCCTAGCACTCTTACGTGGCCAGATCGGATCGGATGGCTTGTTTTCAACTGTTGTGGCGTGGTCATAAGAGTTTGATTTCCCCTAAAGTCCCGCAGATAAATATTTAGGAGTTCAAATTAACTTTGTTATTAGTGACTTCTTCATATTAATTCACAATATAAGCTTGCGGCACCTCGGATACTGTAAAATGCCAAACCATGTGGGTATAGTTAAAGGCATCACTCCACGAATCTAAGGCGGAACGGATTTCAGGTGGAGAGTTCCTATACGGGGTCGTAGATTACGGAGGGGAGGGTGATTCTGTCCATTTCTTCCTAATTGCCGTAAAAACAAGCCCGGAAAATGCGGCCCGTTCACAAGGCTGGCGCGCTCCAATCGAACTCGTTGTGGAAAATAGCGCGCCGGGACGCCCGAAGCCGTATCCTTCGGGCCGTTTTGACGGCAGTTAGGAAGAAATGGACAGAATCAACCTTATCTCCATAATCTACGACTCCGTATAGGCATAACCCACCTGAAATCCGTACCACCTCAGATTCGTGGGGTGATGCCACATACGATTCGAATCATAAGCTTACTGCAGCATGTACTAGACCAGGCTAGATCAGGTCCACATATTGAGTAGAAATCAATGAAACTCCAAAAAAGCACTATTTAAACTATACTCTAATTATTTGAATCTAGACGTTAGACATCAATGCTAGTTTCAATAATTTCAGTTGAGAATCCCCTCCAAAAATAAGAATGTGCGCAATGTTGCAGAAAATTGGAAACTTCGTTCTTGTTGAGACATTGCGGGACATTCGCACTATCTGTAGAGGATCGATGGCATCCAAATTCATTCAGGAAAATGTGAATGAAAAGATCATAGTGGAGATAACAAATGTACTCAAGTAATCCTTTAGTATATGGATTGTTCCTTTAAAAAAATAAGTCGAATCAGACGTTTTCAACCCCATTCATATCCCTGTTTTCCCTGAAGATATAGTAGTTCAGTAGTTCAAACCCTTCTAACTGGTCTAGCAAAGCAGAATTTTCGATTCCAATCCGTCGCTAATTGCGAGGATGGGGTGGGTAGTTTTTCGAACGAAAGAGGTTTCGGAACCTACAAAGAGAAATGTCGTTTTCTTTCGGGAAACTACACTGGTAACTTTTATATCAGTGCCATATTCAATCTTTTGAATCTTTTGAGGAAAGTATTTTGAATGAGGACTTTTTTTTGACTTTGATAGTCCACTTCAACAGGTGGTAGGTGGTTCCCAGTTTGAAATTATGAAGAAATCAAAATCTGAGGAGTCAGAGGCGATAAGAGCCTTCTCGACAGGAAACAAAAGTTAAATACTCCATTAAATACACTAAAGTAGATAAAAGCATTAAATACACAAAAGTAGGTGAAAGCAAAATCAGATGCAGTAAGAAGCGATTCACCGCTCCTATTTCCTACTGTAGGGTTGTTTTTTTTTTGAGATTTTTTAAAGAGATTTCTCGCCTCTTCGTGGATGCGATATCCTTGAAAAATGTCTACAATTCAAGCTCTAGAGCAAAAGTGAATGAATTATGAGAAGTTATGAGGTTCTTTTGTAAAAAAAAAGTGGGGTGGCTTACATGAAGAAGTTGGTTTTTGAATAAATTTTGTCAGGCTGAGAAATTCGTTCCCTCATTTCATTCTGCTAACTCAAAAACAATTCCCCAACAAAAAATTGACAGAACTACAAGGGAAACTCCATATCATTTGGCTCTTTCTTACCTAATTCTTAGATTCTTTTAGTCTAAAAAATTTTTTGCTCTTTTGTCAACGAAGACACGATAAGACCTTAGAAATCTCAAAAAAAAAATGACTATAACAAATAGTGAACATTTAGAAGCGTTTAGCTATGTAGATTCCGCTTCAAAATGATCCTGTTCAAAACAAAAGTTAAGCTAATAATTCGAGGAGGATCGCAGCGGTAGCCACGAATTTTTTCCGTGGAAGAAAGAATTCCCATTTCCAGAAGTAAGTTGTTTGAAGTTCAAAAAATTGATGTAGACAATTAGAAATTAATCCAAGTTTTTAAAAACGAATATCTCAAAGTTTTAAACGAAAAGGATATTTCCTACGTATAAAAGGAATTGAATAAAATACAGGCTTCACATCATCAAACACATTCAAGAAAATTTTCGATTTTTTCTAAGGATATGCGTAATACCGTAGAGAAAGAGGTATTTGCATCTACCAACAGTCTAAAAAAAAACAAATTGACGTAAAGCCGAGTGGAATTTAAAAAAAAAACACTTAGGTGCGCGAAAAAAAATCGTATTGAATGGGAGCTAAAGGTCCTTTAAGATCATTTTTCCACTTCTCCCCTGGCTATCCAAATTTCAAAGGATTGTGATCGAGTTAGGTGAATGGCATTGAAACGGAACTCATGGGCCAGCAACCGTCACCTTTAGCTGAACGATTGTTCGCTTTAATTCGATTCGCCACATAATTGAATGAAAGGTTGTGGCTTACCGGACAGAACTGCTAACCTTTGATCTCGGGAGCAATTCACAGAGAACTCACTCATAATGAAGGTCACTCACAAAAAAAAATTCGAAGAAATACAATGTCTAAACAAACTAACAAATAAACAAACAAACAATACGCATTTTTAATAAACGTTATAATATTAGAAAAACAGCTCTTGACCAGTAGGTAAGTATTTATTTTGAAAAAATATTCAACAGTTGTCGTTAAAGCCAGGCAGTACGTATTTACTGAGGCCCGCAACCAGTAAACTCCCAGTAAATAATTGAATCTTGGACCATCAATGACAACAATGCGAATGCGAATGCGCCATGAAAGGTGAGTCTGGGTTTGAATGAATCGAATATTCGAAAACTCATCCAAACCACCGACTGCGCAAAAAATACCGATACACCCAAACTAACACAAATTTGAACAATTTAATAATAAAGTGGTTTTTTTACTTAACTAAACAATAAAGTGGTTTTTTCCTTAACTAAACAATTTCCCTTATTCTTGTTTTTCTCAGCATTCGATAACAACATCGGCGAACATAATCGGACGTTCTTTCGAGTAGCGTCGAAGAACGATTAAATTAAGTCGGCACGTGCCGAGTTGAAGGACGTCGTGACATCTTATAAGGAGTCACCAATGTCGAGGTTCACGGTCCAACCCCGTAGCTACTACATCCATGCAGGAGGAACGCATAATCGTTACTGTAGCTTCCGTCTGTTCGATTTTGGCCATCGGAGTTTCTGTAATTGGGCTGTCGTCGCTGTACAATGAGATCAATGAAGTTCACGATCAGGTGGGTACCCAGAAACTCGTCCGAAACTGGAGAAATCCGAATGCTCACGTTGAAAAAACAGAAAATTTGACTCAAGAGAGGAAAAAAAAACTTCTTTCGCTGTAACTCTTACAAAATCGTTGCTTTCTCTATTTAGAGAAGGCAAAATTTCCAGACAAAATCATCAAGCAAGACCTTTTTAAAGGCACCGCTCTAAGTTTTCAGCGTCAATTCCGACGTTATTTAAAGGGCAAAGGATAAAGCATACGGTGTCAATCAATCAACCCCCTATAGAGATGTGCCTACGCGTTCGACTTCAGCCCAGACTTCGTTTGAGGTTTATAAACCCCCGTGCAAGCTTACAATGACTTACGGGGGCTAGCCGATGTACATATGTTATCTAGTCAGTGATTTTATCCTCCCAGACAAATCCAGTTCCAATAAATCTATCCCGGAAAAATGAAAAATCCAGTAGGCACTAGTGCAGATTTGAACCTCCGATCGATCGTTCAGACGCGAATCTCTTACCGACTACGCTGCGCTGACCTATTTTTTCAACCTTATTTAGCTTCAAAATATTTAAATAGACACATAGATGGCACAAAGAGAACTACCAGTACGAGCTCAAGTTTTTGGAACACTACACCTCTAACAATGCAAACAACAATGGTTACGTATGTAAAAGTTGATAAATAAAATACAATAAATTTTTAATAAACAACAACAAACACAATAAATTTTCTGGTACGTTCAATGTTAACAGAGTAGTAATGCGCAATAGCCAAGATTGTTAACAAACTTTATTACGGCTAACGTTTCGGCGTCGTCGCCTTCCTCAGAAACTGAGAAATCGGAGCATTTTTAACATACCTTCTCAAAGATTTCTCACCTTCTGTAGCAGGAGAATGACCTGCCAACCCACCACCCCCCATGCTTTGAAGGACCAATCTTGTTGTGTAAAATTCAAGCGAAATTCTAGCGAGCTCTCTTCCATCTTTTTTTTTTGTTTTTTTTTTGTTTTATGGCACACCTCAATAAATAAATAAATAAATGCCTTATCCAGAACAGGTTATCACTTCATAAGACACTACCTTCAAAACCAAATTCAAAAGAGTCAGCATCCTTGCGCTTACCTAAGCAGCGTGATGTTAGCGGAACCGCCGCGTGATAGAATCGCTCCGCTAATTTTAATTAGGATGCGACCCGCATACGATATGATCAATTTAATAATCGACAAGTTCCAATCTTTATGTCAAGATTTGAGAAAGTTCGAACTTTTACGCTTTACGCGTAATAGTTGACTGTAAATAATACCGTATGGGTAACCTACGGGGAGCATTTCACCACAAAATTCAGAGAGCTTCATTGCTTTGTCAACAGAAGCAAGAAAAAACATTTCATGACTACGTTGTCTATATGGTATTTATGAACAAATCCATTTAATTAAAGGATACTCGGTCATAACAAATAGTTTAATGCCTTGTATGGTGTTTGTGACAGTAGTCCGCTGTCTCTTTTTTTTTTACAAATACTGAGCAATGCAATCCTTATTACTTTTTTTTCGAAATTTAGCATAAAATTTTGAACATAGTATATGTAGAATCTAGCCTGTTGTTCCTTAACCACATCGAATGGATCATTATATGTCGTGGATACACTGTATGGACCAATACTTGGGTCACATAACATTTTTCAACAATATTCTCTGTCGAGAGTCATCTCGGCGAGGAAAAACCGTTAAATATAACAGTTTACTAGAGCTACGCTCACAAATATTGATCTAAGGAAGTCGATTTTTCCCAATCCACTCTTAGATAACTGCCTGATTCAGTGTCATTCTTTAAACTTAAAGTTTAAGTTAAGTTAGTTTAGTTAGTAAGCTTAATTTTTTTTAGTTAATTAAAGTCATTTTTCGATCATATAAATTCTCATAAACATATAAATTCTCATACATATACAGATTTCAAGTACACTACCATTAACACAGAATAAGCAACATTCAGGTTATCGACGCAGTAGCTGTATTTCGTGTTGAGACCGACTCCGCATGGACTGACATTATGGATGCACAAATCACCGTCACACCACCGTCGAAACCACGAGTGAATCCATTCAGCTCGGTATTCCGGCAAAAAAGGCAGGATTTCTCCGGTCTTCCTTCGTATTGCCAATGTGTGCCAAAACGCCCAGTCTGTCCACCTGGACCTGCTGGGCCTCCGGGACCGCCAGGCTCTAATGGAATGCCCGGACCACCTGGTAGTCCTGGCCCGGACAACACACAGGTGAATGATATTGTCATTCATCTGTCCAAAGTATTTACACTGATAATTGTATTTTAAGGTATTCAATCCGATCAACTGTGGTTCAGTCGGCAATGACTGCGTCATATGTCCTCCAGGAGCAGTGGGACAGCCCGGTCCGCCTGGAGCTCCCGGTTCTCCAGGACCAAACGGACAACCTGGGGGTGCGGGCCAACGCTCGAACGATGGACCGCGAGGACCTCCGGGGCCACCAGGAGACGCAGGTTCTCCTGGACGTCCAGGTGGTCCAGGAAATCCTGGACAACCTGGACGCGATGGATCACGTGGCGGACAAGGGCAGCCGGGACCGAAAGGACCTAATGGTCAGCCAGGAACGCAAGGTAAGCCGGGTGGACCTGGCCAGCCTGGAAACCCCGGCTCACAGGGACCTCCTGGGCCCATGGGTGGTCCAGGAGTACCCGGAAGACCTGGAAGTCCTGGGAATCCCGGCGGCGGCGGCAATCCTTCACCACCGGGTAACGATGCAGCCTACTGCCCTTGCCCAGCGCGTAGTATTCTGGCTAAACGTTCTTAATTGGTTTTGTGATAATAAATATTCATTTGCATTTTTTGTTCGGGTATCACTGAAACTGAGGAAATGACTTGGTTTTGAAAAGAAGAATATGCATATTAATCAAAATAACCTAAATAGGGTTTCAATTTCAGACCAAGTGTAAAGAACAAAATTCGCCAAACTAACAGACAGACGAAGACAGAAGCGGATTTTTGATCTCGCACTTCACGTTTTCTTGAAAATTTGCTCCATCTTCTTAGCTTCTCGTAATCTAAAAGAGATCAATCGACTAATTTCACTTTCAATTTTAAAAAAGGTCTACAAAGCTAGAACGAATGCGAAATCAATCATAAGAAGGCTAGTAAAGTCAGTTCAAACGCCCCACGTCTCAACAATAAGAGTTTTTTTTAAATTAACAACTAATATAAATCATTATGGACTTGAACGATTAATGTTTAATGGATCTGATCTTAAAGCATGTATGAACAAAGGAGAACGTATACAACTTAAAGAAAATCCTAGCAAAGCTTAAAACTCAAACAAAATAAATAAATACTAAAATAAAAATACTGGTTCCAAGAAGAGGTTATAGTTTTATACCAGGAAGGGGATAAACTCCACACAAAAGGCTAAATCATTTCCCATTTCTGCTCTCTAGGGAGACAGTTTTCGAAATTTCGAAGTTTAGAAGGGAAGAAAATTTCTAGAGGACTCAAGAGTCATCAGACGATCGAGTTAAACGCTGAGAAATATCAAGACAATGAGTTAAAATCTCTCCAAGGCTACTATCTTCGACCAGCTCACTTTCTTCCGTACTAAACCAGCAATATACTTCGAAACGAGTCTTTTCGTAATTTTCGTCCATGCATTGGGCGAAAATACGAAAATATCCTACCTGTAACTTCTCCTCTCCTAAAATTTAGCATTTAGCTCCGTGCCTTCTGCACTGATTGGCATATTTTGTGATTGCAGTAAGCGAGTTCCCATCGTTTCGCGACCTCAAGCCAGTAATCCTGGTTGAGTTCACTGTTAGACGGTGACGAGAGATCACGTTGAATACGGAGACGAACACAGCAGGTGGTGTTACCGTGGACAGAGAATGAATCTCGTATATAAAAGTCAACACAAACACGCTTTCAAAGTCTCATCGGCATGAAGGAGGAAGCCGTCATCGTCACAGTTTCGACACTGTCTATACTTTCCATATTGGCGTCATTCGTCACGATCGCAGCAGTATTTCAGGAGTTCAAAGAACTTAGTGATGAGGTAGGAACAACTTCTAAAAGTTACATTAAGTTATGGGGCTGCAGAGTGCAAAAAGAGAAGAGCAAAATCTTATCACCGAGGTGAAGATTCCATCGTTTTACCAATGTACGTAATTCCGGAATCGTAATTTATATCGAAACGTCAAGAAGCTCGCTGCAGTTGCGTAACCGCCAGTGCTCGAAGCGGCGCGGTTGAGATGGTGGTTGGGTTCGAGATGAGACCATAGCGAACTGCAACGAAGAATAGTGCTGATAAGGCTCTCCATTGATCCTTACCGCTACGCCCCTCTGCGCCGCTTCAAGCGCAGCCGCTTACGCAACTGCACCGAGCTTCATGTTGTTTTGACCCGACTACATTTACGTGCAACAAAAATAGGACAAACATCACTTGTATTATAGTTTAAATGCTTTCTTAAAACTGATCTTCTCATTTTTTTTCATGCATGTTCTGGCTTTGTGAATGAGCTTATTTTTGTAAACATAGTTTTTGCTATAGTGCAGCAAAACTGGTAAAGAAAAAGAAAAGCCCAAAAGAAATCTGTGCGCACCTGTATAGCGAAATATGCCTTCATGTATAAGTGCGAGAAATCTGGACCTCATTTCTCGCGCTTATACCAGAAGGATTAAGAATTAATTCTGAGGAATCATGGATCAGAAAAAATTACACCAAAGCTACAATTACACCAAAGCCTCTTGATGATACATAATTATGTATAAGGGTGTGGTTTGGAAAAGTTGATCGCGACCGTGTTTTGCCTGCGTTACAGCTGGAAATCACTTCACAAATAATGAGTCAAATGATCTAATTGCGAGGTCTACATGCGAAAATGACGTCCATAGTTAACCGGGAAACGATAAGCACCCAGAATATACATTTTAACTTATGTAGTTTCAGTAGTTAGCCGTTCTTGTGCTTTTTGTGATGGACCATCCAGTTCTTGCGTTCTTATCTGTAGACGATGTTGTCCCTTCATTAACAGCGTACTAAAATTGCATGAAAAAATCTTGTTAATTTTACACTTCCAGCCAAATATCTTAAAATGCTACATAGTTCGTCAGTAGCTCTCCCTTACTTGAAAAAAAAACAAAAAAAAATATAGGTTCGAAACTCTAGCAGCAATTGAAGGCCGCACCTAAATCATACGGAGTCAATCAGCGGCCCCGTCTGACTTTTCAGCTCCCTGCTGTGCCGCACACAAACAGTTAGCTGCTTAGTTTAACGCAATAAATGGTAAAATGCTAAAGTCGCAACAACGAACACTACGTAAACACGCTTAATACACTATTGCGTTAAGGTAACCCACTACGCCACCGTGTTCCGAGAGCAAACAGATGCCGCATGGGCGAATCTCATGGGCTTGCAGGCGGTTATGGAACCAGCCAGAACCAAAAAGGATGTGTACGATTCTGTGTTCCGTCCTAAACGTCAACCTTCTAACCGCCTACCATCTTGGTGTCAATGTCAGCTAACTCAACCTCGGTGTCCACCAGGCCCTCAAGGCTCACGCGGACCTCCTGGCCAGCCAGGAAAACCTGGTCAACCAGGTCGTCCGGGCATTGATAATTACCAGGTGAGATGGATTTTTTTTTCAGCGACAATGTGCAAAATTTCCTCCGACGAAAACACATGATATGATGGAAACTGTGTAAGCTTCAAACAAAATTATTATTATAAAAATAAGACTTGAATATGTCTGCAAATGTATTTTTAATAGAAAAGGAAAACACCATATGATGTACGACTATAGATTCCTTTTGCCTAATATAAAAATAAGCTTATTCGCTGAAATTCATCGCCTGAACTTTAATATTTCATGAGAAAATATCTAACAATTCATTAATCTATTTTTATTTATTCATTTAACATCTAACACTAAGCAAATTCTGGAAACAACAGCATCGCAAAAAAATATCACTGGAAAAGTTCCCATGTCTCTATCTAGAGAATAAATAAAATTTTTCAGACTTTACCAGCTCCTAGATGTCCCATGTATCAACGAGAATGCATACGTTGCCCACCTGGACCACCAGGTCTCCGCGGACCTGCTGGAAGCACAGGAAGCCCCGGTGCCCCCGGAGGAAGAGGCTTACCTGGAATCCCCGGCAAACATGGATTCCCCGGCAGAGCTGGTCCACCAGGACGGCAAGGAACTTCAGGAAAGAGAGGCCCAACAGGAAATCGTGGACAACCAGGCAAAAATGGAGTGCGGTATAGAAAATCTGTAGGGAAACCTGGTAATCCGGGAGCGCAAGGGAAACCAGGAAAACCCGGACGCGCTGGGGCACGAGGACGACCTGGTGCAAAAGGTTCGCGTGGACCGCCTGGGTTGCAGGGAGTTCCCGGAGCAAAAGGTCCCGATGGCACGCCCGGTAAGCCTGGCCGACAAGTTCTCGTGCCTGGCATGGATGGCGGTTATTGTCCTTGCCCTCCAAGATTGTTGTATAATAGAAATTGATTCTCGTTCGAGTATTTAATAAAGTTCTATCGATTGATCTATTGATTTCGCATAGATTCGTAGTCTTGGTCCTTACGTCAATGTGCATCCCATTGATTCCATTCAAAATGCGCTATTCAACTGTTGAATGAGGTGATCAATCACATTGGAGTTCCGCCGACACCAGACCACACACAGGCAGACCTTGCCGGTAAAGAAAGAATGACCGAAGTTTGCCCGCAACGAGCTGACCCACATTTTCAACTATTTGAAATTCGCGCGTGGCAAGAGTTATTCAAAGCCGTTTTTGCTATCTGTTAGATCCTTTTTTAAGCTCATATTCAAATTAACTTTTTCATGCGTTGTCAATAACGTTTTTTTTCTTGGATTTCACTTTCTAATTACGTTGATGAGTCATAGGTTTCCTTACTTTTTAGCTGCATTCCTTTGATTATCCTGCGCTTTGCTTTTTTTTTTGGTTCACGCTACTTTGAAGCTTCAACCGCTCCACCTGTGATCGTAAATCCAAGACGAAGAGTGATCCGAAAGGATAAACGAACGAATTTGTGGATTTTTACTTTGTTTTCATTGCAGTTTCCTACATGGACATATTCCTCATTTTGCTACAGCTCCAAATAGAAAAAACTATGGAAGACTAGAGTATCCAACTATTCTCTCATTTAATTATCTTCAAATCTCCTTCACAACTCAGTAGGAGACGGTTAGAGCTGAAGAAAAATAGTAGAAATCTGTCTATTTATATTAAAATCTGGACATATTTGAACTTCCAAGCGATTTCAGTTCTCCGGATATCTTTAAGCGCCACAAGAGATCACATCTATGTCAAATTCGAAATTTTCAACTTCGTCTGGACTCAATCTTTTCGATTTGAAAGAATTTATAGCTATGGCCCGCTTGCGTTTGGTCAGAAATGGAACTCGCAGTACTTACAATACTTAAACCCTCCTTAAACGTTTAAAATATGCAGGTCAACATTTGAATTCGATCCATAAATAGCTGGAAAAAAATAAAGAAATAAATAAAAACAATCTAAAATAGGAGTAAAAATAGAGGAATAAATAAAAACAAAAAATAGCTGGAGATTTGCATCAAATACTTCCTAATAGGTGAAATGAGATTATAAGAACGATTATAAGATTATAAGAAGTCAGAATTTACAGTCTTTTTTATTTTTTTTATTTTCTTGACGCTTGTTAGAATTTACAGTCCCGTTGCGAGTTCAAGCGTATCTGACCTACAGTAACCAACCATATCCTTCTTGTATTCATTTATTTTTTTCTTATTTCCGAATATTTCCAGGTCAATTGACATCTATGAAGTAACCTTGGACGATTAGTTGAAATCATAAACAAACAGTTGTAGAACTAATAAGAATCAGTAACAGGAAGAGGGATTATTTGACGTTCATGAGATTTGCATTCATCCTGAAAACTACGAGATAGTAGAAGCTCGAGTTTTTTATGACTAAATAAGAGAAGAAAAGAGAAGAAGAAAAAATAAAGGATTATGGAAAAAAACTAAAAAAAAAATAAATAGACCAAAATAGTAAATAAACTTCAAAATTTAAATAAAAGGATAAAAGAAAAAAGTTTCTGGCGTTGATCAATCCGCTTGGGATGCGCCCCCACGTTCACTTCAATTCAGAATCGTTTGAGGTTTACGAACGTGTAACTGTCCTACGCAATGACTTGCGGTGACTAGCCGATGTGTCAAGCCAGAGTTTTTATCCTCCCAGACAAGCCTGGTACCAATTTATCGATCCTGGGGTATGAAAGGCTTGGTGAGCACTAGGGCGGATTCAAACCTCCGATCGATCGTGCAGGAAGCGGAACCTCTAACCGCTACACCACACCCGCCCTCAAAATTTAAATAAAGATAAATAATTAGTAAACTTTCCTTTACTCCTCTATTTCTCGAAGGAATACCTGGTGATTTCCTAGCGCAAACTCCAAAACCCCAGTAGCGTATTCAAATAAACCCTTACGAAAAGTTCATTCGTTACAAACTCGTCCTCGCGATCAAAGCGAGGCGCCGCCACCAGGGACGCGATCAGTCGAACCGAACCGGATGCCGAACACCGCCACGCGATGAAACACCCGTATAAATCAACACGATATCATCTCGCACACGCGCGTAGTTTCGTGTTCATTCGGACGATATTTAGATGAATTGACTGAACTTGACGAGAAACTGATTTCACATCTGATCAAGAGAACCTCGTTCTTTTTTTTTCTGCGAAAAGGCACACGTTTTCAGCGAAGCGATCGCTGACTGTAAATTTGAAGCAGCGTTGCGACTTTCTTTTTTTTTCTGGGGTTCTTTTGTGCACTGTATTTCAAGTTAAAGACACTGAAAAAAAGCGGAACAAAATTCCCACTAAAGGCTTCAAATTGGCAGTAGCGCTAATAAATTATCACCAGCATTTGTCGCTTTTATCAGTGACGATGATTTCTTGACGAGGCCAGAGTCGAGCAGCGTTTAGCGATTAAACAAGAACAATTCATGCGAAATTCATGTCATGGGCATACATTTTCTCTTCTTTTAAGGATATCAAGTAGCCAGGAAATGATTCCGATCTATTCACATACATTCTGGAATTTTCTACAGTATTCGTTCCTAAAATTTAGATGTTCTTTCAGTTTTTGTACTCCTTGTTCGATTTTGATGTTTTTTTTTTTATTTGAGTCCTGCCCGTCATTTTATTCCTTCTCATTCGCTACTGAGAATTTCTGTGTGCCTACGGGAAATATTGAAAGTAACATTCGATTCAGGACTACATATACAAAATTTTTGTTATTTCAACAGTATTTTAAAGCTCTTCTCCTAACTTTCCCTATTTTTTCTCTATTTCCTTGTAGCGTCTAAACTTGACAAATGCATTTATTTCATTGCAAGTTCGTGAAATTCTTTTTCTTCAAATTTTTGATCTTACGAGTAGCAGAATGCCTCTTTTCTTTAGAATTGTATTTATTAATAAACCAGGGAATATTATGGAAGCATTACCCAATAGCACTCGTTTTCATTTATTCGTCCATTTATTATTTCATTAATTACTGTATTATTAGTTACTCCCCTCTGTATGTTCCGCGTTAAAATTCACACCCTTTGCCCTAAATTAAATCAGTCTGGCCACTGCTTAGTCATTTCTTGTATGCGAACGAATTTTTTCAACAAAAAAATCAAAAAATTCGAAACTCATCCCTGTACTCCGCTTCAGTTTTTGTTTCATTTATTTTCCGATGGTGATTTTTCCTCCCAAATTTGTGCTTTTCATACATATCCGGTGCATAGTTACAAATATCAAATAGATTCATCCAGACACCCCAAATCACTAATTTCACTCCTAATATTTATTTGAGCTTACATAAAATGAGTAATTGATTTCGTTTTACTAAATTCTTGTACTGAATTTTCGCAAATAAGTTCTCATTGAGCAAATATTTACCAGCAAACAAAGTACCATAATTAGCAGTTAGTACGATAATTGTAATATATATTATAGCCATAATTTTGTTATATTATATATGTATATAATTGTAAGGAAAAGGTTTGTAACGTCATTATTTTCAACAATGAAATATTACGAGAAATTTAAACCAAAATAAATGAAGCATAGTTCCAACTTTTTTTGCAGAAATTTCTGTTAATTTCGTTGTTTGATGATTTTTCCCTAAACAAGAGTGTATCTGCGGAGAATACTCGGAGGAAACAGATGTGCAACACGGCTTCTTGCCCGGAATCGAACTCTATCCATTACAATTCCCCTATTCATCGCGCTAAAGATGAAAGACGTGGTTTCTGCGGTAAAACGAGCTTTTGACCGGCGTTCGTTCGACGCTTGCCCCACTGTCTTTGAGAGTTTTCGAAAAAGCGCGCTTCTTTCGGCTGGTGAGCGCCTTTCACTTCTTTCGCTCGCTCGGTGCCAGATGGCCGGCTTTTTGTGTTGAGGGGTCGCGCGAGCGTCTCACTCGGATCGCAAAAACCAGCCACAGTCCTACTGTAGCTGAATAGTGTTTTTAGTTCGTTTAGTCATAGCTGTTAAGAGCGGTACAGTATCCCGTTCCTTGTTCTCGGAGAATTTCTGCACGATTTTTCCAGAACATATCCCTATGGTATGAGCGTGATCAGAAAAAAAAGAAATCCCTTTCAAAAAAATCAATATTTCAAGCCCTTATCCTCGGATTTCGACTATTCAAACAATCAATAACACTGCCGAGTTGTAACTACGACACATCTGGCACCTACAGCGCAATCAATACCACATTTTAATAGTTTCTTCTCTATGTCCGGGTGAATTTTCACCTGCTTCTCGTGGCTTTGAGGCTTTCTAGAAATTACCACAACACGTGAATTTCAATGCTAATACGCTAGTTCCCCACAATACCCTTTCATTACCATGAATTTTTCCTTTCATTGCATCATATGAGTCGGAAAAAACTATAAGATTCCCTTTAAAACAATCAATATTTAAAATTTGACGTGATAAGATGTCTCACTACTCAAAATTCTTAATTGTTTTTGAGTTATTCATCTGTTTCCGGAATCGTATGGGCGGTCCCGGAAAGAATCAGCTTGCGCAATGTTGCCCTTTCCGCTTGAGCGGCGTCAAATACCGCTACCGTAATCCAACGGCTACGTGTTTCTCTTGCTGTGAGACTTTGTGGATACATTTTCACCGAATGGACGAAACCAAATCCTACTGTAAGTTACTGTAATTGTGCGAGTTCACCAGTTCCGGGGGACAAAATCGTAGAATACGGGGTTGCTCCTTTATAAAAGTTCATTGGCAACGTTCTACGTACCAGTAACTCTGTACAGTCATGGGAGAATCCCCACACCTCCTTATCCACAAATTCCATTGATACCACGCGTTAGAATCTACGCCATTCTGATTGCATCTGACTTTTCCCACGGTGTGTGGGAATCTTCCCACGGTCTCCAGCGTGGGAAATTCCTGTCGGACCATCTAGCGGCTGGTCAGCTGCTTCACCAGCTGCTGCACCGCTGAGCATACGGCCAGAAAGCATCATACTCGCGTCAAGCACACGTCATCCACACATTCCGATGACACCTGCGGCAACAGCTGCAGCAGTGGTTGCAGTAGCGTTAGCTGCAGCCGTTCGAGCGGCTGAAGCTGTTTCCGTTTCTTTCAGAGATTTTGGCAAGCATTTACTACGAAGAGTTTCTTGGCTGCACTCTCTGATAAGGCTCCATTTTCTGTCGTGATAACGGATCGATGGCCTATGGAAGACCAATGATTTTTAATCTGTGAAAGTTGTCCCCAATTTTTTAAAGGTGAAAACCACCGATATAAGAGCGAATACTAACTAAGAGGACTAGAAAAATCGGACAAATCTGCGGCAGAGAAGGAAATAGAATGGAGATCCTGGACGACAGTGTCAACACGAGCTCAAATTTGAATCTAGTGGTACGAAGACGCTGTTGAGAAGCTGGATCCGTTCATCAGAATTAAACACATTTAAGTGACACCACCACAGAACATCAGACGAATTATAGGCTTCGGGGAAGGAAGAGTAAGAGGAGGAGGGAAGTTGAAAACTTCCGGAATGGTAAGTTGAAAGTTGCATCTTATTCCTCATACTTTTCTACTCTTCTATTTTCCACCAATGCCCCAATAATTCTTTTTCTGCAGTATTTCTTCTTCTTTTCACGTATTTTCTTTATTCTCCTTCACTTTGAGGCATATTTCTTCACTACACCATATAATTTTAGTAAAATATGTAGATGTAGTCAGTCATTAGGGATACCTCATGTTAATTTCGCACCTCAACGTCAAAAATTTGAGTTTCTTCAAGAGCTTGATCATCGAATGGAGGAAACTAGAACAGATCCATGAAATTGTACTGATTTCACCTTTTTCGATTTTTTACCCTTCTCTCCCTCTCAACTTCCCGAAATTCTGCTCTAACACATCTATCGCCTTAAAGCAGCATAAGGTTAGCCCAGGCTCACCCAAGCCGTCCTCCTTGCTGGGCTCATAAGCTGTCAGCTAACCTTAATCCCATCCAGATGAGATCTATATAATTACTGGCAACACTCAATCACATTAAAGCGCCGACCAACTTACAGCTATTGCCGATTGCACGCACGAGTGAACGGGAAAAAAGTTACTTTTAACCAAGGTCTCCAAGCGGACATAAAAGCTTTACCGACTCTTTCCGAGCTGTTTTTCGATGCCAGATGTCCTACGCCTCTCTAACTGAGTCACTAAACGTCCATTACTGCACAAAAATTTGACGATAATGATGATTCAAAATCAGAAAAAGCCCCCCTCTTTCATTTCGGGAACAATTCGTTAGGATTCGTTTACGCTTTATGAGCACTCCGCCTCTCATCACATCCAGTTACCGTATTCAAAACTAATTAGCATCGAATAACACAATACACGCTTCGCTCGCTTCTCAGTTATGGCTACTGCTCGCTTCTATTTCTAGGTCCACAGCTAATTTAATGATTTTCAAAAAAAAAAAAGATACATGGCAGGATTTGCCTGTGCATAACAGCTCTTCGTTGCCCGCGTTTCCCCACCGTTTGTTCATCTGGAATTCGAAGTACTAAAATATCTTATGACTGAGTAAACACATGACAAAAGTCAATAATTTATGACATAGCAACAAGTGGATACATTTTTGGGGATTGGGATGAATCCGATTAAAATGGATGAGCATTGGGACCTTAGGGTTTAGGGAATCAACTAATGGGACAGCAACTGGTCACAGATATTTTGTACCACCAACTCAGAACATGGTTTAGGTCTAGTTTTCTTGATTATTTATGGTGATCTAAGGATAATTCCGTGCGTTTTTTTCTTTTATCACGATAAGGACTACGCAATGGCTAACACCTAACGATGTTGTATTTTAAATTACTTATTTTCTATGTAAACTCAACAATTCCATGCACTTGTCCTTCTTTTATTCGATCGATGAAAATAAAATAAAATAAAATAATGCAAACATAAAAGTAAAATAGTACTTTGTATCTCGCTCCCTTCATTCAGCCTCGTTCATTTCTGCTTGGAAAGAAAGCTGTGACCTGCGTCGCCCATCTTGCTGCTCCTGCACCCCTAATATTTGTTTTTTAGAATTTGTAGAAAATTTATTCTATTTTTTCCCGTCATCGACCGAATAAAAGAAGGACTCATGCACGGAAATGTTGAATTTGTCACTTCTACTGTTGTTGTAAAGCAGTAGGAGTCAAAGTGCGTAGGAAGTGAGGATAACCGCACGTGGATCGAAAAATACAGCAATATTCAGTGATGAGATTCAGTTTCAGTGGTTTATGCGGTGTTATTCGTGTAGAATCCATAAAAAAGTATTTGTTAATTCCTTATTTAACAGTTTTAACCACATATTGTTGTTTTGCCATTGTCAAATCTTCATGGTGACCGCAGCTATGATGGAATAATCTCGAAAGAATCCACGAGAACTCCCACTGACCAGTCGTGCCCTAATCCTTAGACATCTCGTCCGCAGTCCGTCCACTCGTATCGCTACCCCAATCATAGCAGTAATATGTTGCGAGCCGCCGAATTCCATTAGCAGTTCTATCAGTGCAAAGTTAATGTGGACCGCAATCGAAGCGAAGTGAAGTGATTTGCTGGACGGCCGGCCGGCCTTTCCATGCCATATTTCTCATTATCCATATGACAAGCATCGTTAATTGAATAAACTATGAGAACAGCAGCTTATCCCTCAGGTGTATAATGCACTTATCAAATGGTCCTAACTAGATTTGTGCGCTGATAACCCCATGGGGTGAGGGTGGGCGAAACGAGGTCGTGTCCTGCATAGGAGCTCACCTGAATGATCTCGTAACTTCTTGCGCCAAAAATGTGAACAGAAGTTTTTCTGCATCATAACTACAGAACCTCAGAAATCCACCAATATTTCGGATGTGTTATCCTCTCAGGCGACGAACTTTGTTCTCTGCTCACTGTTTTAATATATTTTATGCACTTCTCGCTTACTGTCAACCTTCAACAATCGCTACTTTTTCCACGAAATCCACAAGTATTGAATTATCTACCGTATAATTATGGTATAAATTATCCTTCGTGTTGTATAGCATGAATTTCCAATACTAGTAGCACCAAAGCAGTTCATAAATCCTTACCGATACTGACTTCACTAACTGTCAAGCACTGGATCGTGAATGACCAACAATTTGTTTACAACGAGATGTTTTCCAGTGGATTTGTGCCTGTTTCTCCGGAAAAAGACCAACCCAATCCATGTTAAGGTTTTCAGTTCGGCTTCAGCACAGGATGCACATATTCGGCACAAACAACGAGTCTTTCATCAAATTTCAGAGTTTTCACTGCGAAATCACCTGGATCTGATACCACAACACCGGAGAAAATCTCATTCAACCTAGATATGAGATTTTCTCCAGCGCTTAGCTCCAAAACAATCGAAATATTGAATCTTAGTAGAATTCTTGTTTTGCTAAAAAAAAAATACGGTCAGATGGACCAAATATGGGTTTTTCTACGAGAAAGAAAACACGTATGAAAGGATGAAGGATAAAATATAAAGTCACTGACGTATCAATCCATTTGGGATGCGCTAACGCGTTTTTTTTTTGTAAAATTCGTGATTAATGGAAAAAATAATACGTATAACTGCAAAAAAAGGCTAAGTGACGCACAAAATTCGCCTTAAAAATAATAAAGAGGTCAACTGGAGCGAATAAGGATGGTTAACAACTGAAAGGGTGCTATCCGTGACTTTTCTGGATAACAACAGATGGTGGACCAGCGAGGGAAGTACAACAAATAAACAAATAGATAACTAACACCGCATTTCCTCTCCTTTTCCGTCCTTTTTATTTCCTTCCTTCTTCGAGCATACCCGTAAATTTTAGAAACTTTCGCGTTTCCATTCTATTTTATCGCTCTCTGAATCCACAAGCAACAAGTTCCCCTATCCTCCCGTACTGTATAATCCCTGTATGATCGTCACTTCGTCAGGAAGAGCATACATTCGATCTGATGCGTAGGCGCTGGTGGTGGCTACGAGTGGATGCAGAGGGTATCTATCTCTATCCGACCGCGTTAGCGCTCGCTCGCTCGCTCGTTCGTTCGTTGAGGTGAATTTACTCAGCTGCACGCGTTTCGCGTACCATCTGTCATCCCTATATGTGCCTTATACCGTCCTCCCATATACATACATACACATACACACGGATGTCGACCATTCCACTAATGATACATCTCTAGATACAAATTATGCATAAATTAGCGCCGTACCGTAGACGGTGGTTAAGGGCCCGAATTCTCCGTTACAATAGTTATCGTCATGTCCCGTTCGATTTCCGTGTTCCGGTCTCACTAATTGATATTCTTCTCATTCTTCTTCTTCTTCTTCCTCTTGTGCTAATTAGCATTCATCGCCTGCCATTGACAGTTTCAAGAGTTCTGTCAATTACTGCCATGACACTTCATTGTAATCCTTCTCTCATCGATCAATACCTATTCCTTTCATGAAAACAGCACTACAAGAACTGTTTTTATATGTTAATGGAACGTTTCCCTCCTTATTTCCATTGCTTATTTTCTACTAAGTATCCTAGAAATTTCAGGAAAAAAAAACTCTTCCCACCCATAAATTATGCGCATCCACGATTTTTTGGAAATATTGAATAAGATACTATGGAAATAGTGAAAACAACTGGAAAAAGCTCTAATGAACCGGCAGAGAAAAAAGGAAAAAACTTCTGCTAGTACTTTCCTATGAAGAATTTTTTACGCTAGTTTACCGGCTCAAAATGAACTCGGACAAATTGTTCAAAAATTAGTGTGCACGGCTCAAAAATTGTGTTGCTTTTCCAATTTTTCCGTTCCACCGTCTGAACATTTATTTTAATTAATTGGCATTATCTTGATTTCTGTTCACAAAAGTTGTTTCTTCCGCTAGAAACGCCTTCTTTCTGGCCACGCCCTCTTTATTCCAGTTTCCGGACCGCCTCTACGGCTACACCATTTTTGAGTTTCTGGTTTCCATAATTTTAGCACAAACTCAATTTAAAAAAAAAGTTCATTAAATTCTTGTAATCAACTGCAAAACTTCACGGAAATGGAATACATAAGTTCCTTCCATCTTTTTCCTCTAAGGATACGAGTTGGTGATCACGTTATTTTTCCAAAAAGCGCTGTTTCCAGGAATTTTTATCGACATTTGATTTACAGGTCTTTTAGAGAGGATTTTGAGTTTTAAAATAAAGTGAAAAAGGGAATTTGGAGATTTCACAAATTAATTTCTGAAAATCTAGACGACCACTATCAAAAAGACATTTTCCAACCAGTAGCAATGAAAAAAAAACAGTAGAAACAGCATTTCCTATTAGTAATGATCCTCTAATATAATCCAGGAAGTCCTCTTTGATATCTTTTTTTGTATTGTCTAAAACCATCTCTTCCGACCAACGAGCCAATCAATAAACGAAATTTTATTCTGGAATGAATCCAACGCCATTTATTTCTCTGCCATCTGAATAGATCAAATACCGTATCCATGCACTTGATTAAAATAATATGAAACTATAGCCAATCGATTGGATTCTCAGCCACCAGCCATTATTTTTAACTTAGCGCCATTCAGATGGATCATAGCTGCATAGTGCGGTGATGGATTACATTTTAGCGTCCCACTACAAATATAAAATCCTGAATTTTGCAAATGATTCAATTCTTCAGGCTTTCTCGATATTTTTCTTACTTTGTTTCTCGAAACAGTAAAAAAAAATTAGCAACCGTTTGTTGGCCAATCACAGCACTCCTCCTTACGGCGCTAAATCCATTTCGCCTATGCTAACAGAAAAAGATTTCTTTTCTGCAAAATATATTTTCGGATATTCTCGATTATTCCGAGCTCTACATATATCCTCAGGAGAAAAATCAATAAAGCGAGTTGTTTCTGTTCCATGCCGTTCCGCCGAATTCGCTTAGAGGATCGCTGATATCCTGAACTTCTCCTATCGATTAACTGACGAGAATTTTCTCCGGGTCTGCTTCATGGTGTAGTTGATCCACGAGAGTTTACCATATTTGTGCACGATAAAACAGTGTACGCTAAAACCTGGGTCATTTCTTTTTCGCAACTTAGATGTGCAGCTGGAAAAAAGTGATCTACTTTTAAAAAAATAGGCAGTATTGATTACGCGACTGATGTGACGTGAATATTTAGCTTGGGAATATTTTTCGAGAAAAAGTTCCGATTCGCCTACATTTACCAGTGGACCAACAACGATACTGTAGCCCTCATGGTGTCCGGTGATCTTCACGGTAGGGGGATTTGTGTGGAATGATCCTTTGGGCTTTTCAAATAGAGCCGACTTCAAACTCTTCCACGGATATGGTATTAGGAATTTGTTTGCGTAGTCATAGTAGTAGTTGATCTTCATAATTTCTCTATTCCTTCATTTCCCCCTATCAATCACTCATCGATCCTATTTTTCACTCGAATCCTGAGTTGTAATCACTTCCCAGAATTACGATATTGCGTAACAATAGTGTAGTGTGCAATGTCACGCGTGTCCGCAATTGCACACATCACTTTAACGAGATGTCCCACTAGAATTTTGTCATTGTGCACTGCTGACATCCATTGTACACATATCAGTGACAATGTAGCCTCGATTCCTTGTTTTTCTCTCGCCGTCTGCATCTCTGCTCGCTCAATTTCTTTCGGATCGCCGGACGTAAAAGTTTACAAGCCATATGGTTTCGATTCAGCCGCAGCTCGTGGATCCGAGGGGTAGCGGTTCGATGCTTTGATCTTTTAATGCATACCCTCAAGAGTACTGTAGAACTAACTGATTGGAGCTATTCTAGCTCAGCGTAGGTCCAATTATAGTTTTGGCCCATTCACAGTAAATCCACAACAGATCAGTTCATCCATATTGCGACAACATTACGGTATCTGTAAACGCAACGGTATCTATCTGGTTACGGTAAGCTGTTCCTTAGCGACAGTGTCTTTAGCTCTTGTCCCATGGAGCTACGGCTCTCGTTCAGAGAACGCTTGTGGATTACGGTATCGGCACCTACTCCTTCCATTGTACTTGTGCTCATTGCGTGTCGTACAAAAAGACAAAAATGCGCAATGGCTAGGTTACGGTCAATTTAGTTTCATTCACAAACAAATTTCAGCAACAAAAAAATGCTTCTTCCCGAACTGAACAACACGGGTTTAACTGGAAAAAAACCCCGGTTCAAAATAAGTGAACTCCTGTCGTGTCGGAATTCTCGATTGCCCTTGGACTCCACCGATTAGACACCCTTCAGGAGCCCTTGGAATTGAGAACGGACTATATTCCTCTTGTATGAAGTCCCTAATGACACTTGTGCGACCTCGGCTGCAAGCGACCGACGAGACTCGATGCTCACCATCTGGCGTCGACGATCGCTAATCAATAATTATCCACGGGACGAGGAGCTTCATCGAGGTTGTTGGCGGGCAGCCGATTAGATACATATCGATTGATCACTGACAATACAATCTTTGCTGCCGATAAACCCATTTATGACCCATTACGTCTCACTTCTGATCTCCGATGTCGTCCGCCCTTCAACAACGAACTACTAACTCTTCCGACCGAAGTGACAGTGCATTAAAGGTCACCTACAAACTCCCATATATCAGATCTCTCAATTTCAATGAATATTTGCATGTCGGAACCAATCTCGTCTTCCAGGATAGTGTTAAGACTCAGGATTACGTCATCGATGTCGAGCGGCAGCGCTAATTGCGAGCTACCGTATTCCCCCAACGACGCGAATAAACACGAACCACTTAGAAAAACATAGATTCTCACCGCATCTAGCCTGGTTAACTAACTAATCGAGGTAATCATTCAGGCAAACATTGTAAATGGGGTTACGGTAATTGGAATCGTGCGGACGGATTCGTTGAGTTACGGTAGGAAGAGTTACATGAGGGTAAGATGAGGCGACTCCCTTACCAATGTAAATAGGCAGTTTCTTTTCCTGAGACGAATATCAAGACATTTCCATGGTTAAGCTCAGATTAACAAGATCCAACTAGCATAATCCAAAAATATCCGGGCAGATTACGGATAGTATGGGTCAACGGGGTTGGAAATATTTAGGTCAGATGAGCGCCGGATTGGGGCCAGATGATCTCGGAAGCTCTGAGCTAATAATTTGAAGGCGAGGCAGAAATTTCGTAATTGAAAAAAACTATCCCTAAATAAACCAAATTTTGAGGAATTCTGAAAATCTTACCGTATCCGTGTTAAATGTTTCTGGAGGTCTTCGTTAGAGTCGCTAATGAAATTAAAGTTATTCCATCAAAATTTTCAGGTGAAGTGAGCCTAAAAAACTTGCAGTTTATACTCCAACTGAAAGAACCTCATTATTCAGCCAAAAACTTAGCGATATGTCTCTAAATTGTCCCTTTAAGAATTATTATAAGCTATTCCAAGAATTCTAGATAGTATTTCAGTTAGTTAACAGTTCTCCATCGACTTCTTAACGAAACATTCTTCCTCTCTCCGAAAAACCGGAAAATTTCTCCTTTTCATTCCTTCTCATTAACTTCATTCTGTGAAGACTTACAGAGAAAAATGTGTCGACTTCCTTTCAACTGTATGAATCCTATCACTTCCGCCACATTCTCGAAAAACCGATTGATCTGTCGGGATCGAATGAGGCGAGATTTTGTAAGCTCCGAGTTGCAATGTAACCATGCTTTCTATTTCTTCTACTGAGGCGTTGAACTCACTCTTAAAGTTATACTGTGGTTTTTTCCTCATCTTCCAACACTCTAATTGTCAGAGTCGTTGATCCTGGGGTCCTTAGGTTGCCAACCCACACCTAATTTTCGCAAATCCGCCGGAGTTTCGAGAATACATTCATTAACGCTTCCTCTCAACGATTCCTCATGGAATCTGGAGAGGAGGAAGTTTCTCCTGAGCTTTTTCCATGTGAAGCTTTGGCGCTGCGAAATCGACGAGGTCGATCGCTGCATTGGCTGATGTTGGTCGGCCACCATCTGGCCCTCCACACTAGCGCCTATGAAACGTTTGACTGATGGATGTCTTTTGTCAAAACGAAATAAAATCGATGAGTATCAGTATTCATAGCTGAATACATAGCCGTTAGGATCAGTTAAGGTCCCATCGTTGTGTTCCACTCCTAATTGTCATCGCTTCATCCATTAGATCACCGATGAGTTCATTTCGCAGATTTCTTGCTATGAATTCCAGGGGACCAAAGGAATTTTCGGTAAAGTTACGGTCACAGCCTATCCACAGCATTGATGCACATCTCAAACGTCCTCGTCAACGTATTGTAAGGCGGCAGAGATTCCGGATTGAAATTCAACCACATAAAAACAACATAAAAGTCAAGGACATCGAATTCATTGAAGTTCGTGTGTAAGACGTAAAATTACAGGCATTATAGAGTTCCGTAGCGGTCATTTAAGTTCAAGTCGGTCAACGTGGTGGAAGACGGACGTCGGCCCGCAGATTGTCATGATTGTCCGTTGTTCCGAAAATGGCTACGACAGGTGGTGGACGGCATGCTGGCTGCGGTGTGTATGTGTGTGTGTGTGCTAAAGTGCTTACGCTTTATTTGCGATTTAATAGAGGGTTGCAGCTAATTCCTGGATTCAAAGGCGGTTTCTAAGCAGCGGAAAAATATTGGGAATATGATATATTTACAATAAAAATAATTAAAATATACTGAAAGTAGAAAATTCTGGAAATAGAATTCTGAAAATAGAAAAAATCATGTGCTCAAATACATTCGACAATTTTCTATAGTGATACACACTGCCTCCAGCAGTCTTGCCATATTCAAAAACGGAAATGTCCCCGAAATCCCTATGGTTTAGTCCTTAAAATTCTTTTTTTTTTTTGCTTTTTTACTATTTTCTTTCGAACTGACGCAATGATACCTGCAAAAAAATCATCCAGCAAAAAATATATTTCATGTTTCTATGCAATTATTGTAGTTGAACCTCGAAGCATTCTCTTCGAAGCTAATTTTGTTAAATTTCCTGCATACTCCTAATTTTCTTAAGCCAACATCGTTTTTATGCAACTTTCTAGAAATCAGATTTTTTTTAAAGATTAATGTACACAATGGCAGAGAATCACATTCACAACCGCAGCCACTAATTCTGCGTTCGAAGAATCGTTCCAGAGCGAAACTATGTAGCTGGATCTCATACACCTATTTCTCATTTTAAAACAATCTAGCGACCACATGTTTTCTGGGTTGAAAGAAGAAAAAATCCTCAAATTTCTCAAACTTTTTTCTAGAAAAAACCAGCGTTAAAACCATGGTATTCGTTTTCTTTCCAGGGTTCCATCAATCCCTCAAAATATTTTATGCGCTTCTAACAACAGTAACTTCATTTATTTGAAAATGCGCGTAAAACTTCTGAATCCATGAAGAATCCCTGAATCGTTAAAGCATTAAGAACTTAACATCTACTGAAAATGTTCCAAAATCTCAAGGAGTCGACGACTCCGCTGTTGTTTCTGCTTCGGTAGGCGCTCAAAATCTTTTTGAAGCTTGAATGATTTGATTATTCGTGCGGTTCACATTGAGGCACTGGATCAAAATGCTGGTGCTGAGTCAATTGAAAATCCTGACTTATACTTATTTCCTTAATTACTAAAATCCCAAACTATTCTTACACATCAGCTGTTAACGAACTCATCAACCAGGAATTTCCGGTGATTTTTTCAATAATTTTCTTCCAATATATGTACATGAGTTTCTCCTGAAATCTCCGGGTTTTCTTCACCTAAGAACTCCTGTCTCCAAGTTAGATTTCCTTTGATTTCCTGTAGACTATTGACCACATATCGCTGACCTCACGATTCTGATTCTATTAGTCAGGAACTCTTCAACATATCCTCGTTGAGCCCCCGGTATTGTTCACCGCTGCGCGGAGTGACCCCTAGCGTCGATGGATCTCGTCTGCTGGACGACGCGACGAGAGCTCTAAAAGGCGCGCTTGACCCCTCCCATCTCCACTGGCTGCCCTCGCCCTCGTCCTCCTCCTCCTCCGCCCATTCGGTTTTTCCTTAACTGCTCCTCTCTCACGGGCACCACCTCCGTAGGAAATGCTCGCGCCGTCGTCTTACGCCGGCTCACAGGACGCCAACTATCCGCCGTTATCACAGGTATTGTTACTTGTCGCCTTGTTGCATGGTTACTGTATTTGGCAAGTTCGTTGCGAGAGTCGTTTGACAATCATCGCTACATCATCGGTTCGCGAGATCTTCTTTTCCTAGTGATTGGCTTTTTTCACCTACAATGTTCTCCTCCTGTGATTAAGCTTCCTCATGAAAATTTTTATCTCTTCCCGTAATCAGTGTTGTTCTATTTGCACAATCTTACACCCACGCTGCAAATACTGTACCGTGCGAAAAATTAAAAGTCAAATCTCTTGTCTCAATCGAAGTCGAAGTAATCGAAATATTATATATTTGACCGAATCAAACAGCGCTTAACTACTTAGTCAAGCACTTAAATATTGAAATATCTAAAAAGTCAAAAGTGCTATTGAGGGTAAATAAATCCAAAACCTAAACTCACAGCAGGACCCGAGTTATCCGCCATTATCACTGGTATATTGTCATTTGTCACCTCGTCGTATGGTTACAGTATTCGGTTGAAAACACTGTTCCAGTGGTGAAATTCTGTTAAATCCCTGTGCTCTTTCGATCCTAAGATCGCCTTTGAGGCCTACCACTTCACTCAGAATCTTATCTAGATCGTAATCCTTCGCTTCATTTTCCTCTTTCTGGAATATCCGCAAAAATCTTGACGTTCACGTAGAAAAAGACTTTTTTTATTTGGAAATGATAATTCACGGTTTTCATTCAAGGATACACTTATTTGCACTCAGTTATGCAATTATCCTATATTCTCTTTATTCTTTTAATAAGTTTAATCATAGTTTTCCGTGAAAACCATATTCTATGAAATTTGATTTTTTTGTATTTCAAAAATTCCCCGGAATTTCAATAGTACTTTGCTCGGCCAGCTTTTTTTTTCGCTATTGTTCAAACACATCCTACTTTTACGCGTTGTTCACTCATACGTCAAGTCTACAGGGTATTTTAGCCTACGGTATCGTAAATTTTGTGCAACAGCGCTTCGTTGCGTTTCTTAAAGTTGCGAATTCCACGGGGCTGCTGTTGCTAGTGAAATGCAGAAATGAAACTGTCCTACCGTATCCATTTGAAATCACACCGCGCACACTAAATATGAATATTGATCAACTAAGTTTCTGTTTACCTTATTACTCCATTACTTATCAGTTACCAGCTGACTTCTCGTATCAAAACACACTCGCGCTACCGTATCCTCGCCGCCGCCGCCGCGTTGTGATCTCGTTTCTTTGTCTAGTAGTGCATGATGCACTGCACTGCGTGCACATCGCGTGAACCTCGCCGCTTGACACGATGGTGCTATTAATCGATCAATAATGCCACATTTAACCCCACATCCACATACGTAATGAACTGACCGAGAGGATTACGTCGGTTTTATCGTCAAATTCGAATTCGACCTTATTTGTATATTTATGTATTTATTCTAAGGACTCATCTGCCGGAGAAATCTTTCTATTCGAGAAATTTCTTAATCTTCTATAACAGAATGATGGAATCACAACGGCAAATATCGATTTCCGCAGCGAATTTAAATTTCTTCGAATTTCCCTCCGAATGAAAAAAAAACAAAACACTGAACGAATGACTCGTCAACAAAGTCAACAAATGACAACAACGGCTACAGCAAAGATGAGCGCTCTTTTTAGGCTCGGAATCTAAAATTAGAAACCAGAAGCTGCAGATGAAATCCATCAAAAATCCACAAATCCACGGAAAAAAAACCAAATTTTCTGGACGAAAATCATGTTTGAGAACAATATTAGAGCGAAAATAATGTCGTTCCACTAGGCAGAGTTCTCAAGTGATTCCACATGAGAAAAAAATCCCATGTTATTGGAAGAACACTATGGAAAAATGTAGCTTTGATGAACTGGTTTGTATATTTCACCGATTCATGTTGTAAAATATAAGAGACGGTTTTTTTTTCTAGAAACTTTATGAACTTTTCCTTAAAATAACCTTTGAATAGCTCAGAGGTAGGTTGTCCGCCGTTAGAGAAATAATCCATAAAGTTTTCTTGTGCATTTTATTCAAGCACTACCCTTTACCCTCTCGTTATTTCGACAAAAAAAAGGAAACGCAGAACAATTCTTGACATAGCCATAGTATCCTATGACTGTTCCATAAGTTTCTCCTGACAGAATCATTTCTTTGTCACCCTCTGCCTATTTCGAGCATTTCTTAAGTTTTTTTTTAACATAAAGAACAAAAAAAACACTCACAATCCGTGCTGCCTAAGCGAAGCAATGGAAAAGTAAAATCCTGGGCAACGGAGGTTCGTTAATGATACGGCAGCTAACGTCGTTAGCGCATCTGAAACACGGAAACACATCAACATCAGGAATGAAGGATTTCGATTACTATCCACAGAAAAAAAAATCAAAAATTTCGATTACTATCCACGGAAAAAATGTAATTAGGGGGAGCGAAACTCAGTCGCGCTCTTATTTCTGGAAGTAAATAACTAGATCAGTCGAAGCACTAAGACCGAAGCATTAGCCTTAGAGGACTTATGAATGCGAGCTACTAAGGGAGGAAAAAAAGTTAGAGCATCCAGAAATAAGAGCGCGACTGAGTGGCCCCATATCGCAGATCACGTTTTGAAGGATACCATCTAATCTCCCACTTTTTGGTTTGATTTTAATGAAAGAAGAAAAATAAATAGAAAAAATAATAAAAAAAAATAGTAGGACAAAAGAAACGCATAGAACATGTGTCACCCACCGAGATAATCCAATATAAGAAGGATTGTCTACCGACCGGCGGATGTTTTGACCCAACGGGTTTTTTCCACGTTGCGCCACTTTTTCAGTCTGTAAGCGCTTGAAAAGAGGTGATTGTGCAACCGCACAAAAAGTCTTGGAAACACGGTATAAATCAGTACAGTACTTCACGAAGAGTGTAGGAATGCGGGTTAGTGAATTAGGAAGAGGAAGTTAGGAAGGTCTTATGAGGAAAACAATGGGACATCATCAGCGATGGGTAAGAAATGTGAGCGGACTGGTCATACAGTTGTTACCACAATCGATTCCTGGTAATCTCAGTGTTTATTTTTTAAAGTCAGGCTGAATTAAACAAAGACCTGAGATTTCTGGATGCTATGTCATGGTCCAGAATCGTTTGTCAATTTACCCTGAACAATCCTTGGAATATCACTTTTTACTCCAATGTTCCAGTGGTCTGCATATTGTTGAGGTTTTTTTTCTGTGATCGTACTAAATCCTTGAAATCCCGCAAATTACGGTAGCATGGAGATGTTAGTGTTGATGACAATTACTCCTACCACTAAAAGTGTGATAGATTGCCGTAGGAATATATTGAAGCTGCTAATCGATCGATTCAACTGGAACTCGTAAAGATTTACCGCTTTCCCGTTGGCGGACTACGGTACTCATTAGTCAATGTTGGAGGGAAAATCGCGAGGAGAAGAAGGAGAGCGAGGGGGAGAGAGAGAATGAGGCAACGGTTATTCGCGCCCACAAACTCCACGCTTCGGTCCTAGCACTTTTTTGTGGGACCGACATTATTAGGGGAAGCGATGCAATGTTAATTAGGTGCTATACTACAAGCTATGAAATAATTACCACCTAAATGTGTGGATCTTCTGTCGGAGTTCGTCTTTATTACACTCTTCTCATTATCCTAATTCTACATCACTCTAACCTCTACGCCACTTATTTCCTGCTGTTTGACATATGTTTTTTTTTTCGCAGAAAAGGCTCTCTTGTAGAAACTATTTCACTCCTATTTTCCTGCCGATTTCGAGTATTTCTAGAAAATTACAATTTTTTTTCTTAAGTTACGTGAGGGAAAACCCAGTCCAATGGCGGCTCCGTACGACTACTCGGCGTACTCGGCTATGGATCCACACGTGTTACAGATGGCCGATATTGGAGCAGGATACTGGGGTGCCGGTACTGTTTGTTTGTTTATTCCACTACATTTGTTTTCTAACGTACTATCCTTGAAAATAACGAGTTTTCTTCCTTCTCCAACTTTTCTTTTTGTGCTCTTTTTCCTTTCTTCTCCATCTTTTTTTTGTGCTCTTATCGATTATAATCCGTCATTCTATCTTTACGACCAAAAACGCTCTGAACGTTGTAGTTAGGCTATTTCGGAACATAAAGCATCCGTTCAGGAACCCCATCGTATGCCCCACTTGGCGGTTTGTCACACTATCCACCGCTCTCCTCCGGCACCGAAACTGACTATGCCACCGCTCCAGCTGCATATCCATCGCCGGTAGTACCGGCGGTCTCAGCGTCGAATGGTACTGGGTCATCGGATGTACTTGAGATTGGGAAGGTACGCTATAAACTCCACATATATTTACAGTACATATATGATCTCGTTACTTACACGAAAAATTTTCAGTGTTACAAAGATTTTTGATTATTTTAATGATAACTATTAATTATGGAGCCGATTAGCTCTAAAAAAATTCAAACTTCTTCAAGGTTTCGTTGTGCTTCTATTTTTTCTTTCCTTCACAGATATTAAGAATTTCATCACTGAAGAACGGATACGGCTCCATTTTCTTCCATTGTTTTTTTTTTAAATGACCATGGAATTTAATTTTGTGTTTGCTTACAATAACACAAAATGCATTTAAAAGAGAAATTATCACATAGAGAATCGTTACTTTGGAGAAGTAAAATTCGGTTGTATTTGTGAACTGTTTGTCATTCTAAACCGAATTAGACAATTTCTAGGAATATTTTGACGCTTCACAACTTTACAGGTTTCTTCTGGCTCCTGCCAATATTCTTAACTTCTTCTTTACTATATTTTCTTCTGTAAATTTCCCTTTCTTTTTTTTTGAGATTATGACCAGCCGGACTCGTTATTGCACCTGTTTGCCATGACAGAAGTAAAGAATACATTGCTTCTAAGCCACATGATATATTCCACAATTCTAGGATTGTTGGTATTGTATGAATTAGTTTTTATGATTTCATATTGACTACTCCCGCTTCTTGTTAAAGCTCAGCTTTTCTGAAAGATAAATACCTGGCTGTCAGAGGAGCTCTTTTTATTTTCACTTTGTTTCGTTTGAACATTTGGATCGTGGTGAAATAATGACTCGATCCATACACTCTTTCTTGAGGATTGAATATGCGAAATTCTCATTGAGGATTTTCTGTTTTTCCGTGCTATTAGTTTTTCTACAGTATTCAGAACATTCATTACATTCCTTAAAGATAGAACTCCCTTAGGTTACTTGACCAAGATAGCTCTGGATTTTACATGTAGTTACGAATTGTGCGATCTTCTCCTTTTTATATTTTATGGTTTATCACATTTTGTAGTTTTCGGTACCGATGTAGTTAGTGTGCCTGTGCACAACTATTATTTAAGGACCATAATAGTTTTACTTCTTTCCTTTTGTACAAGATGAAAAAATTCAATGTGTAAAATTAACTGCTGAATCATTAATGCCGAAAAATGGGAATATAAACAGGTGGAGGAGGGGAATTATCAGGTTTAATTGTCAATAAATCTAACCATTATCATAGATTTGGAGTTCTTTTTTTAATTGTTAAACCTTGGCGTGTAACTGCACCAAGAATACTCGAAAAATTCGTTCAGTACTAATTTTTCAAGATATCTCTCAAAAACCTTTTCTTTTAGTCCAACGTGCAATCCTATGTCACCTCAACTTCAAACCCTGCCGTATCGAGTGATGCCCTCACGGCTATGTACCAGCCTCCTACTGTTTGGCCTGGATATACAGGATACATGGTAAGTGTTTCTCTTCATTTTCATTTGTTTTGCATTTATCTATGCGTATCGATTAAATTGTGGGTAATGAACGTCGAAAAGCGACCAGTCTAAGTCAAAAGAGGTTGCCGCTACGGTTTCTCGTCGAAATAGTCTCACTTTACGCACTCCCCTCTGATTAGAGCGACTTAAGTACGTAATTTCGCGTTTGACACGCCGCCGCACGATGTGGATGACGAGCAATGGAGAAGCGATGACTATCTTGATCGCTCAATTGTGTGTCCGGCTCATTCACAAGGTTTCCACTGGTCTGACTCATTGCTGAGGGACCGATGAACTGCCTCAACTGGCCATCTGTTAGCTGTCATTTCACTGTGGAAAGAGGCTCGTAAACGATTCGATCATTTGTTGGCGGGACCAGTTGACATTGAAGATCGTGTGGAATTCACTGTCATGGCGTGTTGTTTAGTAATTAGATCGATGAAGAAAACACAGCAGCAGCATAACAATACAAAACTTTCACTATTTAGTAAATAATAGTGATCGAAAACTAAACAAACAATCGATGACAAAAGAAGAGCATGTCTTTGGATAAAAGAAATGCTGACACTTTCAAATTTCTTGAAGATTCTAAGTTTTTTTAAGACCTAATGTTGTCAATGTCTTGTCTGTCCTGAGGATTTGCGAATCCGGGCGCCTTCAGTATTCTGTATTCACGTCCTCAGCGCTTCCTATTCATAAATTGTTGAAGTATTTTGTTTTAAGATAGGTCCATTGCTACGTACGTGATGTACGCGAAGCGTTTTGAAAATCATTTTAAGCTTTTAAGTATAAATTGTTTGAATTTATGGAATTATTAATTATTTTAATTCCTTATTAGGATGTTTAACACTTCTTGTTTAAGTGATGACATCATCTTTCATACCCTCAGTTTTAATCACTTGAAAATTTTGCGGCAGTACACAGAAGATTTTCCTGAATTTCCACTTTTACAGCCTCCCGACGAGAAAGCGGCGACGACACCTGGTGCCTCCAGTGCGTACCCGACGCTACCGTTGCCGTATCCCTTTCCGGATGGCTCGGATCTTAATCATGCCTCGTTCTATCCCACTCAGGTACCAATTTCACCTTTCGAAGTGTTTATTCGTGCACGTTCCAAGCGAAGTTCTCGTTTATTTGATTGCATAGTGATGATCGTAGTGGTGTAGGGATGGGGTGTTGAATAACAGTATAGATGGAGTGGTTCGGTTGAAAGGGTCTGGGTCAACGCATCAAAGCGGTGCCGTCGCGTCTCGGGCGATGATCAGCGTATAAACAGGGTCTTGTAAATCATAATCCGCCCTTCGAAAGAGAGAAAGAACGGCCTTGACGCGACACGCCCCGTCTGCAAAGACAATGGCGCGTGGAGCACACACACACACGCACACAACGATAGAAGCGATGAAGACTCACTGGATATGTGATGTCGACGGCGGGGATACGGTGCAAAATGAGGATCGACGGCACAAAAGGCAATCGCGATCCTTTTTTTCTTCGGTATTCTGTGAGGACAAATATTGGTTTCGGATCGACATGATTTGAATGTGCCGAGGTTTTTATGCGGTTGAGGGATGTTCGGTAGCATTGAGAAGGGGAGACGGTCAGGGTGCAATTGATTTATAGAGTCCTTCATGCGTTATCATTGCGGCCTCGCTGTCCTTTTCATGTGCACTAAGGTAATATTTAACCCCTAGGCATTGAGCAGTAAGTAAGAACGAAATGGTACCACTCACGACTAACATAAGAAGGGAAAGTTTTTAAAGAAATAATTAGCGGCACTGATGTACGTGCTATTTTTGAAGGTTTTCTCCAATCAGTTAAAGAATTCTAAATGCTTTGGCGGTATTGTGTAGCAAATAAAAACTACTTATAACACGTCTTCGGTTTTTATGACAACTTGCTAGTATTTCGGGACATTTCTGTGGTAGTCCGGACGTCTACATAAGCACTTCTTTGTTCCATTTTGTTCCAATTTTTGTTTTTTTTCTTCTGTAAAGAATTTTGTTGCGCTCATTTTTAAAAAGTAGTTAGCAATTTGTGACAAGTACAAGGCCGATAGCGCCACTGAGGAACATCTGCGCGTCCGACTCCCATTGTCTTGCAAATCCACACTCTCCCAACGCAACGCACAGTTCGGAGCGTGAATGGCCTCGTTTTTGACGATCCTCTTCATTTCTAACGAGCAACATTGACTAAATTAACAGTGATTCATATGTAGATGAGGGGATTGGGCGAATGGGGTGACGGGAGGAGGTGAAAGTTCCGTAGAATAGCCACGAAGACTTTCGTTTTCTAGGATGAATGGAAATATGGTGGATATGACCAGACTTAAAACAATTATGCCCCTAGGAAGAGTTACTGTATGTGGTATTGTTGAGGCTTTTCTTTTGAAACTGTTCAGCGTACTCCCTCACTTGTTTATCACCTCTTTCGTCTGTTTCGACTCTTCTCATTGACTACTAAGGCTACGGTAGGGCTGATAACCACTAGCGCCACCATTACGGTGGTGTGACTGATTGATGTCACACTGGGGCAGCAAAAACTCCAAACTTACTTCTGACCCTGGACTGGTATTGAAACGATGATGTAACCCATGACTTTTGTGTCCTTCCAATGGACGCTCCAATGTTTGTGTGTTTTCGAGGAATTTGTGATTAGAAAAACTAAGTATAATACCAAATTGTTCCTTGAATACTATTTATCGTCTGCAACAGCCTTTTCCGTATATGCTATAAAGAAGTGCTGTATTTACACGATATTTTTGATTGTTACTCTTTATTGCTGAAAGGGAAGTTCTTAGAAGAATTCCACAATTCCACGAGCAATTACAGATTTGTAGTGTTGCCAATATTTTTTGCTTCTGGTGTAGATTCAAAGTCAATAATCAAAGTTTCAGTCAACGCTTTCCGACACACCATCATCGACAGATACCGGCTATGCATCGCATTGTCTACCACCGGCTCAAGTCTCCCCTGCACCTGGACATTTTGACTACTCCGTAATGCAACAGGTCCCATCTGGTTCTAGTCTCAGGTGAGGTTGATTGTCACCCACTGTGAGAATTTACGGTGAAAACGTTGAGCACTTTGCAGTTCGCTGCCCATTCGACCCTCGTCGAAGCGGAAAACGAAGGTCCGAGGAGAATCTGACGACGACACGAGATCTGGAGATGAGCGAGATGTCGATCGACGATCTGCGAACAACGCAAGAGAACGGTAAGGGGATCGTTCTGTTGTCGATTGTTTATTGTTTAGTTGTTTATTGATCGATTTCCGCTATTCTTTTGTGGTGAACTCGTTCACGCCATAGTGGTGTTTATATTCTCTTGCCATTCGGTCATCCATCCGTTTGATTACGAGATTAGATTCTCGAATGGCCACGCCCATCCACTCAACGTGCACTGTATATACATAGATTGCGTAATACAAGGCGACATCGCGTGTTGTAGTGGCCTACATGGGAAGAACAGAGGAGGAGGAGAAGGAATAGGAGGAAAGGATTTGAGGGATTCATTGATTTGGAAGTTGAAAGGTAACTGGCCACATATTGTGCTGTAGGGGGTAGAAATTCAACTTTTCCGCACTCTAATATCTTGTGGACGGTTCTACTTGTGTTTACATCTCTTTGAGACCTGCTTGATTATAAATTCGGAGCATTCTGAGAATACTTTCGGTGTAGTTATCGTTTTTACCAGGGATTTTACAATTACTTGTCTTATAAGTCAAGTATGAGACGACAGAGTGTGTACGACTCGTTGTTGACCTCTTGAATGTTACCTCCAGGATCTTTGTAATATCATTTGTATCTCCAATAGTGAGTTATTTCTTTTTTTTTAAAAGACATTTCCGGAGGTTTTCTCTTCTGCGCACTATTTGAGCCATTCTTCTAAGCGCACTGGAACACCTCAAGATCTAACGAAGGGAAAACTGTGGAAACATTAGTCTTAGTAAGGTTCATTGAAGTGTTTTACTTCCCAATTAAGGAGTAAAAGAGTGACAATTTCCCGCTAAACTACGATAATCAATGATTCCACTAAGGTTCAGCCATCAACTCACTTGATTGCATTTATCACTTGAACAAATCGAATCGATCTTGTTTTTCCAATCTCTTTTTGTCTCTTATGTCACTCTTTTCCAGACCTTTTTTTTGTCTTAATTGTCGTATTTTGAATATTGTTTGTTTTGTTTACCATTTTTATTGAAGGTGTCACTAGGATTCCAGAAATTGCCTTGGGAAATAATTATAGAGCCACCTTTTCACCTATTCATCTACCGCTTGCATTTTCTTCAACGGCATGACATCCTTAGGTTAAGAGCACTTTCCCATCGATTTAAGATTCGTAATTACCGTAGAATTGTCACATGCCAATGATGATGCAATGGTTGACGTGAGTGTGTCATGACATTCAGCTGTAAATCCGTCACTCCTTAGCACAGTTCCCTTCAACATAATACGATTAACTACGACATCGTTACGTCCTGCGCGGGATTTACGGGTTTTTGTCCGCGTTTTATGGTCCGCCTGAGAACGCGGGTCTTACCGGACGATTGTGGTTGTTGTGGGTTTTTTTCTCTCCCTCTCTGGAGGGTTGAAACGCTGAACAAAAAATCCTCTTGCTGTAGACTATTGATTTTTCGTGTTGGATTGCCACCGTGAAAATTATAAAACTACCATAAAAGGATTGATGAAGTCGACTGATACTGTTTTACGGCTATTGTTACACTCGCAGGTGACATCCGTCTGTTGTGTAATGTGCGGAATGATTGCGGAAATCCAGGAAATACATTCAATTGGAAGGCGCTTAAGGATTAGTGTCAGGTCGATGAGATTTTTCAAAAAGGAGTACCACGAGCGATTATTACGAACCCATTCTTATTTCTATCTCTGTTTGTTTTTCGTGACTGTTTTTACAGTCATAAGATTTTAGAATTTGAAAATAATTCGCAAAAATCCCCGCATACAATCAAAATGCGCTCAATAGTCGGTGAGGTTGATGTGATTTTTGGAAGAATTCCAGAGAAAAGCGTGGTTTTTTTTTATATTTGATAACACGGTCAGGTTAGGTTCAATTAACCGATTGCTAAGACTTTAATTAAAGAACAGAGCGTAAGAATGGTGGCATATGGTGGGAAATTGCAAACTGCAGGTAGAAGGTTGTTACCAGCAATTGTGATACGAAGACAGGAGGCCAGAGCATGAAGAAAAAAATAGTGAGAACATTCTCGCTAAAAAGTTCATTAATTTTTTTGTATGCTTACGCTTTGCGGATTTGATTTGCAAGAGCTATATGATGGATTCTTCTTCCATAGTCATATCGTTCTTTTTTTATAGCAGAATTTCTTTTTGCAATTACAAACTTTTTGTGTAGCAATGGTACTACGGTTTCGATTTCGATGATGTTCGGATTGTTTTGAACATCGAAATCAACGAGAAAACGATTTTAATCTCAGTTATTTTTTCATGATCTTCTAGTTCGGTTCAAAAGTTCGATTAGGTTTTTTTTTTCGAGTGTTTTCTTTTTTTCGATAAGAGTTCCTCAGTCTAGGACCACAATAGCTGTTTCTCTTTGGAATGAGTTTGTGCTTACAGAGTTCGTGTGCGTGACATCAATACAGCGTTCAAAGAACTTGGTAAAATGTGTGGTCAGCACCTACCAAACGCATCCGAGAAAGCGCAAACGAAGCTCGGAATCCTACACCAAGCTGTTTCCATTATCACCGCTCTCGAGGAACAGGTACAGTAATTGCCGAGTGTTATTTTAGGGTTCTAGTGGTTTTAGTATCGTTTTGGTTCTTAAGGTGCGACAACGCAATCTCAATCCGAAAGCGGCTTGTCTAAAGCGACGATCCGAGGACGAAAAGTTGCCACCGAAGTGAGATTTCTCCCTATTTACTTCAACCTCTTTTTTTTTGCTTTTCCTTCGTTTTTTTTCGCAATCCCCTTCCTATTCTTTTGTACCCTCCTATTTTTCTTTTTTTTTTTCAGCGCACTTATGGAGCAAAAACCACACGAGTATCAAGGTCAGTACTAGCGAATCACGGATTGTTCATCATATCTACTACGGTGCGCTACCGTGCGCTCCGCAATAGCTACAATAGTGCCGACCTATTCTATATTTAACAATTCGTCGAGATGACTGGGTCCCCTCTCTTCGGATCCTGCGAGCGTGTGCTATCATCTATCATCGTCATTGATTTATCTGATCTTTGATCTTTGCTCTTCTGTGGATTTTTCTTTGTTTCACTGTGATTATGCGCGTAATACACCGTTTCTGTTGTCACTTCGATAGAAAAACTGTGGTTAGTTGGACCTGAGATTGTGCATTAACTGTTTAAAAATGCAAGTAACCTTAAGGTCAATCAGAAAAAAAAATGTTGAAAAAATAATAGCTACGGTAGGAGATCGAAATTACTCCAATTCTGCAACAAATTTTTCTCATTTTCAATGTTGTCAAAATTTTATTGAACTCCACTTTATTTTTTTTTTCATCTTCATCTGAATTATTCGACAAATCGCCTGTTATATGGAAAATATGCAAGTAATAAGATTAATATGTGTATATTTTCATATCTTCTCGTTTATTTTTTTTTGTCATTTCTCTTCATTTCTCGGCGATTCTTCTGTCTTTATTAAAGTGTCTTCATTCACATAGGTCATTTGTGTGGCATATAATATGTAACCGATCGCAGTGCACCATATTTGCTTCTATTTTTAAATAGACTGTTTGTTGTAATTTTCGATAAACTATTCATGCAGGCTATGTTTTTCTTTAGTTGAATTTTTATTTCGTGTTTGTGGATCTGTCGTCGCGCCTGTGTTTTTCTGTGGCCCGTCGAAATCCGTAAATGTTCTTGGTTTATCATCCAATACCTGCATCAATTTGTCTTCTCAAAGGAAAATGGTCTGAAAATTGTGTGATTCCACTCAATTTACTCATCAGTTTTTGAATGTGCAGTTAGCACGCCAGGGGATTTTTTGCTTTACTCTGTCAGAATCCCACTCTCCCGGCTCGATGTGCGATTTTTCGGAATCAAGTCAAATTTCGAATCAATCGGGCTCTCACAGCAAAAAGCCATATAGAAAATTTGGAAGCAAAATAATTTAGATGCGTTTCATCGGAAAACACCTTGGAAGAACTCATGCGAAATTATTGGTCGAAAAAAAATCAGGAAGGAACAGCCAATTGAAATAAAGAGATATTGAAAGAGACTAGAAGTAAAAAAGATATACAAGAAGTATTGTAGCACAAAAAATACGGCAGATTATATTATTGAACAGACAGACCTCGCTATATCAGTTGATCTAAAAAATTGACAACTCAAAAAATGCTAGTATAGACTATCATTTTGGTGGATGATAGAAGTGTGCTGTGCAATGAGTTGAGGACCAGTTCTCGCAATAATAGTAATGAATTTATCTCTCCAAACACATCGTAAATGTTAATGAATTACTTTCTGCTAATGTTTTCTTCTAGTAATTATGTGATTTTAAAAATGAATCCTTTTCTTCCTACTATGATCCACAAATGATATCACGGGGATTCTTGGGCTAATCACGGCTAGTGTTGTTGTCAGTTTATGAGCTGCAGAGATAGATGTGACAGCGTGAATCGGTGCACGCTTCGGCAAAGGCAATTACCCACTGACAGCTGAATATCTCTCATAATCGAAATCCAATTAGCGCTAGTCTCCGTGTATTCACACCGCACATACACATACATGCTCACATAGATATTTCAAAGACAATTTCTATTGGTGGGGGAAGGTGAAGAAAAAGAGAGGAACACAACTAGCCCAGAAAGGGAAACGGTAAAGAGGGTCCCGGCAGATTCTCCGCGAATGCCTCCGAGACATTACGTGTCCAGTCCAGGATATTCCATTGGATACGCGAACATACCTCGATGAGGTGCCGATCCAGTCGCTTACGGAGACGTAGAAAACCAGTCTTCTGGCCACAGAGACGCAAACAACTACACACTTATAAGGACCGAATAAATTGAAGAAATAAAAAAAAGAAAGAATGAAGAATTGAAAAAATGAAATAATATGTGAGAATCATAGACAACAACCTCCAGATAACGTCTACCTTCTTTAACCTCCAGATAACGCCTACCTTCTTTTTGTTTTGGTTTTCCCTATAATTTAGCATTCGTGGGATGTGACGAAGACATGTCTACGGATTTGAATGGGAGAGTTGATTCCATAGTACTGTTACGCCGTTAACAGAAATCCCATGCGATTATCAACATTATTAGTATCGAAGTTCCTTTCCTATAAAGAAAGTGGAAACGTGAGATTTGAAGGTTTTGCCTAGCCTCATCACAATTTAAAGGCATCACCCCACGATTCTGAGGTGGTACGGATTTCAGGTGGAGTATTCGTATAAGGGATAGTGGATTATGGAGAGGGGGGTGATTCCGTCCATTTCTTCCTAATTCCCGTAAAAAATAGCCCGGAAGATGCGACAAGCGCGCACAAGGCTGGCACGCTCCAATCGAACTCCTTGTAGAAAATAGCGTCGCCGGAACGCTCGAAGCCGTATCATCCGGGCTGTTTTTTGCGGCAATTTGGAAGAAATGGACGGAATCATCTCCCTATCCGTAATCTACTATCCCGTATACGAATACTCCACTTGAAATCCGTACGTGATCGTGTTCGTGGAGTGATGCCTTGAAATATTGATCGTCCTTGTTGCAAAGCAATCCGGCTTTTTTAACTTTTTCCTCGCTTCAACCGGCCTTCAACCGGTAATTCAGACTGCATATAATATGATATCTCTAATAATTGTGGGATTGAGAACATGTCGATCCGAATTTGTATAATTTTATTCAAAAAATTTTTGTATTAATGGTGCCACGTTCTGAATGGTGCCACAGCCGTATCCGAATCGTTTTCAATCAGTTATGGGAACTTCTGTATCTCGGAACTGGTTTCACTAAAATTTAGTGTTTCCGCACAAGAATAATTCTTCATTTTGTTGAGTTACGACGAACTGCTTAGATGAACGTAATCACAATAGTCGAAGGAGTTACTCGCCCTTACTTCACATAAATTATCCACGAGTCATATGAAGATCCAAGCAGGTTTCGCTCCCAAAAATATCCCCAAAAATAACCTGAAGCGTAGATCAATAATTGCTAAAAAGAAGTTTTTTTTCTAGGAAATTGGTGTGAACAGGCGTAAGATTGTTAGAAACAGTTGAATAGAAATTTAGACGAAGTATACACTTTTGTGTGCAAAGCGAAAAAAAAAACAAAATCTAAGAGAGAAGAAGACTGCGAAAAAATCAAAGTAGAAGGATTAAGGATACCAGGATATCTCCCTGGTACTCACTGCATAATTCAGTAGTCGACGAGTTTCAGTGTTTCATATTCATGTCTAGTACATTTGCAAAAATCATTTTTTTTCGTTCTCCGTACGATTTCAGCAATTAGGCGAGCATGCCGCTAAATACTAGTTAAATTGGGCAATTTGTTTGGGATAAGTGAACAGTTCGGGTTTTGTGGAAGCATGTAAGAAATAGAAACAATCAATTTTGTTCCGCTCTAAGTCTGTATCGAACTAAAAGCTAAGAACTAAAAAAAACTATGTTTCGAAATTTTCTTTTATTTGTGCTTTGTGTCTCGACTATTTTGTTTTAAACAGATTGTTTTTCTCCTGTTGAAATAAAAACTACTATTCCCTTACCTTATCCAATGAGGGATTAGCCTTTATCCAATTAAAATGAAGAACTATTCTTGGCTTCGAACAGCTACAGCAAGCTGCAGATGCGATTTCGTAACCAAAAGTAGGATATAGACACAGGAGGTTTTTGCAAGTTGTCGACGATTATTAGGTACCGGAGTGATACATAAACGTGTCCTCAACCCTATTAGTATAGATGTTTTATGGTGGTTAGAACACAAAAGACCAGATAATTGGAAAACAGAAAGAGGCCCATCGCTTTGCCCACTTGGATGAAATGTATTTAAGCGAGCCCGACTGATCGTTCCTCACCTTCAACATGAAAACGATACTTCTCGCTTCCGTTAGTTGCATTGTTAGTAATTTCTTACTCTACATATCTCAAAAATGTTCCTTCTAACAATCTTTTATTTCTAAATCTATTATTCATTCTATTATTATTTAAAAAATCTTAATCTTAAAAAAAATCTTAAAAAATCTTAAAATAAAATTAATCTATTATTTAGATTGCTTGTCTGGCTGTTCTGAGCTCTGGTCAAGGAGAAGGTAAGAAACAGTAATAAGAAATTGGCGATGAAAACTGACCTTTCTTACGATAGAGCAAGCGGTGAAATGCGAGACACCGGACGGGACCGAGCTGCAGAGTCACCTAGACCTCATACATGTATTCTATCTAGAACTTCGTGATATTGCAGCCAGAGGTGGAACTTATCAGAAAGTCCCGCTGGGGAAGGGAGGACAGATGTACGCGCTCGTAAGTGTGTTCACTATTTACTAGGGAGCAAGACAAATATTCGAGCGTTGTGGTAAAAAGTCACTGCAAACGACACTGATTAAAAGTATGGGAAGAAGGTCATGATCCTTAGAGTTCTACGAAGAAGTTTCGTTTGGTGAGTTATGAAGTGCATTTTAGATACGAAACAATACCCTATTCGGCATGGCTGAGAGGGAGATTAAGAAACGCTTTCTGAACCCGAGAAAATATGGTTTGTTCAGAGTTGAAGGGTACGTTCTCTTTCACGTTTAAAGTGCCTAGTTTTCAAAGTCTCCCATTGATTTGCACACAGGTGTTCTTTTTCTTTGGTCCGTCGATCATAGTGAATGCAGTCTACGAAATACCCTACCGGGGATAATTTTCATAGCTATGGTGGATGATTACTTGCGCTTAAAGGTTTTTAAATAATCTGAGGGAAAAAATAAAGATCGTATAGGTCATACTCACTATTCACACTACGTTGAGGAGAAAACGTTTGGAAATTTGTCATTATTTTCCTTTTCCAGAGTGACTTCGTGTCCTTGAGGGACTAGCCCTAACTGAAATATCTATCTAACTCATGATACATGACGGCTGTAGATCAATACCCAAAAGTTCTGGTCTGTTCTGGAATTTTTCCCAGAACTTTTTCTTCAACCCGAAGTAGACTGGGGCGGATGTAGCGCACCGGTGGTTCTGCACCCTCGTGTGTAGTTCGAAACCTTCCTAGAGCGAACCAGTCCTTCTCGATGAAATTGCATCAAACCTGTCTGGGAGGACTAAAGTACTGACTTGGTACATCAGCTATTGTTGATGTTGATAAACCTCAAACGATTCCGCAATGAAATCGGACCCGCAGGCGCGTCCGTTCATTGATCGATGCTGTATACTTTTTCCGTCGTACTTACACTTTATTATCCAGACTTATAGAGAATACAGAGATCGGCAGTCTCCTGTTGACGGCTTAACTAAACTCATGAAAACCCTCGTGTGTAGTTCGAAACCTTCGTAGAGCGAACCAATCCTTTTCGATGGAATAGCGTCCAACTTGAGTGGGAGAATTTAAGTGCTGACTTGTTATCTCAGTAAACCTCAAATAAATGCTGTATACGTTTTCCGTCGTACTTATTCACTTTATTGTCCAGACTTATAGAGAATACAGGAATCGCTACTCTCCTATTGACGACTTAGCTAAACTCTTGAAAACTAATGAGGCAGTCAAAGAACAGGTAATTCTAGTCTTTCCTACGCGGTAATATGTTGTTGGGTCCCAACTGTTTCAGATGATATATCCAAATGCTACACAATATGCGTGTACGCTGCAGGTATTCAGAAATAATTCAAGTAATGTTTGTCAGCAGAAAGTTCTGTGCATACTCGACAAAAAGTTTGTTCCTCTTTTAAGCAGCTCGTGTATTCCAACATAAAAATGTGTGTAGTTTTTTAGGGCTCCAGCGAAATATCAAATAACAGGAAAGGCATGTAACCGGGACAGAGACTGCACTTATATAAGACCCGCGGTTTGTCTAAGTCCCTTGTGCTACACATATTAAAATATATTAAGAACATCACATGAAGATGATTGTTTCATTTATGGTCAGGATAATTCTCTGCATTTTTTTTCTGAATTTGAAATGCAAAGGAACACGCAATAAACAGTACTTGCAAATTATTTCTCTGAATTTTGTTCCCTATAGTTATCAAATAGAAATGTCAAGTGGCCAAAAGGGGCAAATCCGAAAAATTCGTTCTTTTCTGCCTTCAATCGAGACCTAGATAATCAAGGGGCCAATTTGCGGCTGAAAGCTAACAATTGCGCTCTAACAAGAACTGTAAGATAGGAAAATACAAAAGTCGGAAATTTAGTCTAAGCTTTAGTTTTGTTTAAAATTTTAAGGTAGATTGGTTAGTGCCGGATTTACTGAACATCCTACACTCTACCTGGTTGATGCAACTTCTCATGGGATTTTTCAGCAGTAAATGACCGCCATAAGGAATATTCTTTAATGGTGGTTTATATGAAAGTATAGCTTTGTCTGTATTAGGCTGGACAGAAAGTTCTGTCACCCATTTTTCGAAGCTTCCAGAACTTTCCATGTTTGTTTGTTCCAGAAGTTTTGGGCGAAACCCATGTTGCACCATGTTTCAGTTCTAGAACATTCTCGAAGCTTCTCCACAATAAGTATATTTAGCCCTACGCTGATCCGCATTTGACACCGATTTTTACAGTAAACAGTGTTGTTGCTACAGTATGTGAGTTGATGGGACAGAGTTATGTGGTCTGCGTGAATCGCTACACTTCCGACACAAATCAATTGCCTAATGACAGCAAAATTCCTCTCATAATCGAAATCCAAAAAGTGCATTTTCCCCGAATTCATATCGCATACAAATACATGCTCACAAAGATATCTCACGCACATTTTTCCGTCAGCTGAAAAAAAAGAATACAATTTCTTATGCATAGTAGTTTAATTGTGAGCATGGAATAAAATCTTAAGGGAAACAGAAGGTGACTTATCAAACTCCTAAGTAGATCTGTACAAATATGCTAAAATAGCTAGGCATTGGGGAGTAGAGTTGATGCGGAGATTCTTCCCTTTTGAATTTTCAGATTCATCCAGAATCCGAGATTTCCGTGAATTTCATACCACAAAAGAAACAACTACGATTATAAATGCAGAAGATTGCGTAGTCAACACAGTCAACGACAAGGAAATTCGAAACAGACTCTCCGCGAGCAAGCTGAGGTTACTACAGAAGGGAGAATTTGCCGGATTCACAAGCTTTAATGCTTGCTGGATGCCCTTTATTAAGATTTAACTGATACAAAATCTGAGCAAGTTGTTTGCCACTATTTCTGCTCTCACCCTCTCAATTCTGATAATCCTAACTTGGAAACGACTGAACCTTCGCGGCTTGTGTGTAGTTCCCGTCATAGCAGTAGAATGAGATTCCTGTTTTATGTTTCGCCTTCATTTTGCATTACATTACATACATGCATACATCTAAGCTAAATAATCAAAGCTAGGCATATATGGCCACATATGCATAGAATAAATTGGCAAAAGGCGCTGAGTGAGCTTTCGATTAAAGCACTCCTTATTTCCACCACATTCCCTTTCTTCATGTCGCGCGACTTTTCACCTGCTCTACGTCGCACCCCCTTCTATAGGAATCTGGTGACAATCAACTGATTGAAGAATATTGGATTTCCTCCAGCAGAGCAAAAGCTGACGGAAGAACTTTATTCTCTATCATTACTTGATGCAGCCTCTTCGAGCTAACTAGAAAATGGATTCGATGAGAAGGATTTTCTCAAATTCACTTTTCATTTCATTCACCATTTAGGATTTCATGTAAAGACAACACATACGATCTGTGGAAAAAAATAAAGGTATATTATCACACTCTTACCCTTTTAATGAGTACTTATTTATTGTGACGAACATTACTATAAATCATGTATAAATCATATAAAGGGAATGGTTGTCTTAATACTGTCACTTCTCCTTGATGTAGCACAAGGGATATTTACAGGTCGCTGGAGTCACATAGTCACAGTCTTCATCATGTCCAATTCTACATTTTTGCTTGTCTCCTATTTTTTCTATATCAAAATCATCAGGAGCCCTGAAAAAAGCCAATCAAGTCGAAATACACGAACTATATAGTACAGATACATACTTTTTGTCAAACAGGCAGACACCTTTCACGAGACATTTAGATTTCTTTTCAATGCCTTTGACCCAGCAGCCATAGCGTGTTGCTTCTGGATATATCATCTAAAATAAAAAAGTGGAAATTTTATCCTTCCGGTACGACAAGTAATATGACGAAAAATAATTGCATAACCTGTTTCAAAACTGTCCTGTTGCTTCTAATAAGAGCTGCCAAAGCGTACACAGAAGTGAATGTAGGGTGTCTACTGTCGAGTATACTAAACGGTATTGATTTTGCATGTTGCGAGTGTCCCTCCATGGCAAAGGGAGGAGAAAATAGTTGGCACGAAATGATAGAAGAGCTTATAGCTACTAGTACTGCTATTAGTCCCTTGGTTGTGACAGGAAGAAAAAGGAGAATTGTAAGAATAAGAAAAATTGTACTGCGATTATAAACTCTTCTTGGATAGGTTGCTTCTGAATGAAGGATAGGAGTCTGATATTCTGCTCCTCGAGGGAAGAATATCAATATGATGCAAAGCATCGCCGTTTTTATGAGCTTTATCATTTTTTTTCGCAAACCCGTGCTTATTATTAAACCAGTCTGAACGTCCGGCTAAAGCCGGACTTCAGACTTTCTGTGGTGCTTGCTTCGCTCGCTTCACTGATCAACGAAAATTGTTATTAGCGCCGTTTTCTTGAAACTGGAGTCGTGCATCTCCACCAATCTTTCTTCTTTTTTATGTTATAACTAAAAGCGAAAGATTTCATATTCTTCTTTTTAACCGCGTCAGTCCTAGATTTGGAGAACATTCGAACTTCAGCTTCAAACACTTCTTATCAATATATTATAAACAAAATTTGAAAGTATCACAAGAAATATGGGTTTTCCTCCTGTTTTCCCCAAACAGTTATCAAAGGATGATGTTCTGACATAAAATGACGTGAAAGACATCATCCTACTGACAAAGATAATGTTCCACGTCAGATCACGTAAACATCTTGCTACTATTTAAGCAGCCGTTTGCATGCGTGTTTCCATTTTCTAAGAACGGTATGCTACAAACTTGAGACGAACGAAGATGGAAGGTGAAGTCATAAAAGTGAAGAGCAAAGCGCCCAGTGGTCACGGCTATAAAACGGCTGCAACCACTTATCTTTTGCGTCATGCACACTATGTTATTGCGCACCAATGACCGGGTACTCCGACGCCGGTAGATCCGTCGCACCCCCTTCTATAGATATCTGGCGCCGGTGCACGAATCCGACGCTGGTAAACCCGTCCCATCCCATATTATGGCTATTCGGCGCCGGCCCTCCAATCTGACGCCGTTGGACCCGTTGCACCCCTTTCTGTAGGTATCTGGCGCCTGTGGATCCGTCGCGCCCGCTTCTATAGGTATCTGGCGCCAGTGGACCCGTCGCGCCCCCTTCTATAGGTACCTGACGCCGGCGCACCAATCCGACACCGCGGGACCCGTCGCAATCCATTTCATAGCTATCTGACCCCAGCGCACCAACCCGACGCCGGGTGGTCCCGTCGCACCCCCTTTTTCGAATTTCGTGACACACAGACAAACACACACACACACGGACTAAGTTCGTTATTATATATCATGATGGTCTTGTTAACCATTGAATTGTATGTGGTATTAGTCTCTTTTCTCTCGAAAACACAAAAATAATGGACTTCAAGAGAACGACTTCAAAATGATATCGCAAGGCCATTGAAGAAAGAAAGGAAAAATTTACCTTCCCACAGCCAACGTATAACCTCGAAAACAAACAAACGAATTCACATATCACAGCTGCCCCAGAGCGGTTTTATTTCGTTTCGATGAAAATTTGTTTTTAAGGGTTTTGAGAGTGTTAAAAAATGTTCGGGAGAAAAGCAACTATCTTGTATTAAAAGGCATAATATAACCCAGAAAAAGTAAAAAAACAAAAAAAAACCAGATAACGTTTGTTCGCTCGATAGGTGTGCTCCATAGATCAAGGTGATCCCCTCTGATAGTTGTAGAAAATCAAAAGATCGAAAGATCGATCAAAAATCCCCAATGTCCGTAAAGTGCGGCGTTGTATTGCTGTGTTTATTTTTGTCTCCTACATAAAAAAAACAGCAGAACCGCCGCTCTGTAAGTGTTTGGTCGTAACACTAGCACGACTTCGTTCTCGAACTCAAAGCCATCGATGGTGCCATGCAGCTACGCATCCCCTAATTTGTGCGCGCTTAAACCCAGCTACATTCTTAAAACTTGGGAAAATTTTGAAAGCTCGGTCTAGGTGAGTTGTTCTACTCTTCTTTGTATATGAAACATACACAAACTCGCAAAAGCATAGATATATCAACAAAAATTTCCAGTGTTCTACAAATAAGTAAATGGATTACACAGAAAAATCACTGGCCAGGTATGAGAGCACGTAAAACAGAATGGTCAGGGAGAGGATGCGTAAGCGAATTAAAAATCATTCTCAGAGTAGTGAAAAAAGGTCGATGGTGAATATATTTAAGAGGACAAATAATAAGTTAGGGCGAAGGTGTGACGGGTGTTACGCAATCGGTTAGAGGTCCGCTGTAGCCACATGGTCGATGGTTCGAAACCGCCCTGGTGGACACCAAGCCTTTCATCCCTCCGAGGTCGATAACTTGGTACCAGACTTGTGTGGGAGGATAAAAACACTGCCTTGATCATCGGCGGCCCCCTCAAGTCATTGTATAGGAAAATACGCATTGTAAAATCCCCAGCGATTACGGATTGCACGAAAACGCGTTGGCGTATTAAAAGTGATATGATATGCCAGTGACTTTATCTTTTTCATAATTAGTTATATTATGTTCCAAAACTAATGCTAGATAGAACGTACCGTTGAAATTTTATTAATGGCTCCGATGGAGCAGTGGAATTAGGCTTCAAGGCAACACGAGCTTTTTTCTGGAGGGATTTCGTGAAGAGCTAAAGTGTTGTATGTTACTAGTCAAAAATAACTATTCCATGTAAATATGCTCGAAAACACTTGAGAAAAGAGGTTACTGCAGTCATTTATCAAATTCGTGTCAAATACTTGTTCCAAATTGCAAGAAGCAGAAAAAAAAAAGTTAGTTACTACTCACAAGACCATACATTTTTCCTCCTGGGCCCAAATACACTTTCTGGTATTCTCGACCTAGAGCCGCATTAAAACGAAGTTCTCTCCAGAAGATACTCAGCTGACGGAAGTGTTCTTCCCGATTCAATATTTTGCATTTTTTCTCTAAAGTATTCGATAGTAGTAGGTGTATAATCGTAAGAGCCGGTTTCTCCAACTAGGAACTTTTCATATCGTCTGCTTACCAGAATTTTGACCAGCAATCAGAAGAAACACATGGGTCACCTAGAAAAAGGATTAGTATAAAAAGTTACATAAAAGAAAACTCTAAGGCTCAAAATTATTGAAAATGTAACTAACGAAGACGACGATAAGCAGCGCTTGCATTTCGACGGTGAGAAAGACCAGTCGAGGTCGCTTAAATACTATTCGTCCTTGTTGCAAAGCGATCCGGCTTTTTTAAAATTTTTCTCACTTCGACCGGCCTTCAACCGGTAATCCAGACTGCATATAGTATGATATCTGTAATAATCGTAGGATTGAGGACACATCGACCCAAATTTTTATGATTTTACTAAAACATAAAGTATTAGCGCGTTCCGAATGGTGTCACAGCAGTAGCCGAAACGTTTTCAATCAGCAAAACTACTTCTTCTGGAACTTCTGTATCTCAGAACTGGTTTCACTAAAATTTAGTGTTTCCGCATAAGAATAATTTTTCATTTTGTTGAGTTACAACGAACTGCTTAGATGAACGTAATCACAATAGTCGAAGGAGAAACTCGCCCTTGCTTCACATAGATTATCCATGAGTCAGGTGAAGATCCAAACAGATTCGAACCCTCTCTCTTTAGCGCTCATGGAATCTGATTATTATCTTTTACTTATCAAAGTCTCAACATCCGTCGTCACATCGAAGAGGCGGATTCGTGCACGAGCAGATTTCAACTAGCTGATTTCTGTTCCAAATCGTTATCCCCACAGTTCAAATGTCAAAAAAATCTCAAATGTGTCCTGTTCGGGAAATTATGTTTTTCCTTTAGTTTTGTGTAATCATCCTTGGTTTGGTTTTAACTTTCGCTCCCAAAAATAACCTGAAGCATAGATCAATAATTGCTAAAAAGGAGTTTTTTTTTCTAGAAAATTGGTGTGAACAGGCATAAGATTGTTAGAAACAGTTGAATAGAAATTTCGAGGAGGTATACACTTCTGTGTGTAAAGCGAAAAAAAAAACAAAATCAAAAGAAAGAAGAAAACTACGAAAAAATCAAAGTAGAACTGAGTATTTCTTCCTTATACTCAATGCATAATTCAGTAGTTTTTCAGTGTTTCAGTTTCAGTGTTTCATATTCATGTTTAATACATTTGCAAAAATCATGGTTGTTTCGTTCTTCGTACGATTTCAGCAATTAGGCGAGCATGCCGCTAAATACTAGTTAAATTGGGCAATTTGTTTGGGATAAATGAACAGTTCGTGTTTTGTGGAAGCATGTAAGAAATAGAAACAATCAATTTTGTTCCGCTCTACGTCTGTATCGAACTAAAAGCTTTTATTTGTGCCTCGTGTCTTGACTATTTTCTTATAAACAAATTGTTGTTCTGCTGTTGAAATAAAAACTCCCTTATCTAATGAGGGATTAGTCTTTATCCAATTAAAATAAAGAATTATTCTTGGCTTCGAACAGCTACAGCAAGCTGCAGATGCGAATCCGCAAACAAAAGCAGGATATAGATACAGAAGGTTTTTGTAAATTGTTGATAACTATTAGGTACGGTACATAAACGTGTCCTCAATCCTATTACTGTAGGTATTTTATGGTGATTAGAACACAAAAGGCCAGATAATCGGTAAACAGAAATCGCTAATCGCTTCGCCCACTTGGATGAAATGTATTTAAGCGACCCTGACTGATCGTTCCTCACCTGCAACATGAAAACGAATCTTCTCGTTTACGTTAGTTGCACTGCTAGTCATTTCTAGCTTTAGATTCCTCAAATGTGTACTTTCTAACATTTTTATTTCTAGATTGCTTCTCTGGCTCTTCTGAGCTCTAGTCATGGTAAGAAACAGTAATAGGAAGCTGTCGATGAAAACTGACTTTTCTTATGATAGGGAATTCGTTGGAATGCAAGACACCGACAGGGAACGATCTGGAGGATCACCTAGTCTACATAGATGCATTCTATCAAGAACTTCGTCATCGTGCAGCTAGAGGTGGAAGAATACCAGGGAGAGCCTTTGGGGCCTGGAGGACAGATGTACGCGCTCGTAAGTGTGTTCATTGTTTCCTACAGAGCAAAACAAATATTCGAGCGTTGCGGTAAATAAATACTGCAGATGACATTGATTAACAGTATAAGAAGATGCTCATGATCCTCTGAGTTCTATGAAATAGTTTCATTTGCAGAGTTATGTAGTGCACTTTAGAAACGAAACAAAACCCTATACGGAATGGCTGAGAAGGAGATTAAGGAACGCTTTCTGAACCCACGAGAGTATGGCTTGTTCAGATTTGATGGGTAGGTTTCCTTTCATATCTTATTTAAAGTGCAATGTACTTCCCATCGATTTGCACACAGGTGTTCTTTTTCCTTAGTCTGTCGATCATAGTGAGCACAGTCTATGAAATACCCCACCGGGGATGGTTTCCAAAGCTATGGTGGGTGATTACTCGCGCTTAGGTTTTAAAATAAATACTTACTTGCGCTTGGGTTCTTAAGTAACCTGAGCAGACAAATAAGGATCGTATAGGTTAGGCTGACTATTCGCACTGCGCTGAGAAGAAAAAGTTTGAAAATTTTGACTTTATTTTCCTTTTCCAGAACGACTTCGTGTCCTTGAGGAACTAGCCCTAGCTAATACACAGCGCAGCGGTGGTTTTGCACCCTCGTGTGTAGTTCGAAATCTTACTAGAGCGAACCAATCCTTCTCGATGGAATAGCGTCAAACTTGCCTGGGAGGATTTGAGTGCTGACTTGTTATCTCAGTAAACCTCAGTTGATTCCGCAATGAAATCGTGCCCGCAGGCGCATCCTTCATTGATCGATGCCGTATACTTTTTCCGTCGTACTTATTCAATGTATTGTCCAGACTTATAGTGAATACGAAGGTCGCGATTCTCCTGTCGACGGCTTAGCTAAACTACTGAAAAGCAATAAGGCAGTCAAACAACAGGTAATGCTAGTCTTTCCTATGCGGTATTATGTTATTGAGTCCCAACTGTTTCAGATGATATATCCAAAAGCTACACAATATGCGTGTACGCTGCTAGTATTCAGAAATGATTCAAGTAATGCTTGTCAGCAGAAAGTTCTGTGTATACTCGACAAAGTGTACGTTCCTCTTTTAGAAAGCTCGTGTATTTCAACACAAAAAATGTATATAGTTTTCTAGGGCTCCAGCGAAATATGAAATGGAGGGAACGGCATGTAACCAGAACAGTGACTGCACTTATATAAGACCCGCGGTTTGTCTAAGTCCCTTGTGCTACACATATTAAAAACATCACATGAAGATGATTGTTCCATTTATGGGAGGAATAATTCTCTGCATTTTTTCCTGAATTTGAAATGCAAAGGAACACGCAATAAACAGTACTTGCAAAATATTTCTCTCAATTTTGTTCTCTTTAGTTGTTAAATAGAAATGTCAAGTGGACAAAACGGGCAAATTCGAAAACTCGTCTTTTCCTTCAATCGAGATCGAGATAATCAAGGAGCCAATTTGCTGCTGAAAGTTAACAATTGTTCTCCAATAAGAATTGTAAGATAGGACGATACAGAAGTCGAAAATTTGTTCTAAGCTTTAGTTTTGGTTAAAATTCTAGGGAAGATTGATTAGTACCGGATTTGCTGAACATCCCACACTCTAGTTAGTTGATGATACTTCTCATAGGATTTTTCAGCAGTGAATGAACGGCAGAGAGAATATTCTTCAATGCTAGTTTATATGACAGTATAGCTTTGTCCTAAGCACAAGAAATAAGAGTTCACCACTCTCATCTGTTCTTTTTATTCACAGCACTTTTCACTTTGAGAAAGAGGCGGGGCAGATTTTGCTAAGAATCAAAGTATGTGACACATGTTGTATTAGGCTGGACAGAAAGTCTTGTCACCCATTTTTCGAAACTTCCAGAGCTTTCCATTTTTGGGCGAAACCCATGTTGCACCTTGTTTTAGTTGTAGAACATTCTCGAAGCTTCTCCTTAATAGGTATGTATAGCCAGAGGGCCTCCCTTAACTTTAATCACGGTGTTACGCAAGAGCAACTTCGAGCTATCATTTTCTATGAATGGCGTGGCGACATTGGAGCAACAGCAGCAGCCCACAACAGAGCAACAGCAGATTGGACGAGGGCACCACTACCTTTACGACTGTCAAGCGCTGGTTCACTCGCTTTGCAGGCGGAGACACCGACTTTGAAGAAAAGCACCGGTCGGGACGTACAGAAAAGTGCTGGCTCAATGGATCCTTCACACTTTTACGGATGGCAGCCGGCTTACAAGGGTATCCACATGTAAATCTCTCTTTCTTCGCCCGCATCGAAAGGAGTTTTTCGAAGATCTTATTACTGGAGATGAGAATTGCGTACTCTGCTACTCTAACGCGCACCGTCCCGTGTGGCTCCCTCGAGGAGAAGACCCGCCGACGCAAGCCAAATCGGACCTCCATTCCAAGAAATGTCTCCTTTGTTGCGGTCGAGATGAGCTTGGGTGCATCTCCTCCATGATAATGCTAGGCCCCATGTAGCTAAGGATACCCATGACAAACTGGAAGATTTAGGCTGGGACACGGTGCCCCATCCCTCCTATTCTCCCGATCCTGCCCCCTAGGACTACCACTTATTCCGGCCTCTCAATTCTTTCCTAGCTATGAAAAAAATCTTCACCAAGTTTGAATAAGTCGAACAGGTGGTCAGGGGCTTATCGTCCCAGTTCTGGGAGAAGGGGATCGCTGTCCTGCCCATTAGGTGGGGCACTGTTGTAACTGATAATGGTGTTCATACTATTGATTAATTTCTATTGTTAGCTGAGTAAAAAATAAGACAGAAAAAATGACAAATGGTGACAAAGACTTTCTGTCCAGCCTAACAGTTTTAGGTGACTTTTTCACATGTGGGAAATCTCGCTGAAAGATGGCAATAGATCACAATAGATCATAGTATGTTTTCTGTTTGACTTTGATAGCAACTGCCTTTTGCAAAATGGCCATATGATCTGCTCCTAGAGTTTCGTGAGCGGTCATCTGAAAAAAAGACCCTATTTGTTGGCAAGAACTTGGCTATTCCCCTTGTTATTAGACTCATTCCATTATAAACAGACCTCGACTGATCGGTGATTCACTGTTCTATCACCGTTACTGAAAACAATACAGCGGTACAGCGGTGTTTAGATGGACCAGAGACTCTTCTCTCTTAAAATGTCCAAGTGAATTTAGAGTTTTTCGAGAAGATGGTAAAGGATGCATTGTCGCGGGAAGAGAGGATTCCTGAAATACAGGCGGTCCTCGGTCAGGGAGGAGTGACATATAGATTGCTTAGATGGATACTTAGAACGGGTACATTGAACATCAGGGTGCAGTAAACCCTAGTCTCCTGCTAGATCCAGATTCTGTTTCGTTTAGGCAGCCAACTTACATTGTTCCCAACCAATAGGATAATTGACATCGTGGAAGAATTATCCAACTTTGGCTAACTGAAAGAGGTATTTCCGGACGATGGTTACAGAAGAATTTCAATTACATCAAGATTCACTGTGAATCGGTCAGCGCAGCAGCAACACATAAAAATCAAAAGGAGTGTCATTTTTGATTCCTAAGCTGCTTTGAGCTATCGCTTATACGAGGTAGACCATAAATAAGCTTAGGTAGAGAAGAACTCGCTATAAATAGTAAAATGTTTCGTACAGATCCAGGAAGTTCGATCAGTCTGAGCTGATGTGATTGTGTGATTGGAAATACTTCGCGAAATCACATCTTCTTTCCATCCTTGCCAAAAAATCTCATCATTGATAATAAGTTTCTACTTGATACTACTTGGGGCGGATGTGGCGCAGTCGCTTAGAGGTCAGCTGCAGCCACACAACCGATGGTTCAAAAACATCTTAGTGCAAACCAAGCCTTTCACCCCACGGGATCCATAAATTGGTACTAGATATGCCTGGAGGATAAAAACACTGAATTCATCGTCGGCTGGCCCCCACAAGTCATTGTATAAGTCAACAGGTGTTCCAAAACCCCAACGATTACGAGTTCCAGTAAAACGGCGCACACCAAATGGACTAATATGCCAATGACTTTATCCGTTTTATCCTTTTTAACGCTGTCCTTGAGATTTTCCGCACAATTTGATCTGGTGACATTGAATGGATGTTATTCGGGTGTTGTCTCTAAATCATTTTTCGTTCTTTAGTATCATTTTGTCTGATTCTATAAGTGTGCGCAGTGAGAAAGATATTGTCAGCGTTCATAAATATTGAAATATTTGCATTTTCGGGAAAAAAATTAACTAATGAACTCACAATGTGTAGTTCTTGTCAACCATTCTCGCCAAAATTCCGTTGTTATTTCATGCAGCAACACTTGGGAACTGAAAAGCTAACGAAGTGAAGGACCTACGGACTGGGTGTACTGATAAAGCTGACGAGCGAGGGTTAAAGATATGCGGCAAGCCGGTGTACAGAACGCCTTGAGAGTTGTGGAAATACCACTAGCGAATCTCAAATGGTACTTCAGCTACTGCACAGTTGTGCATATGGTCGACTTTGTACAATTTCCAGCTGCGTGATTTGCCTATATGTCAGAGAGAAGGGTTGCGTGGTATCAGGAGTGGTGTATCGCATCACGTGCAGGCCGTGTGTTGACGATTATATAGCAGGAAGGGTACGTATTGAGGCCAAGAAACACTTAGGTAATTTCGCAAAATCTAAACCCTCTGCCACACTTGGAGCACGGCGTAAAATATGTCATCAAAACTCCGAAATAAAGTTAGAAATTACGATACTATCTTTCGAGTACGAGATCGTTGCGCGCAACCACTAGAGGCATTTGTCCACCAAAAATCATAAAACGAAGAGAAATAATAAGTGCAATGCGGTAAGCTACTGTGCGATAATACTGCGGTACGGCGACATCCGACGCTGTGCGACCTATCTCACCCCATTTTTTCGAATTTTCGAATTCGTGACACACACACACACACACAGAGAAACACAGGAACACACCACACACACAGAGACACAAACACAAACACACGTGAGAGAATACAATAGAAGATGAAATCTGAACGATGAGCAACATCTCGCCTTGCCTGAAAGCTACATGGTACGCAGAAATGAAAGAGATTACAAAAACATACTATCTAGTTATCTTAGAACAGTCCTTAAAATTCTTTATCTTATTTATTTCAAAATATTTAAAAATGATATACTTATCGCTATGTAAATACTTGAAAATAGCGTAAATAATGACACCATCATCATATTTCAATGTATTTAAGAGCTTGAGCATAATTGTTAATCTGTCTATAAAATCAGAATAGAATTGACAATTTCCTTTATAATAGTGGAAGACCTTAACACTATACGACAACCAAAAAATGCCGTCCTTGGCTGTATTATCTGAAACATTAGCATAAAGTTTAACATTTCTATTGTTTAGAAGAAGAATGACGTAATCTGTAGCCCAGCTGCCATGTCATATTTTTCCAGCTTGTCCGAAACGTCCATAGAACTGTATTTATCAGTCAAGAGGAAAAATGCAAGGCATTCAATGAAGACTAGAAAAAGAGATGTTGTTTGAAAAAAATTGCTGTAAAAATATCTTGGTTTTCAATTATACTATTCACGTTTCTAATAATTTGTTCGCCAAACCAAATTACTAGAAACACTGGGAATTCAAGAAATGTTGAAAATTAACTATATGTACTTCTGGTAGATGGTCAAAGTTTGCTGTGCTAGTTCGAGGACCAGTTGTTCTTGAGCAGTAAACTCGTGCGGTGGGAGTGAATTTTTTCAAAGACAAATTATAAATTTGAGTAAATTACTTTCTACTACTTGTTCCAGTGATTTGATAATTTCGTAAATTTTTCCTCGTTCGTACGCTGATCCGCACTTGACACCGATTCTTACAGTAAACAGTGTTGTTGCTATAATTTATGAGTTCATGGGACAGAGTTATGTGAATCGCGTGAATCACTACACTTCCGACCAAAATCAATTACCCAGTGTCAGCAAAATTCCTCTCATAATCGAAATCCAAAAAGTGCTTTTTCCCGAATTCATTCACGTACAAATAAATACATGCTCACCAAGATATTTCTCGTGCATTTTTCTGTCGTGGAGGTGAACGAAGGCACACAATCGATTATGCATAGTAATTTAATTGAAATAAGTTCTCCAGAAAACAGAATGTAAAAGACAATATCCACCATTTAATCATTTATTGTGACGAATACTACTATAAATCAAGGTAAAGTAAATAGTTGTCTTAACACTGTCAGTTCTCCTTGATGTAACACAAGGGATACTGACATGTCGCTGGTGTCACATAGTCACAACCTTCATCATGTCCAGTTCTACATTTTTCCTTGTCTCCTATTTTTTCTATATCAAAATCATCAGGAGCCCTGAAAAAAGCCAATCAAGTCGAAATACACGAACTATAGAGTACAGATACATACTTTTTGTCAAACAGGCAGACACCTTCCACGTAACATTTAGATTCTTTTATAACGCCTTCAACCCAGCAGCCATAGCGTGTTGCTTTTGGATATATCATCTAAAATAAAAAAGAGGAAATTTTATCCTTCCGGTACGACAAGTAATATGACGGAGAATAATTGCATAACCTGTTTCAAAACTGTCCCGTTGCTTCTAACAAGAGCTGCCAAAGCGTGCACAGAGGTGTATGTAGGATATTCACTCTCGAGCATACTAAACAGAATTGATTTTGCATGATAAAGGTTGTTCCTCGACGACATAGAGAGAAAAAAGACGAATGGGCACGAAATGATAGAAAACATTATAGCTGTTAGCCCTGTTATTAGTCCCTCGGTTGTGCTAGGTGAAGAAAATAGCACTGTGACTATGAGCTGTTCTTATGGATGTGTTTTTTCTGAATGAATGGCAAAGGATTTGATGCGCAGAGTTGTGTTAGTCATTAAAGGTCCAGATAACATTGGATTGTGCGTGCTATTAGTCTCTTTTTTCTCACAAACATAAAAAATAATGCGGTTTGGTAAGATGATGACAACAGTAGGCCATTGAAGAAGTAAAGGAAAAATTTGCGATCACAAGAATTGCTCCCAGGGCCAACTTATAACCTCAAAAACTAAAAGACAAATACGCTCACCACAGCTGCCACCAAGCGATTTTACGTCGTTTTCAATAAAAATTAGTTCTTTTTTTTAAGTTGAGCAAATGTTCGAAAGAAAAAACTACTACTCCTGCATGTAAAAGGCACGGTATAGCCTAAGAAAACTTAAAAACGGTTCAGATAACATTTGATTGCTCAACCTGATTGATAGGTTGATAGAGTGATCGCCATTTGGACCCTGATTTCAAAATCTTTTTTTTTTAATCTTAGCTCACGAATCTAAGAGGTTAGTTTGGAAAACGCTGGAGGCATTTTGGGTCCAAGCCAAAAATCCTAAAATGAACCGTAAGGGCGGATATCTCTTGATAACACGGGTATTCGCACCATACTTCAGATGGCTCTTTTGATTGGAATGAAACATTCGAATCTTTCGCTCTCGTGATCGATCAGTCAGCGGTCCATGCTAGGCGTCTCCGATCCAAGGTGAGCATTCAGTACAGTCGCTAAGTTGGTGGTTGAAAAAGTAGGCATGAAGTTTAACTGTTTAGTTATGGAGAGGTTGGGTCGTATAAATTGTGAATTGAGTCGCCCATTTCAGGCCCCTTAAGAAGCCGATTTTGCTGAAACTATTCAAAGCCAATAAAATTATTTAACAACCTGGTGTACAGCTGATTAGAAATCAATATGTTTATGTGTGTTTACTGCACAAAAAAGCAGAACCGTCGTTCTGTGAAAATTCGGCCATAACACTGTAACGGCTCCGTTCTCAAACCCGAAGCCGACCTCTGCCAGTGCCATATTGCTACGCATCCACTTATTTGTGCGCGGTTGGACTCAGCTGCTCTCTTACAACTCGGAAACATTTTAATAACATAGTATAGGCGGGTGATTCTGCTCTTTCTTGTATACGGAGCATACATAATCCCGCAAAAGTATACTTACATCAACAGAATTTTCGGTCTTCCTCAAGCACGTAAATCAATTTGGTCAAGGAGAGGATGCATAA